>NW_028270159.1:98494694-98800694 GCF_037043375.1 Chiloscyllium plagiosum | reverse complement strand
TGTGAGAGAGAGAGTGAGACCATCCCTCTATGTGTGTGTGTGTGTGTGTGTGTGTGTGTGTGTGTGTGACCGTGTGTGTGTTTCCATCGGAGTGCCCTGTTTCCGTGTCAGTGCTGTCCCTCCATAATGTAACTGTGAATAAACCATGTGTTTATGTCCCTGTCCCAGTAATGATCCACAAACCATACACTGAACCTCACTCTCATGTACTCACACTCTCACACGTGTACACACATACCCTCACACACCACATTCAGTCCCTCACACAAATGTCCTTTCACATAGTTGCAGACATCCACACTGACATGCACACACACACGCAGTCACTCACAAATGCACACTCAAACATTTTCACACGCACTATCACAATCTCTCTCACACACACAAACATACACACACGCACACTCTCTCTCTGTCTCTCTGACATACACACACTTTAACTCACTCATTCTCTCTCTCTACACTCTCTCTCACACACTCGCTTCCACATACTCTTTCAGTTACACACACTCTTACACACACACACTCTCATACACACTTTCTGACACACGCACCCCCACACACTCACATTCACCATCTCATATATGCTCACTTTCACACACTCACTCTCTCTCTGTCCAAAACTCTGTCTCTCTCACACACACTTGCAAAGTCTCTCACACAGGCCCTCTCTCTCACGTGCACACTCACTCTCGTTCACTTGTATACACACTCTCTCTCACATGCACACACACACTCCCATGCACTCACTCTTTCACGTACACACATACTTCCTCTCTCTCTCTTTAACACTTTCTTTCTCGCACTCTCACACACTCTCATGCATGAGCACACCATATCACACACACGCTCATTCTCTTTCGCACTCACATGTGCACATTTTCTCTCTCATGCGCACACACTATCTCTATCAAGCACTCTCGCACACACGCATTCTTTCTCTCACACACACACGAATTCTCTCTCTCACACACACGCATTCTCTCTCTCACGCATGCATTCTCTCTCACACACACTCATTCTCTCTCATGCCCGCATTCTCTCTCTTGCACACTCATTCTCTCTCTCACGCACGCATTCACTCTCTCTCCCACACTCATTCTCACTCTCACGCACGCATTCTCTCTCTCGCACACTCATTCTCTCTCTCACTTACGCGTTCTCTCTCACACACTCATTCTCACTCTCTCGCACACGCATTCTCTCTCACACGCATTCTCTCTCTCACACACACACTCATTCTCTCTCACACACATACACATTCTCTCGCACACACGCATTCTCTCTCTCGCACACTCATTCTCTATCTCACACATGAATTTTCTCTCTCACACAGGCATTCTCTCTCATGCACACTCATTCTCTCTCTCACACATGCATTTTCTCTCTCGCACGCATGCATTCTCTCTCGCGCATATGCATTCTCTCTCACATGCATTTTCTCTCTCACACACACTCATTCTCTCTCTCATGCACGCATTCTCTCTTGCACACTCATTCTCTCTCTCATGCACGCATTTGCTCTCTCTCTCCTACACTCATTCTCCCTCTCAGGCACACATTGTCTCTCTCGCACACTCATTCTCTCTCTCTCATGCACACATTGTCTCTCTCGCACACTCATTCTCTCTCTCTCACGCACGCATTCACTCTCTTGCACACTCATTCTCTCTCTCACTTACGCGTTCTCTCTCTCTCACACTCATTCTCACTCTCTCGCACACGCATTCTCTCTCACACGCATTCTCTCTCTCACACACACACTCATTCTCTCTCACACACATACACATTCTCTCGCACACACGCATTCTCTCTCTCGCACACTCATTCTCTCTCATGCACACTCATTCTCTATCTCACACATGCATTTTCTCTCTCACACAGGCATTCTCTCTCATGCACACTCATTCTCTCTCTCACACATGCATTCTCATCTCTCGCACACACATTCTCTCTGTCACGCACGCATTCTCTCTTGCACACTCATTCTCTCTCTCACGCACGCATTCGCCCTCTCTCCCACACTCATTCTCTCCCTCACGCACGCATTCTCTCTCTCGCAAACTCATTCTCACTCTCTCGCACATGCATGCTCTCTCTCTCACACGCATTCTCACTCTGTCTCGCACACGCATTCTCTCTCACATGCATTCTCTCACACTCATTCTCTCTCACACGCATGCATTCGCTCTCTCTCCCACACTCATTCTCTCTCAGGCATGCATTCTCTCTCTTGCACACTCATTCTCTCTCACACACACGCATTCTCTCTCTTACACTCATTCTCTCTCATGCACACTCATTCTCTATCTCACACATGCATTTTCTCTCTCACACACACATTCTCTCTCATGCACACTCATTCTCTCTCTCATAAATGCATTTTCTCTCTCGCACACATGCATTATCTCTCTCGCGCACACGCATTCTTGCTCTCTCTTGCACATGCATTCTCTCTCTCACTCACGCATTCTCTCACTCTCTCACACATTCTCTCTCTCTCACACACACACATTCTCTCTCACGCACACACCTTCTCTCTCTCACACACACACACATTCTCTCTCTCACGCACACACACATTCTCTCTCTCTCTCTCACGTATTCTCTCTCACACACACACACTCATTCTCTCTCTCACGCACACTCATTCTCTCTCTCTCGCACACTCATTCTCTCTCTCACTGACACACATTCTCTCTCTCACACACGCATTCTCTCTCACACATACACATTCTTTCTCTCACACACATTCTCTCTCTCACATACATTCTCTCACACACACACATATTCTTTCCCTCACACACGTCTTCTCTCTCTCACACACACTCATTCTCTCTCTCACACACATTCTCTCTCTCACACACGCATTCTCTCTCACTCGCACGCATTCTCTCTCACACGCACGTATCCTCTCTCACACACACACGTATTCTCTCTCACACGCACACGCATTCTCCCTCACATGCACACGCATTCTCTCTCACACACGCATTTTCTCTCTCACACGCATTCTCTCACACACATGCATTCTCTCTCTCACATACACATTCTCTCTCTCACGCAGACGCATTCTCTCTCTCACACACACGCATTCTCTCTCTCACACACACTCATTCTCTCTCTCACACACATTCTCTCTCTCACACACGCATTTTCTCTCTCACACGCATTCTCTCACACACACGCATTCTCTCTCTCACATACACATTCTCTCTCTCACGCAGATGCATTCTCTCTCTCACACACACGCATTCTCTCTCTCACACACACGTATTCTCTCTTTCCCACACATTCTCTCTCACACGCACACACATTCACTCTCTCACACACGTATTCTCTCTCTCACACACGTATTCGCCCTCTCTCACACACATTCTCTCTCACACACACACTCGTTCTCTCTCATACACGCATTCTTTCTCTCTCACACACACACATTCCCTCTCTCTTTCTCTGTCCCTCTCTCTCTCTGTGTCCCTCACTCTCTCTGTGTCCCTCTCTCTCTCTCTCTGTCCTTCCCTCTTTCTGTGTCCCTTTCTCTCTGTTTCTCTTTCTCTCTGTTTCTCTCTCCCTCTGTCTCTCCATCTGTCCCCCCTCTGTCTCGGTCCCACACTCTCTCTGTGTCCCACACTCTATCTGTGTCCCTCTCTCTCTCGTTCTGTGTCTCTCACTCTCTCTGTGTCCCTCTCTCTGTGTCCCTCACTCTCTCTCTCTCTATCCCTCTCGCTCTGTCCATCTCTCTCTGTATCCCACACTCTGTGTCCCTCGCTCTCTGGGTCACTCTCTCTCTCTTTCTCTCTCTATCAATCTCTCTCTCTCTCTGTCCCTCTATCTCTCTCTGTGTCCCTCTCTCTCTGTGTCCCTCTCTCTGTGTTCCTCTCTCTCTGTGTCCCTCATTCTCTCTGCGTCTCTCTCTCCATCTCTCTCTCTCTGTCTCCCTCTCTCTCTCTCTCTGTCCCACACTCTGTCCCTCTCTCTCTGTCCCTCTCTCCCTCTCTGAGTCCCTCTCTCTCTGTCTTTCTCTCTCTCTATCCCTTTCCCTCACTCTCTCCCTGTCCCTCACTCCCTCCCTGTCCCTCACTGTCCCCGTGTGTCTCTCTCTCCGTGTCCCTCTGTCTCTCTCCCTGTCCCTCTCTCTCTCCCTGTCCCTCACTGTCTCCGTGTCCCTCTCTCTCCCTGTCTCTCTTTCTCTCTCTCTGTCCCTCTCTCTCCCTGTCCCTCTCTCTCTCCCTGTCTTTCTCTCTCTCTGTCCCTCTCTCTCTCTCCCTGTCTTTCTCTCTCTCTCCCTGTCTCTCTCTCTCCCTGTCCCTCTCTCTCTCTCCCTGTCCTTCTCTCTCCCTGTCTCTCTCTCTCTCTCTCTCCGTGTCCCTCTCTCTCTCCCTGCCTCTCTCTCTCCATGTCTCTCTCTCTCCCTGTCCCTCTCTCTCTCTGTGTCCCTCTGTCTCTCTCCATGCCCCTCTGTCTCTCTCCCTGTTCCCCTCTCTCTACCTGCCCCTCTCTCTCCCTGTCTCTCTTTCTCTCTCTCTGACCTTCTCTCTCCATTTCCCTCTCTCTCACCCTGTCTTTCTCTCTCTCTCCCTGTCTCTCTCTCTCTCCGTGTCCGATTCTCTCTCCCTGCCTCTCTCTCTCCATGTCTCTCTCTCTCTCCCTGTCCCTCTCTCTCTCTGTGTCCCTCTGTCTCTCTCCGTGTGCGTCTCTCTGTGTGTGTGTCGTGTCTGTCTGTCTCTGTGGGTGTCCATGTCCCTCTGTCTCTCTCCCTGTCCCTCTCTCTCTCCGTGTCCCTCTGTCTCTCTCCGTGTCCCTCTGTCTCTCCCTTTCCCTATGTATCTCTCCCTGTCCCTATATCTCTCCCTATCTCTCACTCTCCCTGTCTCTCTCTCCCTGTCTCTCTCTCTCCGTGTCCCTCTCTCTCTCCCTGTCTCTCTCTCTCTCTGCCTGTCCCTCTCTCTCTCTGTGTCCGTGTCCCTCCCTCTCTCTGTGTCCGTGTCCCTCTCTCTCTCTCTATGTCCGTGTCCCTCTGTCTCTCTCCCTGTCCCTCTCTCTCTCCCTATCTCTCTCTCTCCCTGTCTCTCTCTCCCTGTCTCTCTCTCTCCACGTGTCCTTCTCTCTCTCTACGTGTCCTTCTCTCTCTCCATGTCCCTCTCTCTCCCTGTCCCTCTCTCTCTCTGTCCCTCTATCTCTCTATGTCCCTCTCTCTCCCTGTCCCTCTCTCTCCCCCTGTCCCTCTATCTCTCTATGTCCCTCTCTCTCCCTGTCCCTCTCTCTCTCCCTGTCCCTCTCTCTCTCTGTGTCACCCCTCTCTGCCCCTGTCCCTCTCTCTCTCCCTGTCCCTCTCACTCTGTCTCTCTCTGTCCATGTTCGTCTCTCTCTCCATGTCCCTCTCTCTCTCTCTGTGTGTCCGTGTCCCTCCCTCTCTCAGTGTCCGTGTCCCTCTCTCTCTCTCTCTCTCTGTGTCCGTGTCCCTCTGTCTCTCTCCCTGTCCCTCTCTCTCTCCGTGTCCCTCTGTTTCTCTCCGTGTCCCTCTGTCTCTCCCTGTCCCTCTGTCCCTCTCCCTGTCCCCTCTCTCTCCCTATCTCTCTCTCCCTGTCTCTCTCTCCCTGTCTTTCTCTCTCCCTGTCCATCTCTCTGTGTGTCCCTCTGTCTCTCTCCATGCCACTCTGTCTCTCTCTCCCTGTCCCTCTCTCTCTCTCTGTGTCCGTGTCCCTCCCTCTCTCTGTGTCCGTGTCCCTCTCTCTCTCTCTCTCTCTCTGTGTGTCCCTCTGTCCCTCTCCATGTCAGTCTGTCTCTCTCCCTGTCCCTCTCTCTCTGTATGTCCGTGTCCCTCCCTCTCTCTGTGTCCGCGTCCCTCTCTCTCTCTCTTTGTGTGTCCGTGTCCCTCTGTCTCTCTCCCTGTCCCTCTCTCCGTGTCCCTCTGTTTCTCTCCGTGTCCCTCTGTCTCTCCCTGTCCCTCTGTCTCTCTCCCTGTCCCTCTCTCTCTCCATCTCTCTCTCTCTCTCTGTCTCTCCCGTCTCTCTCTCACCGTGTCCTTCTCTCTCTCCCTGTCCCTCTCTCTCTCCCTGTATCTCTCTCTCCCTGTCCCTCTCTCTCTCCCTGTCCCTCTATCTCTCTATGTCCCTCACTCTCCCTGTCCCTCTCTCTCCCCCGTCCCTCTCTCTCCCCGTGTCTCTCTCTCTCTCCCTGTCCCTCTATCTCTCTATGTCCCTCGGTCTCCGTGTCTCTCTCTCTCCGTGTCCCTCTCTCTCTGTCCATCTCTCTCTGTGCGTCTCTCTCTCTCCGTGTCCCCTTCTCTCTGTATCCTTCTCTCTGTCCCTCTCTCTTCGTGTCCCTCTCCCTCACTCTGTCCCTCTCTCTGTATCCCTCTCTCTCTCTCTCTCGATCTCTCTCTGTCCCTATCCCTCTCTCTCTGTCTATTTCTCTGTCCCTCTCGCTTTCTGTGTCCTTCTCTCTCTCTATCCCTAGCTCTCTCTTTCTGTCACTCTCTCTGTGTCCCTCTCTCTGTCTGTCTGTCTATCTCTCTCTCTCTCTCTGTCCGTCACACACTCTGAGTCTCGTTCTCTGTCCCTCTCTCTCTCTGTGTGTCCCTCTCTCTCTCTGTCCCTAGCTCTCTCTCTCTGTCACTCTCTCTGTGTCCCTCTATCACTCTGTGTGTGTGTGTCTCTCTGTGTCCCTCTCTCTCTCTCTGTCCCTCTCTCGCTCTCTGTGTCCCTCACTCTCTCTTTCTCTCTCTATCTCTCTCTCTCTGTCCCTCGGTCTCTCTGTCCCCCTCTCTCTGTGTCCCTCACTCTCTGCATCCCTCTCTCTCTCTCTGTCCATCTCTATGTCTCGCTCTCTGTCCCTCACTCTCTCTCTGTCCCACACTCTCTCTCTGTCCCTCTCTCTCTCTGTGTCCCTCTCTCCCTGTGTCCCTCTCTCTCTCTCAGTGTCCCTCTCTTTCTGTCCGTGCCCCTCACTCCCTGTGTCCCTCTCTCTGTCTGTCACTCTCTCTGTGTTCCTCTCACTCTCTATGTATCCCTCTCTCTCTCTCTCTCTCGATCTCTCTCTCTGTTCCTGTCCCTTTCTCTCTCTGTCTCTGTCCCACTCTCACTGTCCCTCTCTCTGTGTTCCCCTCTCTCTCTGTTTCCCGCACTCTCTCTGTCCCTCACTCTCTCTCTGTCCCTCACTCTCTCTCGAACTCTCTCTGATCCTGTCCTCTCTCTCCCTCCTGTTCCTCTCTCTCTCTCCATGTCCCACTCTCTCGTTCCCTAACTCTCTCTCTGTCCCTCTCTCCCTATGTCTTTCTCTCACTGTGTCCCACTCTCTCTGTGTCCCGCTCTCTCTGTGTCCCACACTCTCTCTGTCCCTCTCCTTCTCTATCTCTGTGTCCCCCTCTCTCTCTGTCTGTCACTCTCTCTGTGTTCCTCTCTCTCTCTCTATGTATCCCTCTCTCTCTCTCGACCTCTCTCTTTCCTGTCCCCCTCTCTCTCTGTCTCTGTCCCACTCTCACTGTCCCTCTCTCTTGGCCCTCTCTCTCTATCCCTCACTCTCTCTCTGTCCCCCCTCTCTCTCTCTGTGTCCCTCCCTCTTTCTCTGTGTCCCTCCCTCTCTCTGTGTGTCCATCCCCGTCTCTCTGTCCCTCTCGCTCTCTGTCCCTCTCTGTCCGTGTCGCTCTCTCTCTCTCTCTCTGTGTCTCTCACACTCTCTCCGAGTGTCCCTCTCTCTCTCGATCTGTGTCCCACTCTCTCTGTTGCTCTCTTTCTCTGTCTCTTTCTCTGTCCCTCTCTCTGTGTGTCCGTCTCTCCCTCTGTCCCTAGCTTTCTCTCTCTGCCACTCTCTCGGTGTCCCTCTCTCTCTCTGTGTCTCTCTTTCTCTCTGTGTACCTCACTCTATCTGTGTCCCCCTCTCCGTGTCCCCCTCTCTCTCTCTGTCCCTCTCTCTCTCTCTCTGTGTCCCTCACACTCTCTTTCTCTCTCTATCCCTCTCTCTCTTTCCCTCTATATCTCTCTCTTTCCCTCTCTCTGGGTCCCTCTCTCTGTGTCCCACTCTCTGTGTCCCTCACTCTCTCTTTCTCTCTCTATCCCTCTCTCTCCCTCTCTGTCCCACTCCCTCTCTGTGCCCGACACTCTGTGTCCCTCTCTCTGTGTCCCTCACTCTCTCTTTCTCTCTCCATCTCTCTCTCTCTGTCCCTCTCTCTCTGTGTCCCACACTCTCTGTCCCTCTCTCTCTGTGTCCCTCTCTCGCCGTGTCCCTCACTCTCTCTATCTCTCTCTCTCCCTGTCCCGCTATCTCTCTATGTCCCTCGCTCTCCGTGTCCCTCTCTCTCCGTGTCCCTCTCTCTCTCCGTGTTCCTATCTCTCTCTGTCCCTCTCTCTCTCTCTGCGTCTCTCTCTCCATGTCCATTTCTCTCTTTGTCCCTATCTCTCTGTATCCTTTTCTCTCTCCGTCCCACTTTCTTTGTGTCCCTCTCTCTCTGTCCCTTTCTCTCTGTATCTCTCTCTCTCTCGATCTCTCTCTGTCCCTATCCCTCTCTCTCTCTCTGTCTATTTCTCTGGCCCTCTCTCTGTGTCCTTCTCTCTCTCTGTCCCTAGCTCTCTCTTGCTGTCACTCTCTCTGTGTCCCTCTCTCTCTGTCTCTCTCTCTCTCTCTCTCTCTCTCTCTGTCCGTCACACACTCTGTGTCTCTTTCTCTGTCCCTCTCTCTCTCTCTCTGTTCGTCTTCTCTCTCTGTCCCTAGCTCTCTCTATGTCACTCTCTCCGTGTTCCTCTATATCTCAGTGTCTCTCTCTCTCTGTCCCTTTCTCTCTCTGTGTGTCCCTCACTCTCTTTCACACTCTCTCCCTCTCACTCTGTCTCTGTCCCTCTCTCTCTGTCCCTCTCTCCCTCTCTGAGTCCCTCTCTCTCTGTCTTTCTCTCTCTCTATCCCTTTCCCTCACTCTCTCCCTGTCCCTCACTCTCTCCCTGTCCCTCACTGTCCCCGTGTCTCTCTCTCTCTCCGTGTCCCTCTGTCTCTCTCCCTGTCCCTCTCTCTCTCCCTGTCCCTCACTGTCTCCGTGTCCCTCTCTCTCCCTGTCTCTCTTTCTCTCTCTGTCCCTCTCTCTCCCTGTCCCTCTCTCTCTCCCTGTCTTTCTCTCTCTCTCTGTCCCTCTCTCTCTCCCTGTCTTTCTCTCTCTCCCTGTCTCTCTCTCCCTGTCCCTCTCTCTCTCCCTGTCCTTCTCTCTCCCTGTCTATCTCTCACCGTGCCCCTCTCTCTCTCCCTGCCTCTCTCTCTCCATGTCTCTCTCTCCCTGTCTCTCTTTCTCTCTCTCTGACCCTCTCTCTTCATTTCCCTCTCTCTCACCCTGTCTTTCTCTCTCTCTCCCTGTCTCTCTCTCTCTCCGTGTCCCATTCTCTCTCCGTGTCCCATTCTCTCTCCGTGCCTCTCTCTCTCTCCCTGTCTCTCTCTCTCTCCGTGTCCCATTCTCTCTCCGTGTCCCATTCTCTCTCCGTGCCTCTCTCTCTCTCCCTGTCTCTCTCTCTCTCCCTGTCCCTCTCTCTCTCTGTGTCCCTCTGTCTCTCTCCGTGTCCGTCTCTCTCTCTCTGTGTGTCCGTGTCCCTCTCTCTCTCTGTGTGTCCGTGTCCCTCTGTCTCTCTCCCTGTCCCTCTCTCTCTCCGTGTCCCTCTGTTTCTCTCCGTGTCCCTCTGTCTCTCCCGGTCCCTCTGTCCCTCTCCCTGTCCCCTCTCTCTCCCTATCTCTCTCTCTCCCTGTCTCTCTCTCCCTGTCTTTCTCTCTCCCTGTCCCTCTCTCTGTGTGTCCCTCTGTCTCTCTCCATGCCACTCTGTCTCTCTCTCCCTGTCCCTCTCTCTCTCTCTGTGTGTCCGTGTCCCTCCCTCTCTCTGTGTCCGTGTCCCTCTCTCTCTCTCTGTCTGTGTCTCCCTCTGTCCCTCTCCATGTCAGTCTGTCTCTCTCCCTGTCCCTCTCTCTCTCTGTATGTCCGTGTCCCTCCCTCTCTCTGTGTCCGCGTCCCTCTCTCTCTCTCTTTGTGTGTCCGTGTCCCTCTGTCTCTTTCCCTGTCCCTCTCTCCGTGTCCCTCTGTTTCTCTCCGTGTCCCTCTGTCTCTCCCTGTCCCTCTGTCTCTCTCCCTGTCCCTCTCTCTCCAACTCTCTCTCTCTCTCTGTCTCTCCCGTCTCTCTCTCACCGTGTCCTTCTCTCTCTCCCTGTCCCTCTCTCTCTCCCTGTATCTCTCTCTCTCCCTGTCCCTCTCTCTCTCCCTGTCCCTCTATCTCTCTATGTCCCTCACTCTCCCTGTCCCTCTCTCTCCCCCGTCCCTCTCTCTCCCCGTGTCCCTCTCTCTCTCCCTGTCCCTCTATCTCTCTATGTCCCTCGGTCTCCGTGTCTCTCTCTCTCCGTGTCCCTCTCTCTCTGTCCATCTCTCTCTCTGCGTCTCTCTCTCTCCGTGTCCCTTTCTCTCTGTATCCTTCTCTCTCTGTCCCTCTCTCTTCGTGTCCCTCTCTCTCTCTCTGTCCCTCTCTCTGTATCCCTCTCTCTCTCTCTCGATCTCTCTCTGTCCCTATCCCTCTCTCTCTGTCTATTTCTCTGTCCCTCTCGCTTTCTGTGTCCTTCTCTCTCTCTGTCCCTAGCTCTCTCTTTCTGTCACTCTCTCTGTGTCCCTCTCTCTCTCTCTGTCTGTCTGTCTCTCTCTCTCTCTGTCCGTCACACACTCTGAGTCTCGTTCTCTGTCCCTCTCTCTCTCTGTGTGTCCCTCTATCTCTCTGTCCCTAGCTCTCTCTCTCTGTCACTCTCTCTGTGTCCCTCTATCACTGTGTGTGTGTCTCTCTCTGTGTCCCTCTCTCTCTCTCTGTCCCTCCCTCGCTCTTTGTGTCCCTCACTCTCTCTTTCTCTCTCTATCTCTCTCTCTCTGTCCCTCGGTCTCTCTGTCCCCCTCTCTCTCTGTGTCCCTCACTCTCTCTGCATCCCCCTCTCTCTCTCTGTCCCTCTCTCCCTATGTCTTTCTCTCACTGTGTCCCACTCTCTCTGTGTCCCGCGCTCTCTGTGTCCCACACTCTCTCTGTCCCTCTCCTTCTCTATCTCTGTGTCCCCCTCTCTCTCTGTCTGTCACTCTCTCTGTGTTCCTCTCTCTCTCTCTATGTATCCCTCTCTCTCTCTCGACCTCTCTCTTTCCTGTCCCCCTCTCTCTCTGTCTCTGTCCCACTCTCACTATCCCTCTCTCTTGGCCCTCTCTCTCTATCCCTCATTCTCTCTCTGTCCCCCCCCTCTCTCTCTCTGTCCCTCCCTCTTTCTCTGTGTCCCTCCCTCTCTCTGTGTGTCCATCCCCGTCTCTCTGTCCCTCTCGATCTCTGTCCCTCTCTGTCCGTGTGTAGGGGGTGGTGTAATTTTTAAATCATTAACTGCTGTAGTAAGCACATAGTAAGTACAAAGCCACCATTTTAGTCTTCTCTACCCTGTAGTAAGCACGAGCAGACACTCCCCCAGATTTTCATGAATGGAACAATGGAAACAGCTTTCCTCGTGGCTGAGGGACCGCCCACAACCACGGCTGTACGTCATCATCCATATAAGGGAGAAACGGGGAACTCGAACACTGATTGGCAGGGTGAATAACCAAATAATCTCATACATCAGGAGGACAGTGGGGAACTTTAACACTCATTGGCTGAGACAGTAGAAGGCCCCGCCCACTCCTACATGTATATAACGTGCGGGGATTACAATCTGTGTGTGTGCCTCGTGGGAAGCCATTGAGGTAACACCCGGTTCTGCAGAATTGAATAAATAGTTTTGGACGAACTCCTCCGTGTCTTTGTTCTTGGGAAGGGAAGCAGAGTGCCTGATGGGGGGGTCGCAGAGTCCCCTATCTTGCACAATTGGGGGCTCTTCCGGGATGCAATAATTATTGCTGGGGCTCTCTTCGGCTCGTGGATCAAGTCTGATACAAAAAGACGCGTCTGGTATATATTTATACTGCTCACTGGATCGGCTTGGTCCGTCAGCCGTCGGCCAAGAGAGTGACCCGGCTCATTAAAATAATTTTGGATCCCGAGAAAAGGAACACACGGACGAGTGCTGGGACGACCGGTTAGTGACTATACGCGGGGGTACACACATTTAAAAAGGCCAGACAACTCTGTGCACGGATCAAGGTAAGAGAGTTTCTTTTGTTCTTCCTTGTTGGCCACGTGGTTTTGACGGTCATCTGTGAAAACGCTTCAAGCGTTTAAGATCAGGACCGAAGATAGACCATGGGAAATTGTGGTTTTGACGGTCATCTGTGAAAACGCTTTAGGCGTTTAAGACCAGGACCGAAGATAGACCATGGGAAATCAGACTTTTAGGTCCACTAAGGACAAGTCAGGGAGGACTGTAAATGGAAAAGAAATACCCCCCGATAGTCCACTAGGTCGGAAATTGAGTTTATGGACGGAAAGCAGTAGGACAAAGGATTTAAAGAAAGAGACTATGATAAAATATTGTTGTTTTATATGGACCAAAGAACCTATCCGCGCCCCCTCGGTATTTGGCCCAAGTATGGGTCTGATGAAGACTGGGTGTGTCAACTCCTAAACATATATATGTTAACAGAAAACAACCGTTTGACCCAGAAGAAAGCAAATACGCCGCCGCCTGGTTGGCGAGTGACTGCGGGGACCCCACGAGTCTCTATCCTCTGATTCCCCAAACAGACCCGAGAAAGCCCCAGAAGTCTTGGGACGTCCTCACCAACGGTTTGCCCCCTTTTGCCCCGCCTCCGTATGTACAACCCGCGCACGGCCAGGCGTCCAGCGCGGACCTCCCTCCTGCGTCGGATAATCCCGGTTCCCGGCAGGTCATGCTCAGTGAGGGAGAGCCTGCTGGGGGGGACACAGGAAGGGAAGAAGAGCCCACCCCAGGCATTAGGAGATCAGCCCGAATTGAGATGCGGAGAAATCAAGAAGAGAGATTGGGTGCTGAGAGGGTTAACAATGTTGAACAGATGAGCCCTTTACGAGAGGTGCCGTTTGGGAACGAACGGACTGGATTCGTAGTACAACCTTTAAATTCTGGAGATATCCGACAACTCCGTAATGAACTACCCCGTCTACTGGACGACCCTGTCAGTGTGGGAACACAACTAGACCAATTTCTGGGGCCCAGTATATACACATGGGCCGAATTGCAGGCCATGATGAGAATACTATTTAATTACGATGAAATTGTTATGATCCGGAATAGTGCAATGGCCATTTGGGATAGGGAGCATCAGGACGGCCCTCAGCGTGGAGAGCAGAAGTACCCCTTAGAGGACCCCCCGGTGGGATCATAATGACGAGGGGGGACGGGCTAATATGACAGACCTCAGAAACCTTATAATCAGGGGAATCAAAACCTGCGTGCCTAAACAGCGGAATTTAGCGAAAGCATTCGAAGTTGGACAGATAAAGGATGAATCCCCGAGTGAGTTTTTAGACCGTTTGCGGGAGTCCATACGAAAGTATTCAGGTTTAGACCCCGATGGGGAAATAGGCAAGGGCATGCTTAAGGTGCACTTTGTGACTAAGTCATGGCCTGACATTCAGAAGAAATTACAGAAAGTGGAGGATTGGGCTGAAAAAGATGTTGCAGAATTATTACGGGAAGCACAGAAGGTATACGTTCAGAGGGATGTAATAAGGGAGAAACAGAAGACAAAAATGATGGTGGCAGCCGTACGGGAAGCTTGTAAATCCACCGGAATGGGGGAGGGAGGTTATGGGATAGAAAGAGGAAGGTCGAGGGAAAGTTGGAGAGGGAGAGGAGCGAGACGGAGCAGAAGTGGGAGAGGAGGATCTTATGGAATCGAACGGCCTCAGGCGGCCGGATGTTACCATTGCGGGAAACTGGGACACTTCAAGAGGGATTGTCCCGATTTTAAAAGGGAGCGAGAAGGGATGTATGAAATGGAGCGCGAACAAATGGATTAGGGAAGTCAGGGGAGGATCGGAACACGGGCCTACCAAGAACCCCTGGTAAATTTACAGGTGGGCCCATTTAGACAAGATGTTACTTTCTTAGTTGACACAGGCGCCGGCAGGTCCTCAATCCCCCTCCATCCTAGGGGGGTTGGCTTCCAGGCTAAAACATTAAACATTTCAGGAGTAAAGGGTGGGGTTTTCAGTGCAAGAATATTTGAACCACAACCCTTGCGGCTGGAGGAGGAGGAGCTCCAAGTAGAACTCCTTCACCTCCCCCATCTTCCCTATGGGTTGTTGGGACGGGATTTAATAGTCCGTTTCGGACTACGAATAGAAGTGGGAGAAGAGGAAGAATTAGCCATTACCATGTCATACCTTAGTGAGTCCCGATTGACAGAGATAGACCCTAGGGTTTGGGTCGCCAAAGGGAACCGGGGGGGGGCTCGCAATTCAACCTGTGGAGGTAAAATTAAAGCCCCAGAGCCCCGACGTCAGAGTGCGCCAATACCCCATCTCTTGGGAAGGGAGGCAGGGCCTTAAGACAGTTACCAAATGCCTACCCCTCGCCCTGTTGCAAATTCGCACCCAGCCAAGACGGGATTTGGGCGTCTCCCCTTACGAAATGCTGTTTGGCCTCCCGTTCCACGGGCCGAAGGGAGAACCTCCCTTATTCGAGTCTCGGGACATGTTTGTGCAAAAATATGTGGTGGCTCTGGGGTCTGCTCTATCTCGTTTACGCCAACAGGGACTTTTGGCACAGACGCCGCCCCTCGAGTTCGCGGTGCACACCGTCAAGCCGGGTCAGTGGGTCCTGATTAAAAGCTGGAAGCAACGCACCCTCGAACCAACTTGGGACGGTCCCTTCCTAGTACTTTTGACTACCGAAACGGCTGTCCGCACGGCCGAAAAGGGCTGGACACATTATACTCGGATCAAGGGACCGGTGCCACAACCGACGGAGGACGAACAAACCTCTCTGACAGAGGCATCGAAGGAACAGAGACCCTGAGAACAGACTAATTGGACTTTGGCGAGTTTAAAGGACTGTGTCCTCCGGCCGGACACGAGTGTTGCAACAAAATGCAGTCAATCGTATTGTTAACTTGCTTTGCCATTATCCTTCGGCTGGGTCATAGTGTGCGTGTTACCCAATTCGGCCTCTGGGAAAAAACAGGCAGAGGACCGTCGGTGGCTCTCCATCTCCGTTCCCGCCAACAAGCCAACACAGACACTTAGTTTAGACCTATGTGGGTTGGTGCCCTGTGCGACTAAAAGTGAACTGAATCAGACTAAGCGTAACCTAGAGAGAGAAAGGGGATTCCAGGGTCAGACGTTAGTATTACAGTTGCATGGCAAAGAAGGCATCAATAGGCCTCTGGCCCCCGGGGTCCAGGCTATGGTGTCAATTGTCCGTGATCCCATCACCCCTGGGCGGAATTGTGAGCAGAATCAGTGCAATCCACTCTATCTGACCATAAAGACCTTGGGGAACAACGGGACGAGCCTTAATGGAACGATCCTGGGTATTAGGGTTGGGGGCCAGGCAGGACAGAAGGGGTTGCAGCTGTGCTGCACAACCATCACGGTCATTGAAGCTGAGTCTGGGGCCTCATCCACCCCCGATGAGCAGGAAAAGGTTAGGATAATTGAGGTGATGGACTTGGAAAGGACCTTTGAAATAGAAACGGGATACGGGGAGGCGAATGCCTGGATGGAATGGGTCAAATATACGGTAAGGAGCATGAAAAAGAGCGATTGCTACGCGTGCACGGGTGCCCGTCCTAACCCTCAGGTGGTCCCATTCCCGCTGGGATGGGAGAAACATCCACAAGCCTTGGACTGCATGGTAAGGCTGTACCAGGACCGAGAGGCCTGGAACGACCCCACTTGTCGACCCTTAAGTTTGAAGTTTCCTCCCGTCAGGTCTAAAGGGGCGCCCCGCCCTCCGTCATTCACAGGGGTAACGGGTACGCACCAAGCCTGCGTCTCTCGGACGGGACCGCAATGGGACAATGATGTGGGGACATTTGACAAGTGCAGCGGGTCAATTCGGCTGGTCAATGAAACCACCGGGGGCAGGAATTACTCCCACATTCATGTGCCTAGGGCAGACCTCTAGTGGTACTGTGGTGGGAAGATTCTGCGACCGACCCTGCCCCAAAAATGGGCGGGCACTTGTGCAATCATTCAATTGGCCATCCCATTCACCGTGGCATTCGAAAAACAAGAGCAACCCCGTTTCAGTAGAAGAACTAAGAGGGCTTTGGAGACCTCTTTCGATGATAACATATATTTAGATGTCATAGGGGTCCCCAGGGGTGTTCCTGATGAATACAAGGCTAGGAACCAGATAGCGGCCGGTTTTGAGTCGTCACTGTTCTGGTGGGCTACCATCAATAAGAACGTGGATTGGATTAATTATATTTACTACAATCAGCAGAGGTTCATTAATTATACTCGGGATGCAGTGAAGGGAATAGCAGAACAACTAGACGCCACTAGCAGAATGGCGTGGGAAAATAGGTTGGCCCTGGACATGATGTTAGCAGAGAAGGGGGGTGTTTGTGTCATGATAGGCACTCAGTGCTGCACTTTCATCCCCAACAACACAGTCCCTGATGGGTCCATCACCCGCGCCCTGGATGGGCTCACCACATTGGCGGATGAACTCGCCGAAAACTCGGGCATCGATTCTGGCCTCATGGGTTGGTTGGAAGCTTGGTTCGGTAAATGGAAGGTGGTGGTCGTTTCCTTTCTCGTCTCATGTATAGTGGTGGCAGGGGTACTAACTGCCCTCGGGTGTTGCATCATTCCCTGCGCCAGGGGGTTAACTCAGCGACTGATCGAAACCGCCCTTACTAAGAGGGATGTTCCTTATGGGCAGGTCGAAAGGATGAACCTCGAGATAGAACAGTCTGAATCCCACTTGGGCGGGGGTAGCATTAGAGACGGGCAGCTTGATAAACAAGCTCGGGAGCTATTGGACGCCCTGGAGAAGAAACTCCTAGTTTAAAAATTACAAACCGTAAGAAAAGACACGGGGGATTTGTAGGGGGTGGTGTAATTTTTAAATCATTAACTGCACATAGTAAGTACAAAGCCACCATTTTAGTCTTCTCTACCCTGTAGTAAGCACGAGCAGACACTCCCCCAGATTTTCATGAATGGAACAATGGAAACAGCTTTCCTCGTGGCTGAGGGACCGCCCACAACCACGGCTGTACGTCATCATCCATATAAGGGAGAAGCGGGGAACTCGAACACTGATTGGCTGGGTGAATAACCAAATAATCTCATACATCAGGAGGACAGTGGGGAACTTTAACACTCATTGGCTGAGACAGTAGAAGGCCCCGCCCACTCCTACATGTATATAACGTGCGGGGATTACAATCTGTGTGTGTGCCTCGTGGGAAGCCATTGAGGTAACACCCGGTTCTGCAGAATTGAATAAATAGTTTTGGACGAACTCCTCCGTGTCTTTGTTCTTGGGAAGGGAAGCAGAGTGCCTGATGGGGGGTCGCAGAGTCCCCTATCCTGCACACCTCTCTCTCTCTGTCCCTCTCACTCTGTCCCCCTCTCGCTGCATCCCCACTCTGGTCCCCCCCTCCCCCCTCTGTCCTCTCTCTCTCTGTCCCCCTCTCTCTCTATCCCTCTCTCTCTCGGACCCCCTCTCTCTGCCCCCTCGCTCTGTGCCCCCATCTCTATCGCCCTCTCTTTGTTCCCCCCTGTCACCGTCTCTCTGCCCCCTCTCAGTCACTGTCTCTCTGTTCCCCCCCCCCCCCGTCCACCCCTCTCTGTCGCCCGCTCTCTGCCCCCTCTCTGTCACAGTTTCTCTGTCCCCCCTTTCTCTGTCCCCCTCGTCCCCCCCTCTCTCTGTCCCCCCCTCACGGTCCCCTCTCAGTCACCGTCTCTCTGTTCGCCCCCCCGTCCCCCCTCTCTCTATCCCACCCCTTCACTGTCCCCTCTCTTTTTTGGCCTCTCTCTGCCACGTCTCTCTGCCCCTTCTCTCTCTGGCCCCCCTCTTTCTGCCCCGTCTCTCTGTCCCCCTCTCTCTGTTCCCTCTCTGGTCCCCCCTCTGCCCCCCTCTCTGTTCGCCTCTCTCTCTGTACACCCTCTCTCTCTGACCCCTCTCTCTCTGACCCCCTCTATCTCTGTTCCCCCGTCCCCCCATCTCTGTCCCCCCTCTCTGTCTCCCTCTCTCTGCCCCCTCTCTCTGTCACCGTCTCTCTATCCCCCTTCTCTCTGTCCCACCTTTCTCTGTTCCCCCTCTCTTTGTCCCTCCCTCTCTCTGACCCCATCTCTCTCTGTCCCCCTCTCTCTGTCCCCCTCTCTCTGTCCCCCCTCTCTGTCCCCCCTCTCTGGCTCCCTCTCTCTGCCCCCTCTCTCTGTCACCGTCTCTCTGTTCCCCTCTCTCCCTGTCGCCCCTCTCTCTGTCCCACTCTCTCTGTCCCACACTCTCTGCCCCCCTCTCTCTCTGTCCCCCTCTCTCTGTTGCCTCTTTCAGACCCCTCTCTCTCTTTCCCCCCTCTTTCTCTGACCCTCTCTATCTCCCCCGCTCTCTGTCACCCTCTCTCTGTTCCCCTATCTCACTGTCGCCCCTCTCTCTGTCCCACTCTCTCTGTCCCACACTCTCTGCCCACCCGACCGCTCTCTCTGTCCCCTCTCTCTCTGTTCCCCTCTCTCTATCCCACTTTCTCTGTCCCCTCTCTCTCTCCCCTGCTCTTTGACCCCCCTCTGTCTCCCTCTCTCTCTCTGTCCCCCCCTCTCTGTCCCCCTCTCTCTGTCCCCTCTCTCTGTCCCCCTCTCTCTATCCCCATCTCACTGTCCCCTCTCTCTCTCCCGCTCTCTGACCCCCTCTCTGTCATCCTCTCTTTCTGCCCCCTCTCTCTGCCCCCTCTCTCTCTGCCCCCCCTCTCTCTCTGCCCCCCTCTCTCTGACCCCCGTCCCCCTCTCTTTGTGTCCTCTCTCTCTCCCCGCTCTCTGACCCCCTCTCTGTCGCCCGCTCTCTCTATCCCCCTCTCTCTCTGTTGTCCCCCTCTCTGTTGTCCCCCCTCTCTGTTGTCCCCCTCTCTGTTGTCCCCCTCTCTGTTGTCCCCCTCTCTCTCTGTGTCCTCTCTCTCTCTGTGTCCTCTCTCTCTCTCTGTCCTCTCTCTCTCTCTGTCCCCCTCTCTCTCTGTCCCCCTCTCTCTCTGTGTCCTCTCTCTCTGTGTCCTCTCTCTCTGTGTCCTCTCTCTCTGTGTCCTCTCTCTCTCCCCGCTCTCTGACCCCCTCTATGTCGCCCGCTCTCTCTGTCCCCCCTCTCTCTCTCTCTGTCCCCCACTCTTTCAGTCCCGCTCTCTCTGTTCCCCCATCTCTGTCTCCCCCTCTCTCTGTCTCCCCCTCTCTCTGTCTCCCCCTCTCTATGTCTCCCCCTCTCTATGTCTCCCCCTCTCTCTGTCTCCCCCTCTCTCTGTCTCCCCTCTCTCTCTGTCTCCCCTCTCTCTCTGTCCCCCTCTCTCTCTGTCCCCCTCTCTCTCTGTCCCCCTCTCTCTCTGTCCCCCTCTCTCTCTGTTCCCCTCTCTCTCTGTTCCCCTCTCTCTCTGTCCCCCTCTCTCTCTGTCCTCTCTCTCTGTGTCCTCTCTCTCTCCCCGCTCTCTGACCCCCTCTCTGTCGCCCGCTCTCTCTGTCCCCCCTCTCTCTCTCTCTGTCCCCCACTCTCTCAGTCCCGCTCTCTCTGTTCCCCCATCTCTGTCTCCCTCTCTCTCTGTCTCCCTCTCTCTCTGTCTCCCCCCTCTCTCTGTCTCCCCCCTCTCTCTGTCTCCCCCCTCTCTCTGTCTCCCCCCTCTCTCTGTCTCCCCCCTCTCTCTGTCTCCCCCCTCTCTCTGTCTCCCCTCTCTCTCTGTCTCCCCTCTCTCTCTATCCCCCTTCTCTCTGTCCCACATTTCTCTGTTCTCCCTCTCTTTGTCCCGCCCTCTCTCTGCCCCCCTCTCTCTCTGTCCCCCTCTCTCTGTTGCCTCTTTCAGACCCCTCTCTCTCTTTCCCCCCTCTCTCTCTGACCCCCTCTATCTCCGCCGCTCTCTGTCACCCTCTCTCTGTTCCCCTCTCTCCCTGTCGCCCCTCTCTCTGTCCCACTCTCTCTGTCCCACACTCTCTGCCCACCCGGCCGCTCTCTCTGTCCCCTCTCTCTCTGTTCCCCTCTCTCTATCCCCCTTTCTCTGTCCCCTCTCTCTCTCCCCTGCTCTTTGACACCCCTCTGTCTCCCTCTCTCTCACTGTCCCCTCTCTCTCTCTCCCGCTCTCTGACCCCCTCTCTGTCATCCTCTCTTTCTGCCCCCTCTCTCTGCCCCCTCTCTCTCTGCACCCCCCCTCTCTCTGCCCCCCTCTCTCTGACCCCCGTCCCCCTCTCTTTCTGTCCTCTCTCTCTCCCCGCTCTCTGACCCCCTCTCTCTCGCCCGCTCTCTCTATCCCCCTCTCTCTCTATACCCCCCTCTCTGTTGTCCCCCTCTCTGTTGTCCCCCTCTCTGTTGTCCCCCTCTCTGTTGTCCCACTCTCTGTTGTCCCCCTCTCTGTTGTCCCCCTCTCTCTCTGTCCCCCTCTCTCTCTGTCCCCCTCTCTCTCTGTCCCCTCTCTCTGTCCCCCTCTCTCTATCCCCATCTCACTGTCCCCTCTCTCTCTCCCGCTCGCTGACCCCCTCTCTGTCATCCTCTCTTTCTGCCCCCTCTCTCTGCCCCCTGTCTCTCTGCCCCCCCTCTCTCTCTGCCACCCTCTCTCTGACCCCCGTCCCCCTCTCTTTGTGTCCTCTCTCTCTCCCCGCTCTCTGACCCCCTCTCTGTCGCCCGCTCTCTCTATCCCCCTCTCTCTCTGTTGTCCCCCTCTCTGTTGTCCCCCTCTCTGTTGTCCCCCTCTCTGTTGTCCCCCTCTCTCTGTCCCCCTCTCTCTGTCCCCCTCTCTCTGACCCCCTCTCTCTCTGTCCCCCTCTCTCTCTGTCCCCCTCTCTCTCTGTCCCCCTCTCTCTCTGTCCCCCTCTCTCTCTGTGTCCTCTCTCTCTGTCCCCCTCTCTCTCTGTGTCCTCTCTCTCTCTGTCCTCTCTCTCTGTGTCCTCACTCTCTGTGTGCTCTCCTTCTCCCCGCTCTCTGACCCCCTCTATGTCGCCCGCTCTCTCTGTCCCCCCTCTCTCTCTCTCTGTCCCCCACTCTTTCAGTCCCGCTCTCTCTGTTCCCCCATCTCTGTCTCCCCCTCTCTCTGTCTCCCCCTCTCTCTGTCTCCCCCTCTCTCTGTCTCCCCCTCTCTCTGTCTCCCCTCTCTCTCTGTCCCCCTCTCTCTCTGTCCCCCTCTCTCTCTCTGTCCCCCTCTCTCTCTGTTCCCCTCTCTCTCTGTTCCCCTCTCTCTCTGTCCCCCTCTCTCTCTGTCCTCTCTCTCTGTGTCCTCTCTCTCTCCCCGCTCTCTGACCCCCTCTCTGTCGCCCGCTCTCTCTGTCCCCCCTCTCTCTCTCTGTCCCCCACTCTCTCAGTCCCGCTCTCTCTGTTCCCCCATCTCTGTCTCCCTCTCTCTCTGTCTCCCCCCTCTCTCTGTCTCCCCCCTCTCTCTGTCTCCCCCTCTCTCTGTCTCCCCCCTCTCTCTGTCTCCCCCCTCTCTCTGTCTCCCCCCTCTCTCTGTCTCCCCCCTCTCTCTGTCTCCCCCCTCTCTCTGTCTCCCCTCTCTCTCTGTCTCCCCTCTCTCTCTATCCCCCTTCTCTCTGTCCCACATTTCTCTGTTCTCCCTCTCTTTGTCCCGCCCTCTCTCAGCCCCCCTCTCTCTCTGTCCCCCTCTCTCTGTTGCCTCTTTCAGACCCCTCTCTGTCTTTCCCCCCTCTCTCTCTGACCCCCTCTATCTCCGCCGCTCTCTGTCACCCTCTCTCTGTTCCCCTCTCTCCCTGTCGCCCCTCTCTCTGTCCCACTCTCTCTGTCCCACACTCTCTGCCCACCCGGCCGCTCTCTCTGTCCCCTCTCTCTCTGTTCCCCTCTCTCTATCCCCCTTTCTCTGTCCCCTCTCTCTCTCCCCTGCTCTTTGACACCCCTCTGTCTCCCTCTCTCTCACTGTCCCCTCTCTCTCTCTCCCGCTCTCTGACCCCCTCTCTGTCATCCTCTCTTTCTGCCCCTCTCTCTGCCCCCTCTCTCTCTGCACCCCCCCTCTCTCTGCCCCCCTCTCTCTGACCCCCGTCCCCCTCTCTTTCTGTCCTCTCTCTCTCCCCGCTCTCTGACCCCCTCTCTCTCGCCCGCTCTCTCTATCCCCCTCTCTCTCTATACCCCCCTCTCTGTTGTCCCCCTCTCTGTTGTCCCCCTCTCTGTTGTCCCCCTCTCTGTTGTCCCCCTCTCTCTCTGTCCCCCTCTCTCTCTGTCCCCTCTCTCTGTCCCCCTCTCTCTATCCCCATCTCACTGTCCCCTCTCTCTCTCCCGCTCGCTGACCCCCTCTCTGTCATCCTCTCTTTCTGCCCCCTCTCTCTGCCCCCTCTCTCTCTGCCCCCCCTCTCTCTCTGCCACCCTCTCTCTGACCCCCGTCCCCCTCTCTTTGTGTCCTCTCTCTCTCCCCGCTCTCTGACCCCCTCTCTGTCGCCCGCTCTCTCTATCCCCCTCTCTCTCTGTTGTCCCCCTCTCTGTTGTCCCCCTCTCTGTTGTCCCCCTCTCTGTTGTCCCGCTCTCTCTGTCCCCCTCTCTCTGTCCCCCTCTCTCTGACCCCCTCTCTCTGTCCCCCTCTCTCTCTGTCCCCCTCTCTCTCTGTCCCCCTCTCTCTCTGTCCCCCTCTCTCTCTGTGTCCTCTCTCTCTGTCCCCCTCTCTCTATCCCCCCTCTCTCTGTGCCCCCCTCTCTCTGTCCCCCCCTCTCTCTGTCCCCCCCTCCCACTGTCCCCCTCTCTCTCTGTCCCCCTCTCTCTCTGTCCCCCTCTCTCTTTGTCCCCCTCTCTCTTTGTCCCCCTCTCTCTCTGTCCCCCTCTCTCTCTGTCCCCCTCTCTCTCTGTGTCCTCTCTCTCTGTGTCCTCTCTCTCTCCCCGCTCTCTGACCCCCTCTATGTCGCCCGCTCTCTCTGTCCCCCCTCTCTCTCTCTCTGTCCCCCACTCTTTCAGTCCCGCTCTCTCTGTTCACCCATCTCTGTCTCCCTCTCTCTCTGTCTCCCTCTCTCTCTGTCTCCCCCTCTCTCTGTCTCCCCCTCTCTCTGTCTCCCCCTCTCTCTGTCTCCCCCCTCTCTCTGTCCCCCTCTCTCTGTCCCCCTCTCTCTCTGTCCCCCTCTCTCTCTGTCCCCCTCTCTCTCTGTCCCCCTCTCTCTCTGTCCCCCTCTCTCTGTCCCCCTCTCTCTCTGTCCCCCTCTCTCTCTGTCCCCCTCTCTCTCTGTCCTCTCTCTCTCTGTCCTCTCTCTCTGTGTCCTCTCTCTCTGTGTCCTCTCTCTCTCCCCGCTCTCTGACCCCCTCTCTGTCGCCCGCTCTCTCTGTCCCCCCTCTCTCTCTCTCTGTCCACCACTCTCTCAGTCCCGCTCTCTCTGTTCCCCCATCTCTGTCTCCCTCTCTCTCTGTCTCCCCCCCTCTCTGTCTCCCCCCTCTCTCTGTCTCCCCCCTCTCTCTGTCTCCCCCCTCTCTCTGTCTCCCCCCTCTCTCTGTCTCCCCCCCCTCTCTGTCTCCCCCCTCTCTCTGTCTCCCCCCTCTCTCTGTCTCCCCCCTCTCTCTGTCTCCCCCCTCTCTCTGTCTCCCCTCTCTCTCTATCCCCCTTCTCTCTGTCCTACATTTCTCTGTTCTCCCTCTCTTTGTCCCGCCCTCTCTCTGCCCCCCTCTCTCTCTGTCCCCCTCTCTCTGTTGCCTCTTTCAGACCCCTCTCTCTCTTTCCCCCCTCTCTCTCTGACCCCCTCTATCTCCGCCACTCTCTGTCACCCTCTCTCTGTTCCCCTCTCTCCCTGTCGCCCCTCTCTCTGTCCCACACTCTCTGCCCACCCGGCCGCTCTCTCTGTCCCCTCTCTCTCTGTTCCCCTCTCTCTATCCCCCTTTCTCTGTCCCCTCTCTCTCTCCCCTGCTCTTTGACACCCCTCTGTCTCCCTCTCTCTCACTGTCCCCTCTCTCTCTCTCCCGCTCTCTGACCCCCTCTCTGTCATCCTCTCTTTCTGCCCCCTCTCTCTGCCCCCTCTCTCTCTGCCCCCCCCTCTCTGCCCCCCTCACTCTGACCCCCGTCCCCCTCTCTTTGTGTCCTCTCTCTCTCCCCGCTCTCTGACCCCCTCTCTGTCGCCCGCTCTCTCTATCCCCCTCTCTCTCTGTACCCCCCTCTCTGTTGTCCCCCTCTCTGTTGTCCCCCTCTCTCTGTCCCCCTCTCTCTGTCCCCCTCTCTCTCTGTCCCCCTCTCTCTCTGTCCCCCTCTCTCTCTGTCCCCCCTCTCTGTGTCCCCCCTCTCTGTGTCCCCCCTCTCTGTGTCCCCCCTCTCTGTGTCCCCTCTTTCTGTGTCCCCCCTCTCTCTCTGTGTCCCCTCTCTCTCTGTGTCCCCTCTCTCTCTGTGTCCCCTCTCTCTCTGTGTCATCTCTCTCTCTGTGTCCTCTCTCTCTCTCTGTCCCCCTCTCGCTGTCCCCCTCTCGCTGTCCCCCTCTCGCTGTCCCCCTCTCTCTGTCCCCCTCTCTCTCTGTCCCCCTCTCTCTCTGTCCCCCTCTCTCTCTGTCCCCCTCTCTCTGTGTCCTCTCTCTCTGTGTTCTCTCTATCTGTGTCCTCTCTATCTGTGTCCTCTCTCTCTCCCCGCTCTCTGACCCCCTCTCTCTCTGTCCCCTCTCTCTCACTCTCTGTCCCCCACTCTCTCAGTCCCGCTCTCTCTGTTCCCCCATCTCTGTCCCCCCCTCTCTCTGTCCCACCCTCTCTCTGTCCCCCCCTCTCTATGTCTCCCCCTCTCTCTGTCTCCCCCTCTCTCTGTCTCCCCCCCTCTCTCTGTCTCCCCCCTCACTCTGTCTCCCCCCCTCTCTCTGTCTCCCCCCCTCTCTCTGTCTCCCCCCTCTCTCTGTCTCCCCCCTCTCTCTGTCTCCCCCCTCTCTCTGTCTCCCCCTCTCTCTGTCTCCCCCTCTCTCTGTCTCCCCTCTCTCTCTGTCTCCCCACTCTCTCTGTCTCCCCACTCTCTCTGTCTCCCTCTCTCTCTTTCTCCCTCTCTCTCTGTCTCCCCTCTCTCTCTGTCTCCCCTCTCTCTCTGTCTCCCCTCTCTCTCTGTCCCCCTCTCTCTGCCCCCCCTCACTCTCTCCCATTCTGTGCCCCTCTCTCTGTCCCCCTCTCTCTGTCCCCCTCTCTCTGTCCCCCTCTCTCTGTCCCCCTCTCTGTCCCCCTCTCTCTCTGTCCCCCTCTCTCTCTGTCCCCCTCTCTCTCTGTCCCCCGCTCTCTCTGTCCCCCGCTCTCTCTGTCCCCCTCTCTCTCTGTCCCCCTCTCTCTCTGTCCCCCCCTCTCTCTGTCCCCCCTCTCTCTGTCCCCCCCTCTCTCTGTCCTCCTCTCTCTGTCCCTCTCTCTCTGCCCCCCTCACTCTGTCCCCCTCTATCTGCGCCCCTCTGTCTACCCCCATCGCTCTCTACCCCTCTCTCTCTATCTCCCCCACTCTCTGTTCCCCTCTCTCTCTGCCCCCCTGTCTCTGTCGCCTCTTTCTGCCCCCTCTCTTTCTGTCCCCCTTCTCTCTGACCCCCCTCTCTCTATCCCCCCTCTCTCTGTCCCCCTCTCTCTGTCCCCCTCTCTCTGCCCCCTCTCTCTGTCCCCCTCTCTCTGTCTCCTCTATCTCTCCCTCTCTCGCTCTGCCCCCTCTCTGTTCCCCTCTCTCTCTGTCCCCCACTCTCTCCATCCACCCACTCTCTGTCCCCCTCTCTCTGACACCCCGTCTCTCACCCCCCTGTCTCCCTCACTTTGTACCCCTCTCTATGTTCTCATTCTCTGACCAACTCTCTGTCCCCCTCTCTCTGTCCCCCTCTCTCTGTCCCCCTCTCTCTGTCCCCCTCTCTCTGTCCCCCTCTCCCTGCCCCCTCACTCTGTCCACCTCTGTCTGCCCCTATCCCTCTCTGCCCCTCTCTCTCTGTCCCCCTCTCTCTGTCCCCCTCTCTCTGTCCCCCTCTCTCTGTCCCCCTCTCTCTGTCCCCCTCTCTCTGTCCCCCTCTCTCGGTCCCCCTCTCTCTGTCCCTCTCTCCCTGCCCCCTCACTCTGTCCACCTCTGTCTGCCCCTATCCCTCTCTGTCCCCCTCTCTCTGTCCCCCTCTCTCTGTCCCCCTCTCTCTGTCCCCCTCTCTCTGTCCCCCTCTCTCTCTAATCCCTCTCTCTCTAATCCCTCTCTCTCTCTGCCCCCCTTTCTCTCTGTCCCCCTTTCTGTCTGTCCCCCTTTCTCTCTGTCCTCCTTTCTCTCTGTCCCCCTTTCTCTCTGTCCCCCTCTCTCTCTGTCCCCCTCTCTCTCTCTGTCCCCCTCTCTCTCTGTCCCCCCCCCTCTCTCTGTCCCCCTCTCTCTCTGTCCCCCCCCTCTCTCTGACCCCCTCTCTCTCTGACCCCCTCTCTCTCTGACCCCCTCTCTCTCTGTCCCCCTCTCTCTCTGTCCCCCTCTCTCTCTGTCCCCTCTCTCTCCCACCCTCTCTGACCCCCTCTCTCCCCCGCTCTCTGACCCCCTCTCTGTTGCCCTCTCTCTGCCCCCGCGTTCTCTGCCCCCCCGACTCCTCTCTCTGTCTCCCTCTCTCTGTCCCCCTCTCTCTGTCCCCCTCTCTCTGTCCCCGCTCTCTCTGTCCCCGCTCTCTCTGTCCCCGCTCTCTCTGTCCCCGCTCTCTGACCCCCTCTCTGTCGCCCGCGCTCTCTGTCCCCCCCCTCTCTCTGACCCCCTCTCTGTTGCCCTCTCTCTGCCCCCGCGTTCTCTGCCCCCCCGACTCCTCTCTCTGTCCCCGCTCTCTCTGTCCCCGCTCTCTCTGTCCCCGCTCTCTCTGTCCCCGCTCTCTGACCCCCTCTCTGTCGCCCGCGCTCTCTGTCCCCCCCCTCTCTCTCTGTCCCCCCCTCTCTCTGTCCCCCCCTCTCTCTCTGTCCCCCCCTCTCTCTCTGTCCCCCTCTCTCTCTGCCCCCTGTCTCTGTCGCCTCTGTCTGCCCCCTCTCTCTCTGTCCCCCCTCTCTCTGACCCCCTGTCTCTGTCCCCCTCTCTCTGTCTCCTCTATCTCTCCCTCTCTCGCTCTGCCCCCTCTCTGTACCCCCCTCTCTGTCCCCCTCTCTCTGTCCCCCTCTCTCTGTCCCCCTCTCTCTGTCCCCCTCTCTCTGTCCCCCTCTCTCTGTCCCTCTCTCCCTGCCCCCTCACTCTGTCCACCTCTGTCTGCTCCTATCCCTCTCTGCCCCTCTCTCTCTGCCCCTCTCTCTCTGTCCCCCTCTCTCTGTCCCCCTCTCTCTGTCCCCCTCTCTCTGTCCTCCTCTCTCTGTCCCCCTCTCTCGGTCCCCCTCTCTCTGTCCCTCTCTCCCTGCCCCCTCACTCTGTCCACCTCTGTCTGCCCCTATCCCTCTCTGCCCCCCTCTCTCTGTCCCCCTCTCTCTGTCCCCCTCTCTCTGTCCCCCTCTCTCTCTAATCCCTCTCTCTCTAATCCCTCTCTCTCTAATCCCTCTCTCTCTCTGTCCCCCTTTCTCTCTGTCCCCCTCTCTCTCTGTCCCCCTCTCTCTCTGTCCCCCTCTCTCTCTGTCCCCCTCTCTCTCTGTCCCCCTCTCTCTGTGACCCCTCTCTCTCTGTCCCCCTCTCTCTCTGTCTCCCTCTCTCTCTAATCCCTCTCTCTCTAATCCCTCTCTCTCTAATCCCTCTCTCTCTCTGTCCCCCTTTCTCTCTGTCCCCCTCTCTCTCTGTCCCCCTTTCTCTCTGTCCCCCTCTCTCTCTGTCCCCCTCTCTCTCTGTCCCCCTCTCTCTCTGTCCCCCTCTCTCTCTGTCCCCCTCTCTCTCTGACCCCTCTCTCTCTGACCCCTCTCTCTCTGTCCCCCTCTCTCTCTGTCCCCCTCTCTCTCTGTCCCCCTCTCTCCCTGACCCCTCTCTCTCTGACCCCTCTCTCTCTGACCCCTCTCTCTCTGACCCCTCTCTCTCTGTCCCCCTCTCTCTCTGTCCCCCTCTCTCTTTGTCCCCCTCTCTCTCTGTCCCCTCTCTCTCCCACCCTCTCTGACCCCCTCTCTCCCCCGCTCTCTGACCCCCTCTCTGTTGCCCTCTCTCTGCCCTCGCGTTTTCTGCCCCCCCGACTCCTCTCTCTGTCCCCCTCTCTCTGTCCCCCTCTCTCTGTCCCCGCTCTCTCTGTCCCCGCTCTCTCTGTCCCCGCTCTCTCTGTCCCCGCTCTCTGACCCCCTCTCTGTCGCCCGCGCTCTCTGTCCCCCCCCCTCTCTCTGTCCCCCCCTCTCTCTCTGTCCCCCCCCTCTCTGTCCCCCCCTCTCTCGCTGTCCCCCCTCTCTCTCTGTCCCCCTCTCTCTCTCTGTCCCCCTCTCTCTCTCTCTGTCCCCCTCTCTCTCTCTGTCCCCTGTATCTCTCTGTCCCCTGTATCTCTCCCTGTCTCTCTGCCCTCTCTCTGTCCCCCACTCTCTCCATCCCCCCACTCTCTGTACCCCTCTCTCTGTTCCCACTCTCTGACCACCTCTATCTCCCCAAATCCCTGTCACCCTCTCTCTGTCCCTCTCTGTTTTCCCTCTCTCTCTGCCCCTCTCTCTGTCCTCCTCTCTCTGTCCCTCTCTCTCTGCCCCCCTCACTCTGTCCCCCTCTTTCTGCGCCCCTCTGTCTACCCCCATCGCTCTCTGCCCTCTCTCTCTATCTCCCCCACTCTCTGTTCCCCCCCTCTCTCTGCCCCTCTCTCTCTGCCCCCCTGTCTCTGTCGCCTCTGTCTGCCCCCTCTCTCTCTGTCCCCCCTCTCTCTGACCCCCCCTCTCTCTATCCCCCTCTCTCTCTGTCCCACTCTCTCTGCCGTCTCTCTCTGTCCCCCTCTCTCTGTCTCCTCTATCTCTCCCTCTCTCGCTCTGCCCCCTCTCTGTACCCCTCTCTCTCTGTCCCCCACTCTCTCCATCCACTCACTCTCTGTCCCCCTCTCTCTGACGCCCCGTCTCTGATCCCCCCCCCGTCTCCCTCTCTCTGTACCCCTCTCTCTGTTCTCACTCTCTGACCAACTCTATCTCCCCAACTCTCTGTCACCCTCTCTCTGCCCCTCTCTCTTTCCCCTCTCTATCTGCCCCCCTCTCTCTGTCCCCCTTTCTCTGTCCCCCTCTCTCTGTGTCCCCCTCTCTCTGTGTCCCCCTCTCTCTGTGTCCCCCTCTCTCTGTGTCCCTCTCTCTCTGTGTCCCTCTCTCTCTGTCCCCCCTCTCTCTGTCCCCCTCTCTCTGCCCCCTTCTCTCTCTGTCCCCGTCTCTTTCACTGAACCCCTCTCTCTCTGAACCCCCTGTCCCCCTTTCTCTGTTGCCGTCTCTCTGCTCCCCTCTCTCTGTTTCCCTCTCTCTCTGTCCCCCTCTCTCTCTGTCCCCCTCTCTCTGTCCCCCTCTCTCTCTGTCCCCCTCTCTCTCTGTCCCCCTCTCTCTCTGTCCCCCTCTCTCTCTGCCCCCCTCTCTCTCTGTCCCCCCTCTCTCTGTCCCCCTCTCTCTGTGACCCCTCTCTCTCTGTCCCCCTCTCTCTCTGTCTCCCTCTCTCTCTAATCCCTCTCTCTCTAATCCCTCTCTCTCTAATCCCTCTCTCTCTCTGTCCCCCTTTCTCTCTGTCCCCCTCTCTCTCTGTCCCCCTTTCTCTCTGTCCCCCTCTCTCTCTGTCCCCCTCTCTCTCTGTCCCCCTCTCTCTCTGACCCCTCTCTCTCTGACCCCTCTCTCTCTGTCCCCCTCTCTCTCTGTCCCCCTCTCTCTCTGTCCCCCTCTCTCCCTGACCCCTCTCTCTCTGACCCCTCTCTCTCTGACCCCTCTCTCTCTGACCCCTCTCTCTCTGTCCCCCTCTCTCTCTGTCCCCCTCTCTCTTTGTCCCCCTCTCTCTCTGTCCCCTCTCTCTCCCACCCTCTCTGACCCCCTCTCTCCCCCGCTCTCTGACCCCCTCTCTGTTGCCCTCTCTCTGCCCTCGCGTTTTCTGCCCCCCCGACTCCTCTCTCTGTCCCCCTCTCTCTGTCCCCCTCTCTCTGTCCCCGCTCTCTCTGTCCCCGCTCTCTCTGTCCCCGCTCTCTCTGTCCCCGCTCTCTGACCCCCTCTCTGTCGCCCGCGCTCTCTGTCCCCCCCCCTCTCTCTGTCCCCCCCTCTCTCTCTGTCCCCCCCCCCTCTGTCCCCCCCTCTCTCGCTGTCCCCCCTCTCTCTCTGTCCCCCTCTCTCTCTCTGTCCCCCTCTCTCTCTCTCTGTCCCCCTCTCTCTCTCTGTCCCCTGTATCTCTCTGTCCCCTGTATCTCTCCCTGTCTCTCTGCCCTCTCTCTGTCCCCCACTCTCTCCATCCCCCCACTCTCTGTACCCCTCTCTCTGTTCCCACTCTCTGACCACCTCTATCTCCCCAAATCCCTGTCACCCTCTCTCTGTCCCTCTCTGTTTTCCCTCTCTCTCTGCCCCTCTCTCTGTCCTCCTCTCTCTGTCCCTCTCTCTCTGCCCCCCTCACTCTGTCCCCCTCTATCTGCGCCCCTCTGTCTACCCCCATCGCTCTCTGCCCTCTCTCTCTATCTCCCCCACTCTCTGTTCCCCCCCTCTCTCTGCCCCTCTCTCTCTGCCCCCCTGTCTCTGTCGCCTCTGTCTGCCCCCTCTCTCTCTGTCCCCCCTCTCTCTGACCCCCCCTCTCTCTATCCCCCTCTCTCTCTGTCCCACTCTCTCTGCCGTCTCTCTCTGTCCCCCTCTCTCTGTCTCCTCTATCTCTCCCTCTCTCGCTCTGCCCCCTCTCTGTACCCCTCTCTCTCTGTCCCCCACTCTCTCCATCCACTCACTCTCTGTCCCCCTCTCTCTGACGCCCCGTCTCTGATCCCCCCCCCCCCCCGTCTCCCTCTCTCTGTACCCCTCTCTCTGTTCTCACTCTCTGACCAACTCTATCTCCCCAACTCTCTGTCACCCTCTCTCTGCCCCTCTCTCTTTCCCCTCTCTATCTGCCCCCCTCTCTCTGTCCCCCTTTCTCTGTCCCCCTCTCTCTGTGTCCCCCTCTCTCTGTGTCCCCCTCTCTCTGTGTCCCCCTCTCTCTGTGTCCCTCTCTCTCTGTGTCCCTCTCTCTCTGTCCCCCCTCTCTCTGTCCCCCTCTCTCTGCCCCCTTCTCTTTCTGTCCCCGTCTCTTTCACTGAACCCCTCTCTCTCTGAACCCCCTGTCCCCCTTTCTCTGTTGCCGTCTCTCTGCTCCCCTCTCTCTGTTTCCCTCTCTCTCTGTCCCCCTCTCTCTCTGTCCCCCTCTCTCTGTCCCCCTCTCTCTCTGTCCCCCTCTCTCTCTGTCCCCCTCTCTCTCTGTCCCCCTCTCTCTCTGCCCCCCTCTCTCTCTGTCCCCCCTCTCTCTGTCCCCACTCTCTATCCCCCTCTCTCTCTATCCCCCTCTCTCTCTGTCCCCCTCTCTCTCTGTCCCCCGCTCTCTCTGTCCCCCTCTCTCTCTGTCCCCCTCTCTCTCTGTCCCCCTCTCTCTCTGTCCCCCCCTCTCTCTGTCCCCCCCTCTCTCTGTCCCCCCCTCTCTCTGTCCCCCTCTCTCTCTGTCCCGTCTATCTCTCCCTGTCTCTCTGCCCTCTCTCTGTCCCCCACTCTCTCCATCCCCCCACTCTCTCCATCCCCCCACTCTCTGTACCCCTCTCTCTGTTCCCACTCTCTGACCACCTCTACCTCCCCAAATCCCTGTCACCCTCTCTCTGTCCCTCTCTGTTTCCCCTCTCTCTCTGCCCCTCTCTCTGTCCTCCTCTCTCTGTCCCTCACTCTCTGCCCCCCTCACTCTGTCCCCCTCTATCTGCGCCCTTCTGTCTCCCCCCATCGCTCTCTGCCCTCTCTCTCTATCTCCCCCACTCTCTGTTCCCCCCCTCTCTGCCCCTCTCTCTCTGCCCCCCTGTCTCTGTCGCCTCTCTCTGTCCCCCCTCTCTCTGTCCCCCCTCTCTCTGTCCCCCCTCTCTCTGCCCCCCCTCTCTCTGTCCCCCCTCTCTCTGTCCCCCCTCTCTCTGTCCCCTCTCTCTCTATCCCCCTCTCTCTCTGTCCCCCTCTCTCTGCCCCCTCTCTCTGTACCCCTCTCTCTGCCCCCTCTCTCTGTCCCCCTCTCTCAGTCTCCTCTATCTCTCCCTCTCTCGCTCTGCCCCCTCTCTGTACCCCTCTCTCTCTGTCCCCCACTCTCTCCATCCACCCTCTCTCTGTCCCCCTCTCTCTCTGTCCCCCTCTCTCTCTGTCCCCCCTCTCTCTGACCCCTCTTTCTCTGACCCCTCTCTCTCTGACCCCTCTCTCTCTGACCCCCTCTCTCTCTGACCCCCTCTCTCTCTGTCCCCCTCTCTCTCTGTCCCCCTCTCTCTCTGTCCCCCTCTCTCTCTGTCCCCCTCTCTCTGTCCCCCTCTCTCTGTGTCCTCACTCTTTCCCCGCTCTCTGACCCGCTCTCTGTCGCCCGCACTCTCTGTCCCCCCTCTCTCTCTCTCTGACCCCCACTCTCTCAGTCCCGCTCTCTCTGTTCCCCCATCTCTGTCTCCCTCTCTCTCTGTCCCCCCCTCTCTCTCTGTCCCCCTCTCTCTCTCTGTCCCCCTCTCTCTCTCTCTGTCCCCCTCTCTCTCTCTGTCCCCTGTATCTCTCTGTCCCCTGTATCTCTCCCTGTCTCTCTGCCCTCTCTCTGTCCCCCACTCTCTCCATCCCCCCACTCTCTGTACCCCTCTTTCTGTTCCCACTCTCTGACCACCTCTATCTCCCCAAATCCCTGTCACTCTCTCTCTGTCCCTCTCTGTTTTCCCTCTCTCTCTGCCCCTCTCTCTGTCCTCCTCTCTCTGTCCCTCTCTCTCTGCCCCCCTCACTCTGTCCCCCTCTATCTGCGCCCCTCTGTCTACCCCCATCGCTCTCTGCCCTCTCTCTCTATCTCCCCCACTCTCTGTTCCCCCCCTCTCTCTGCCCCTCTCTCTCTGCCCCCCTGTCTCTGTCGCCTCTGTCTGCCCCCTCTCTCTCTCCCCCCTCACTCTGACCCCCCCTCTCTCTATCCCCCTCTCTCTCTGTCCCACTCTCTCTGCCGTCTCTCTCTGTCCCCCTCTCTCCGTCTCCTCTATCTCTCCCTCTCTCGCTCTGCCCCCTCTCTGTACCCCTCTCTCTCTGTCCCCCACTCTCTCCATCCACTCACTCTCACTCACTCTCTGTCCCCCTCTCTCTGACGCCCCGTCTCTGACCCCCCCCCCCGTCTCCCGCTCTCTGTACCCCTCTCTCTGTTCTCACTCTCTGACCAACTCTATCTCCCCAACTCTCTGTCACCCTCTCTCTGCCCCTCTCTCTTTCCCCTCTCTATCTGCCCCCCTCTCTCTGTCCCCCTTTCTCTGTCCCCCTCTCTCTGTGTCCCCCTCTCTCTGTGTCCCCCTCTCTCTGTGTCCCCCTCTCTCTGTGTCCCCCACTCTCTGTGTCCCTCTCTCTCTGTGTCCCTCTCTCTCTGTCCCCCCTCTCTCTGTCCCCCTCTCTCTGCCCCCTTCTCTCTCTGTCCCCGTCTCTTTCACTGAACCCCTCTCTCTCTGAACCCCCTGTCCCCCTTTCTCTGTTGCCGTCTCTCTGCTCCCCTCTCTCTGTTTCCCTCTCTCTCTGTCCCCCTCTCTCTCTGTCCCCCTCTCTCTGTCCCCCTCTCTCTCTGTCCCCCTCTCTCTGTGTCCCCCTCTCTCTCTGCCCCCCTCTCTCTCTGTCCCCCCTCTCTCTGTCCCCACTCTCTATCCCCCTCTCTCTCTATCCCCCTCTCTCTCTGTCCCCCTCTCTCTCTGTCCCCCGCTCTCTCTGTCCCCCTCTCTCTCTGTCCCCCTCTCTCTCTGTCCCCCTCTCTCTCTGTCCCCCCCTCTCTCTGTCCCCCCCTCTCTCTGTCCCCCCCCTCTCTCTGTCCCCCTCTCTCTCTGTCCCGTCTATCTCTCCCTGTCTCTCTGCCCTCTCTCTGTCCCCCACTCTCTCCATCCCCCCACTCTCTCCATCCCCCCACTCTCTGTACCCCTCTCTCTGTTCCCACTCTCTGACCACCTCTACCTCCCCAAATCCCTGTCACCCTCTCTCTGTCCCTCTCTGTTTCCCCTCTCTCTCTGCCCCTCTCTCTGTCCTCCTCTCTCTGTCCCTCACTCTCTGCCCCCCTCACTCTGTCCCCCTCTATCTGCGCCCTTCTGTCTCCCCCCATCGCTCTCTGCCCTCTCTCTCTATCTCCGCCACTCTCTGTTCCCCCCCTCTCTGCCCCTCTCTCTCTCTGCCCCCCTGTCTCTGTCGCCTCTCTCTGTCCCCCCTCTCTCTGTCCCCCTCTCTCTGTCCCCCCTCTCTCTGTCCCCCCTCTCTCTGTCCCCCCTCTCTCTGTCCCCCCTCTCTCTGTCCCCCCTCTCTCTGTCCCCTCTCTCTCTATCCCCCTCTCTCTCTGTCCCCCTCTCTCTGTCCCCCTCTCTCTGCCCCCTCTCTCTGTCCCCCTCTCTCTGCCCCCTCTCTCTGTCCCCCTCTCTCAGTCTCCTCTATCTCTCCCTCTCTCGCTCTGCCCCCTCTCTGTACCCCTCACTCTCTGTCCCCCACTCTCTCCATCCACCCTCTCTCTGTCCCCCTCTCTCTCTGTCCCCCTCTCTCTCTGTCCCCCCTCTCTCTGACCCCTCTTTCTCTGACCCCTCTCTCTCTGACCCCTCTCTCTCTGACCCCCTCTCTCTCTGACCCCCTCTCTCTCTGTCCCCCTCTCTCTCTGTCCCCTCTCTCTCTGTCCCCCTCTCTCTGTCCCCCTCTCTCTGTGTCCTCACTCTTTCCCCGCTCTCTGACCCGCTCTCTGTCGCCCGCACTCTCTGTCCCCCCTCTCTCTCTCTCTGACCCCCACTCTCTCAGTCCCGCTCTCTCTGTTCCCCCATCTCTGTCTCCCTCTCTCTCTGTCCCCCCCTCTCTGTCCCCCCCTCTGTCCCCCCCACTCTCTGTACACACCCTCTCTGTCCCCCCCCTCTCTGTGCCCCCCCTCTGTGCCCCCCCTCTCTGTCCCCCCCCTCTCTGCCCCCCCCCTCTCTGTCCCCCCCTCTCTGTCCCCCACTCTCTGTCCCCCACTCTCTGTCCCCCTCTCTCTGTCCCCCCCTCTCTGTCCCCCCCTCTCTGTCCCCCCCTCTCTCTGTCCCCCCCCTCTCTGTCCCCCCCCTCTCTGTCCCCCCCTCTCTCTGTCCCCCCCTCTCTCTGTCCCCCTCTCTCTCTGTCCCCCCCTCTCTCTGTCCCCCTCTCTCTCTGTCCCCCCTATCTCTCCCTGTCTCTCTGCCCTCTCTCTGTCCCCCAATCTCTCCATCCCCCCACTCTCTGTACCCCTCTCTCTGTTCCCACTCTCTAACCACCTCTATCTCCCCAAATCCCTGTCACCCTATCTCTGTCCCTCTCTGTTTCCCCTCTCTCTCTGCCCCTCTCTCTGTCCTCCTCTCTCTGTCCCTCTCTCTCTGCCCCCCTCACTCTGTCCCCCTCTATCTGCGCCCCTCTGTCTACCCCCATCGCTCTCTGCCCTCTCTCTCTATCTCCCGCACTCTCTGTTCCCCCCCTCTCTCTGCCCCTCTCTCTCTGCCCCCCTGTCTCTGTCGCCTCTTTCTGCCCCTCTCTCTCTGTCACCCTCTCTCTGTCTCCTCTATCTCTCCCTCTCTCGCTCTGCCCCCTCTCTGTACCCCTCTCTCTCTGTCCCCCACTCTCTCCATCCACCCTCTCTCTGTCCCCCTCTCTCTCTCTGACCGCTCTCTGTCTGTCCCCCTCTCTCTGACCCCTTCTCTCTCTGTCCTCCTCTCTCTCTGTCCCCCCCCCCGTCCCCCTCCTCTCTCTGTCCCCCCTCTGTCCCCCTCCTCTTTCTGCCCCCTTCTCTCTCTGTCCCCCTCTCTCTCACTGACCCCCTCTCTCTCTGACCCCCTCTATCTCCCCCACTCTCTGTCCCCCTCTCTCTCTCGCCGTCTCTCTCTCCCCCTCTCTCTCTGTCCACTCTCTCACTGTCCCCCTCTATCTGTCCCCTCTCTCTCCCACCCTCTCTGACCACCTCTCTCCCCCTCTCTCTGACCCCCTCTCTGTTGCCCTCTCTCTGCCCCCGCTCTCTCTGCCCCCCCCGACCCCTCTCTCTGTCCCCCTCTCTCTGTCCCCCTCTCTCTGTTTCCCTCTCTCTGTTCCCCTCTCTCTAACCCCTCTCTCTGTTCCCCTCTCTCTCTGTTCCCCTCTCTCTGACCCCTCTCTCTTTTCCCCTCACTCCTGTCCCCCTCACTCTGTCCCCTCTCTCTCCCCGCTCTTTGACCCCATCTCTGTCGCCCTCTCTCTCTGCCCCTCTCTCTCTGCCCCCCTCTCTCTGTCCCCCTCTCTCTATTCCCCTCTCACTGCCCCCTCTCTCTCTATCCTGCTCACTGACCCCCTCTCTGTCTCCCTTTCTCTCTGCCCCCTCTCTTTCTGCTCCCACTCTCTCTGCCCCCCTCTCTGTCCCCTCCACTCTCTGACCCCCTCTCTCTCCCCCACTCTGTACCCCTCTCTCTGTCTCCCTCTCTCTGCCCCCCCTCTCTGTCACCGTCTTTCTATCCCCCTTCTCTCTGTTCCCCCTCTCTCTGTCCCCCCTCTCTGTCCCCCCCCTCTCTGTCCCCCCTCTCTCTGTCCCCCCTCTCTCTGTCCCCCCTCTCTCTGTCCCCCATCTCTCTGTCCCCCATCTCTCTGTCCCCCATCTCTCTGTCCCCCATCTCTCTGTCCCCCCTCTCTCTGTCCCCCCTCTCTCTCTGACCCCCTCTCTCTCCCCCCCTCTCTCTCCCCCTCTCTCTCTCCCCCCTCTCTCTGTCCCCCCTCTCTCTGTCCCCCCTCTCTCTGTCCCCCCTCTCTCTGTCCCCCCTCTCTCTGTCCCCCCTCTCTCTGTCCCCCATCTCTCTGTCCCCCCTCTCTCTGTCCCCCCTCTCTCTCTGACCCCCTCTATCTCCCCCACTCTCTGTCCCCTGCTCTCCGTCGCCCTCTCTCTGACCCCCACTCTCACTGTCCCTCCTCTCTCTCTGACCACCTATCTCTTTGACCCCCTCTATCTCCCCCGCTCTCTTTCCATCTCTCGCTGTCGCCCTCTCTCGCTGTCGCCCTCTCTCGCTGTCGCCCTCTCTCTGTCGCCCTCTCTCTGTCGCCCTCTCTCTGACCCCCTCTCTCTTTGTCCCCCTCTCTCTGTACCCTCTATCTCTCCCTTTCTCTCTGCCCTCTCTCTGTCCCCCACTCTCTCCATCTCCCCACTCACTGTACGCCTCTCTCTGTTCCCACTCTCTGACCACCTCTAACTCCCCAAATCCCTGTCACCCTCTCTCTGCCCCTCTCTCTTTCCCCTCTCTCTCTGCCCCTCTCTCTGTCCTCCTCTCTCTGTCCCTCTCTCTCTGCACCCCTCACTCTGTCCCCCTCTGTCTGCGCCCCTCTTTCAACCCCCATCGCTCTGTGCCCTCTCTCTCTATCTCCCCCACTCTCTGTTGCCCCCTCTCTCTGCCCCTCTCTCTCTGCCCCCCTGTCTCTGTCGCCTCTTTCTGCCCCCTCTCTCTCTGTCCCCCCTCTCTCTGACCCCCTCTATCTGTCCCCTCTCTCTCCCACCCTCTCTGACCACCTCTCTCCCCCTCGCACTGACCCCCTCTCTGTTGCCCTCTCTCTGCCCCCGCTCTCTCTGCCCCCCCGACACCTCTCTCTGTCCCCCTCTCTCTGTCCCCCTCTCTCTGTCCCCCTCTCTCTGTCCCCCACACTCTGTCCCCCTCTCTCTGTCCCCCTCTCTCTGTCCCCCTCTCTCTGTCCCCCTCTCTCTGTCCCCCACACTCTGTCCCCTTCTCTCTGACCCCCTCTCTCTCCCCCTCTCTCTGACCCCCTCTCTCTCCCCCACTCTGTACCCCTCTCTCTGTCTCCCTCTCTCTGCCCCCCCTCTCTGTCACCGTCTTTCTATCCCCCCTTCTCTCTGTTCCCCCTCTCTCTGTCCCCCTTCTCTCTGTCCCCCTTCTCTCTGTCCCCCTTCTCTCTGTCCCCCCTCTCTCTGTCCCCCCTCTCTCTCTGACCCCCTCTATCTCCCCCACTCTCTGTCCCCTGCTCTCCGTCGCCCTCTCTCTGACCCCCACTCTCTCTGTCCCCCCTCTCTCTCTGACCACCTCTCTCTTTGACCCCCTCTATCTCCCCCGCTCTCTGTCCCCACCTCTCTGTTGCCCTCTCTCGCTGTCGCCCTCTCTCTGTCACCCTCTCTCTGACCCCCTCTCTCTTTGTCCCCCTCTCTCTGTACCCTCTATCTCTCCCTGTCTCTCTGCCCTCTCTCTGTCCCCCCCTCTCTGTTGCCCTCTCTCGCTGTCGCCCTCTCTCTGTCACCCTCTCTCTGACCCCCTCTCTCTTTGTCCCCCTCTCTCTGTACCCTCTATCTCTCCCTGTCTCTCTGCCCTCTCTCTGTCCCGCACTCTCTCCATCACCCCACTCACTGTACACCTCTCTCTGTTCCCACTCTCTGACCACCTCTAACTCCCCAAATCTCTGTCAGCCTCTCTCTGCCTCTCTCTCTTTCCCCTCTCTCTCGGCCCCTCTCTCTGTCCTCCTCTCTCTGTCCCTCTCTCTCTGCCCCCCTCACTCTGTCCCCCTGTGTCTGCGCCCCTCTGTCAACCCCATCGCTCTCTGCCCTCTCTCTCTATCTCCCCCACTCTCTGTTCCCCCCTCTCTCTGCCCCTCTCTCTCTGCCCCCCGATCTCTGTCGCCTCTTTCTGCCCCCTCTCTCTCTGTCCCCCCTCTCTCTGACCCCCTCTCTCTGTCCCCCTCTCTCTGTCTCCTCTATCTCTCCCTCTCTCGCTCTGCCCCCTCTCTGAACCCCTCTCTCTCTGTCCCCCACTCTCTCCATCCACCCACTCTCTGTCCCCCTCTCTCTGACGCCCCGTCTCTGACCCCCGCTGTCTCCCTCACTCTGTACCCCTCTCTCTGTTCTCACTCTCTGACCAACTCTATCTCCCCAACTCTCTGTCACCCTCTCTCTGCCCCTCTCTCTTTCCCCTCTCTATCTGCCCCCCTCTCTATGTCCCCATCTCCCTCTCCCTCTCTCTCCCTGTCCCTCTCTCTCCCTGTCCCCCTCTCTCCCTGTCCCCCTCTCTCCCTGTCCCATTCTCTCCCTGTCCCCCTCTCTCTCTGTCCCCCTCTCTCTCTGTCCCCCTCTCTCTCTGTCCCCCTCTCTCTGCACCCCTCTCTCTGTCCCCCTCCTCTCTCTGTCCCCCTCCTCTCTCTGTCCCCCCCTCTCTCTGTCCCCTTCTCTCTCTGTCCCCCTCTCTCTCACTGACCCCCTCTCTCTCTCTGACGCCCTCTATCTCCCTCACTCTCTGTCCCCCTCTCTCTGTCGCCGTCTCTCTGTCCCCCTCTCTCTCTGTCCCCTCTCTCTCCGTCCCACTCTATCTGTCCCTTCTCTCTCCCACCCTCTCTGACCCCCTCTGTCGCCCGCTCTCTGACGCCCTCTCTGTTCTCACTCTCTGCCCCCGCTCTCTCTGCACCCCCGACCCCTCTCTCTGTCCCCCTCTCTCTGTCCCCGTCTCTCTGTCCCCCTCTCTCTGTCCCCCTCTCTCTGTCCCCCTCTCTCTGTTCCCCTCTCTCTGTTCCCCTCTCTCTGTTTCCATCTCTCTGTTCCCCTCTCTCTGTCCCCCTCTCTCTGTCCCCCTCTCTCTCTGTCCCCCTCTCTCTGTCCCCCTCTCTCTGTGTCCTCACTCTTTCCCCGCTCTCTGACCCGCTCTCTGTCGCCCGCACTCTCTATCCCCCCTCTCTCTCTCTCTGACCCCCACTCTCTCAGTCCCGCTCTCTCTGTTCCCCCATCTCTGTCTCCCTCTCTCTCTGTCCCCCCCTCTCTCTCTGTCCCCCTCTCTCTCTCTGTCCCCCTCTCTCTCTCTCTGTCCCCCCCTCTCTCTCTGTCCCCTGTATCTCTCTGTCCCCTGTATCTCTCCCTGTCTCTCTGCCCTCTCTCTGTCCCCCACTCTCTCCATCCCCCCACTCTCTGTACCCCTCTCTCTGTTCCCACTCTCTGACCACCTCTATCTCCCCAAATCCCTGTCACCCTCTCTCTGTCCCTCTCTGTTTTCCCTCTCTCTCTGCCCCTCTCTCTGTCCTCCTCTCTCTGTCCCTCTCTCTCTGCCCCCCTCACTCTGTCCCCCTCTATCTGCGCCCCTCTGTCTACCCCCATCGCTCTCTGCCCTCTCTCTCTATCTCCCCCACTCTCTGTTCCCCCCCTCTCTCTGCCCCTCTCTCTCTGCCCCCCTGTCTCTGTCGCCTCTGTCTGCCCCCTCTCTCTCTGTCCCCCCTCTCTCTGACCCCCCCTCTCTCTATCCCCCTCTCTCTCTGTCCCACTCTCTCTGCCGTATCTCTCTGTCCCCCTCTCTCCGTCTCCTCTATCTCTCTGACCCCCTCTATCTCCCCCACTCTCTGTCCCCTGCTCTCCGTCGCCCTCTCTCTGACCCCCACTCTCTCTGTCCCCCCTCTCTCTCTGACCACCTCTCTCTTTGACCCCCTCTATCTCCCCCGCTCTCTGTCCCCACCTGTCTGTTGCCCTCTCTCGCTGTCGCCCTCTCTCGCTGTCGCCCTCTCTCTGTCACCCTCTCTCTGACCCCCTCTCTCTTTGTCCCCCTCTCTCTGTACCCTCTATCTCTCCCTGTCTCTCTGCCCTCTCTCTGTCCCCCCCTCTCTGTTGCCCTCTCTCGCTGTCGCCCTCTCTCTGTCACCCTCTCTCTGACCCCCTCTCTCTTTGTCCCCCTCTCTCTGTACCCTCTATCTCTCCCTGTCTCTCTGCCCTCTCTCTGTCCCGCACTCTCTCCATCACCCCACTCACTGTACACCTCTCTCTGTTCCCACTCTCTGACCACCTCTAACTCCCCAAATCTCTGTCAGCCTCTCTCTGCCTCTCTCTCTTTCCCCTCTCTCTCGGCCCCTCTCTCTGTCCTCCTCTCTCTGTCCCTCTCTCTCTGCCCCCCTCACTCTGTCCCCCTGTGTCTGCGCCCCTCTGTCAACCCCATCGCTCTCTGCCCTCTCTCTCTATCTCCCTCACTCTCTGTTCCCCCCTCTCTCTGCCCCCCGATCTCTGTCGCCTCTTTCTGCCCCCTCTCTCTCTGTCCCCCCTCTCTCTGACCCCCTCTCTCTGTCCCCCTCTCTCTGTCTCCTCTATCTCTCCCTCTCTCGCTCTGCCCCCTCTCTGTACCCCTCTCTCTCTGTCCCCCACTCTCTCCATCCACTCACTCTCTGTCCCCCTCTCTCTGACGCCCCGTCTCTGACCCCCCCCGTCTCCCTCTCTCTGTACCCCTCTCTCTGTTCTCACTCTCTGACCAACTCTATCTCCCCAACTCTCTGTCACCCTCTCTCTGCCCCTCTCTCTTTCCCCTCTCTATCTGCCCCCCTCTCTCTGTCCCCCTTTCTCTGTCCCCCTCTCTCTGTGTCCCCCTCTCTCTGTGTCCCCCTCTCTCTGTGTCCCCCTCTCTCTGTGTCCCTCTCTCTCTGTGTCCCTCTCTCTCTGTCCCCCCTCTCTCTGTCCCCCTCTCTCTGCCCCCTTCTCTCTCTGTCCCCGTCTCTTTCACTGAACCCCTCTCTCTCTGAACCCCCTGTCCCCCTTTCTCTGTTGCCGTCTCTCTGCTCCCCTCTCTCTGTTTCCCTCTCTCTCTGTCCCCCTCTCTCTCTGTCCCCCTCTCTCTGTCCCCCTCTCTCTCTGTCCCTCTCTCTCTCTGTCCCCCTCTCTCTCTGTCCCTCTCTCTCTCTGTCCCCCACTCTCTCCATCCACCCACTCTCTGTCCCCCTCTCTCTGACGCCCCGTCTCTGACCCCCGCTGTCTCCCTCACTCTGTACCCCTCTCTCTGTTCTCACTCTCTGACCAACTCTATCTCCCCAACTCTCTGTCACCCTCTCTCTGCCCCTCTCTCTTTCCCCTCTCTATCTGCCCCCCTCTCTATGTCCCCATCTCCCTGTCGCTCTCTCTCCCTGTCCCCCTCTCTCCCTGTCCCCCTCTCTCCCTGTCCCATTCTCTCCCTGTCCCCCTCTCTCTCTCTGTCCCCCTCTCTCTCTGTCCCCCTCTCTCTCTGTCCCCCTCTCTCTCTGTCCCCCTCTCTCTGCACCCCTCTCTCTGTCCCCCTCCTCTCTCTGTCCCCCTCCTCTCTCTGTCCCCCCCCTCTCTCTGCCCCCTTCTCTCTCTGTCCCCCTCTCTCTCACTGACCCCCTCTCTCTCTCTGACGCCCTCTATCTCCCTCACTCTCTGTCCCCCTCTCTCTGTCGCCGTCTCTCTGTCCCCCTCTCTCTCTGTCCCCTCTCTCTCCGTCCCCCTCTATCTGTCCCTTCTCTCTCCCACCCTCTCTGACCCCCTCTGTCGCCCGCTCTCTGACGCCCTCTCTGTTCTCACTCTCTGCCCCCGCTCTCTCTGCACCACCGACCCCTCTCTCTGTCCCCCTCTCTCTGTCCCCCTCTCTCTGTCCCCCTCTCTCTGTCCCCCTCTCTCTGTCCCCCTCTCTCTGTTCCCCTCTCTCTGTTCCCCTCTCTCTGTTTCCCTCTCTCTGTTCCCCTCTCTCTTTTCCCCTCACTCCTGTCCCCCTCATTCTGTCCACACTCTCTCCCCCGCTCTTTGACCCACTCTCTGTCGCCCTCTCTCTCTGCCCCCCTCTCTCTGCCCCCCTCTCTCTGTCCCCCTCTCTCTATCCCCCTCTCTCTGACCCCCTCTCTCTCCCCCACTCTGTACCCCTCTCTCTCTGCCACCTCTCTCTGCCCGCCCTCTCTGTCACCGTCTTTCTATCCCCCCTTCTCTCTGTTCCCCCTCTCTCTGTCCCCCTCTCTCTGTCCCCCCCTCTCTCTGTCCCCCCCTCTCTCTGTCCCCCCTCTCTCTGTCCCCCTCTCTCTGTCCCCCTCTCTCTGTCCCCCTCTCTCTGTCCCCCTCTCTCTGTTCCCCTCTCTCTGTTTCCCTCTCTCTTTTCCCCTCACTCCTGTCCCCCTCATTCTGCCCACACTCTCTCCCCCGCTCTTTGACCCCCTCTCTGTCGCATCTCTCTCTGCCCCTCTCTCTCTCTGCCCCCGTCTCTCTGTCCCCCTCTCTCTATCCCCCTCTCACTGCCCCCTCTCTCTCTCTCCCCCTCTCTGTCCCCCTCTCTCTCACCCTTTCTCTCTGCCCCCTCTCTCTCTGCTCGCACTCTCTCTGCCCCCCTCTCTGTCCCCCCCTCTCTCTGTCCCCCTCTCTCTGACCCCCTCTCTCTCCCCCACTCTGTACCCCTCTCTCTCTGCCACCTCTCTCTGCCCGCCCTCTCTGTCACCGTCTTTCTATCCCCCCTTCTCTCTGTTCCCCCTCTCTCAGTCCCCCTCTCTCTGTCCCCCCCCCTCTCTGTCCCCCCCTCTCTCTGTCCCCCCTCTCTCTGTCCCCCTCTCTCTGTCCCCCTCTCTCTGTCCCCCTCTCTCTGTCCCCCCTCTCTGTCCCCCTCTCTCTGTTCCCCTCTCTCTGTTTCCCTCTCTCTGTTCCCCTCTCTCTTTTCCCCTCACTCCTGTCCCCCTCATTCTGTCCACACTCTCTCCCCCGCTCTTTGACCCCCTCTCTGTCGCCCTCTCTCTCTGCCCCTCTCTCTCTCTGCCCCCGTCTCTCTGTCCCCCTCTCTCTATCCCCCTCTCACTGCCCCCTCTCTCTCTCTCCCGCTCTCTGTCCCCCTCTCTCTCACCCTTTCTCTCTGCCCCCTCTCTCTCTGCTCGCACTCTCTCTGCCCCCCTCTCTGTCCCCCCCTCTCTCTGTCCCCCTCTCTCTGACCCCCTCTCTCTCCCCCACTCTGTACCCCTCTCTCTCTGCCACCTCTCTCTGCCCGCCCTCTCTGTCACCGTCTTTCTATCCCCCCTTCTCTCTGTTCTCCCTCTCTCTGTCCCCCTCTCTCTGTCCCCCCCTCTCTCTGTCCCCCCTCTCTCTGTCCCCCCCTCTCTCTGTCCCCCCCTCTCTCTGTCCCCCTCTCTCTCCCCCACTCTCTGTCCCCTGCTCAACGTCGCCCTCTCTCTGACCCCCACTCTCTCTGTCCCCCCTCTCTCTCTGACCCCCTCTCTCTCTGACCCCCTCTCTCTCTGACCCCCTCTCTCTCCCCCACTCTGTACCCCTCTCTCTGTCTCCCTCTCTCTGCCCCCCCTCTGTCACCGTCTTTCTACCCCCCTCTCTCTGTTCCCCCTCTCTCTGTCCCCCTCTCTCTGTCCCCCTCTCTCTGTCCCCCTCTCTCTGTCCCCCCTCTCTCTGTCCCCCCTCTCTCTCTGACCCCCTCTATCTCCCCCACTCTCTGTCCCCTGCTCTCCGTCGCCCTCTCTCGCTGTCGCCCTCTCTCTGTCGCCCTCTCTCTGTCGCCCTCTCTCTGTCGCCCTCTCTCTGACCCCCTCTCTCTGACCCCCTCTCTCTTTGTCCCCCTCTCTCTGTACCCTCTATCTCTCCCTGTCTCTCTGCCCTTTCTCTGTCCCCCACTCTCTCCATCCTCCCCACTCACTGTACCCCTCTCTCTGTTCCCACTCTCTGACCACCTCTAACTCCCCAAATCCCTGTCACCCTCTCTCTGCCTCTCTCTCTTTCCCCTATCTCTCTGCCCCTCTCTCTGTCCTCCTCTCTCTGTCCCTCTCTCTCTGCCCCCTCACTCTGTCCCCCTCTGTCTGCGCCCCTCTGTCAACCACCATCGCTCTCTGCCCTCTCTCTCTATCTCCCCCACTCTCTGATCCCCCCCTCTCTCTGCCCCTCTCTCTCTGCCCCCCTGTCTCTGTCGCCTCTTTCTGCCCCCTCTCTGTCTGTCCCCCCTCTCTCTGACCCCCTCTCTCTCTATCCCCCTCTCTCTCTGTCCCCCTCTCTCTCTGTCCCCCTCTCTCTGCCCCCTCTCTCTGTCCCCCTCTCTCTGTCTCCTCTATCTCTCCCTCTCTCTCTCTGCCCCCTCTCTGTACCCCTCTCTCTCTATCCCCCTCTCTCTCTGTCCCCCTCTCTCTCTGTCCCCCGCTCTCTCTGTCCCCCTCTCTCTCTGTCCCCCTCTCTCTCTGTCCCCCTCTCTCTCTGTCCCCCCCTCTCTCTGTCCCCCCCTCTCTCTGTCCCCCCCCTCTCTCTGTCCCCCTCTCTCTCTGTCCCGTCTATCTCTCCCTGTCTCTCTGCCCTCTCTCTGTCCCCCACTCTCTCCATCCCCCCACTCTCTCCATCCCCCCACTCTCTGTACCCCTCTCTCTGTTCCCACTCTCTGACCACCTCTACCTCCCCAAATCCCTGTCATCCTCTCTCTGTCCCTCTCTGTTTCCCCTCTCTCTCTGCCCCTCTCTCTGTCCTCCTCTCTCTGTCCCTCACTCTCTGCCCCCCTCACTCTGTCCCCCTCTATCTGCGCCCTTCTGTCTCCCCCCATCGCTCTCTGCCCTCTCTCTCTATCTCCCCCACTCTCTGTTCCCCCCCCTCTCTGTCCCCCCTCTCTCTGTCCCCCCTCTCTCTGTCCCCCCTCTCTCTGTCCCCTCTCTCTCTATCCCCCTCTCTCTCTGTCCCCCTCTCTCTGCCCTCTCTCTCTGTCCCCCTCTCTCTGCCCCCTCTCTCTGTCCCCCTCTCTCAGTCTCCTCTATCTCTCCCTCTCTCGCTCTGCCCCCTCTCTGTACCCCTCTCTCTCTGTCCCCCACTCTCTCCATCCACCCTCTCTCTGTCCCCCTCTCTCTCTGTCCCCCCTCTCTCTCTGTCCCCCCTCTCTCTGACCCCTCTTTCTCTGACCCCTCTCTCTCTGACCCCTCTCTCTCTGACCCCCTCTCTCTCTGACCCCCTCTCTCTCTGTCCCCCTCTCTCTCTGTCCCCCTCTCTCTCTGTCCCCCTCTCTCTCTGTCCCCCTCTCTCTGTCCCCCTCTCTCTGTGTCCTCACTCTTTCCCCGCTCTCTGACCCGCTCTCTGTCGCCCGCACTCTCTGTCCCCCCTCTCTCTCTCTCTGACCCCCACTCTCTCAGTCCCGCTCTCTCTGTTCCCCCATCTCTGTCTCCCTCTCTCTCTGCCCCCTCCTCTCTGTCCCCCCCCCTCTGTCCCCCCCACTCTCTGTACCCCCCCTCTCTGTCCCCCCCCTCTGTCCCCCCCCTCTCTGTGCCCCCCCTCTCTGTCCCCCCCCTCTCTGTCCCCCCCCTCTCTGTCCCCCTCTCTCTGTCCCCCACCCCCTTCCCCCTCTCTCTGTCCCCCCCTCTCTGTCCCCCCCTCTCTGTCCCCCCCTCTCTCTGTCCCCCCCCTCTCTGTCCCCCCCTCTCTCTGTCCCCCCCTCTCTCTGTCCCCCCCTCTCTCTGTCCCCCCCTCTCTCTGTCCCCCTCTCTCTCTGTCCCCCCTATCTCTCCCTGTCTCTCTGCCCTCTCTCTGTCCCCCAATCTCTCCATCCCCCCACTCTCTGTACCCCTCTCTCTGTTCCCACTCTCTAACCATCTCTATCTACCCAAATCCCTGTCACCCTCTCTCTGTCCCTCTCTGTTTCCCCTCTCTCTCTGCCCCTCTCTCTGTCCTCCTCTCTCTGTCCCTCTCTCTCTGCCCCCCTCACTCTGTCCCCCTCTATCTGCGCCCCTCTGTCTACCCCCATCGCTCTCTGCCCTCTCTCTCTATCTCCCGCACTCTCTGTTCCCCCCCTCTCTCTGCCCCTCTCTCTCTATCCCCCTCTCTCTGTCCCCCTCTCTCTGCCCCCTCTCTCTGTCCCCCTCTCTCTGTCTCCTCTATCTCTCCCTCTCTCGCTCTGCCCCCTCTCTGTACCCCTCTCTCTCTGTCCCCCACTCTCTCCATCCACCCTCTCTCTGTCCCCCTCTCTCTCTCTGACCGCTCTCTCTCTGTCCCCCTCTCTCTGACCCCTTCTCTCTCTGTCCTCCTCTCTCTCTGTCCCCCCCCCGTCCCCCTCCTCTCTCTGTCCCCCCTCTGTCCCCCTCCTCTTTCTGCCCCCTTCTCTCTCTGTCCCCCTCTCTCTCACTGACCCCCTCTCTCTCTGACCCCCTCTATCTCCCCCACTCTCTGTCCCCCTCTCTCTCTCGCCGTCTCTCTCTCCCCCTCTCTCTCTGTCCACTCTCTCACTGTCCCCCTCTATCTGTCCCCTCTCTCTCCCACCCTCTCTGACCACCTCTCTCCCCCTCTCTCTGTTGCCCTCTCTCTGTCCCCGCTCTCTCTGCCCCCCCCCCGACCCCTCTCTCTGTCCCCCTCTCTCTGTCCCCCTCTCTCTGTCCCCCTCTCTCTGTCCCCCTCTCTCTGTTTCCCTCTCTCTGTTCCCCTCTCTCTGTTCCCCTCTCTCTAACCCCTCTCTCTGTTCCCTTCTCTCTCTGTTCCCCTCTCTCTGACCCCTCTCTCTTTTCCCCTCACTCCTGTCCCCCTCACTCTGTCCCCTCTCTCTCCCCGCTCTTTGACCCCCTCTCTGTCGCCCTCTCTCTCTGCCCCTCTCTCTCTGCCCCCCTCTCTCTGTCCCCCTCTCTCTATTCCCCTCTCACTGCCCCCTCTCTCTCTATCCTGCTCACTGACCCCCTCTCTGTCTCCCTTTCTCTCTGCCCCCTCTCTTTCTGCTCCCACTCTCTCTGCCCCCCTCTCTGTCCCCCCCACTCTCTGACCCCCTCTCTCTGACCCCCTCTCTCTCCCCCACTCTGTCCCCCTCTCTCTGTCTCCCTCTCTCTGCCCCCCCTCTCTGTCACCGTCTCTCTGTTCCCCTTCTCTCTGTTCCCCCTCTCTCTGTTCCCCCGCTCTCTGTCCCCCCTCTCTCTGTCCCCCCTCTCTCTGTCCCCCATCTCTCTGTCCCCCATCTCTCTGTCCACCATCTCTCTGTCCCCCCTCTCTCTGTCCCCCCTCTCTCTCTGACCCCCTCTCTCTCCGCCTCTCTCTGTCCCCCCTCTCTCTGTCCCCCCTCTCTCTGTCCCCCCTCTCTCTGTCCCCCATCTCTCTGTCCCCCATCTCTCTGTCCCCCCTCTCTCTGTCCCCCCTCTCTCTCTGACCCCCTCTCTCTCCGCCTCTCTCTGTCCCCCCTCTCTCTGTCCCCCCTCTCTCTGTCCCCCCTCTCTCTGTCCCCCCTCTCTCTGTCCCCCATCTCTCTGTCCCCCATCTCTCTGTCCCCCCTCTCTCTGTCCCCCCTCTCTCTCTGACCCCCTCTATCTCCCCCACTCTCTGTCCCCTGCTCTCCGTCGCCCTCTCTCTGAACCCCACTCTCTCTGTCCCTCCTCTCTCTCTGACCACCTATCTCTTTGACCCCCTCTATCTCCCCCGCTCTCTTTCCCTCTCTCGCTGTCGCCCTCTCTCGCTGTCGCCCTCTCTCTCTGTCGCCCTCTCTCTGACCCCCTCTCTCTTTGTCCCCGTCTCTCTGTACCCTCTATCTCTCCCTGTCTCTCTGCCCTCTCTCTGTCCCCCACTCTCTCCATCTCCCCACTCACTGTACCCCTCTCTCTGTTCCCACTCTCTGACCACCTCTAACTCCCCAAATCCCTGTCACCCTCTCTCTGCCTCTCTCTCTTTCCCCTCTCTCTCTGCCCCTCTCTCTGTCCTCCTCTCTCTGTCCCTCTCTCTCTGCCCCCCTCACTCTGTCCCCCTCTGTCTGCGCCCCTCTGTCAACCCCCATCGCTCTCTGCCCTCTCTCTCTATCTCCCCCACTCTCTGTTCCCCCCCCTCTCTGCCCCTCTCTCTCTGCCCCCCTGTCTCTGTCGCCTCTTTCTGCCCCCTCTCTCTCTGTCCCCCCTCTCTCTGACCCCCTCTATCTGTCCCCTCTCTCTCCCACCCTCTCTGACCACCTCTCTCCCCCTCGCACTGAGCCCCTCTCTGTTGCCCTCCCTCTGCCCCCGCTCTCTCTGCCCCCCCGACACCTCTCTCTGTCCCCCTCTCTCTGTCCCCCTCTCTCTGTCCCCCTCTCTCTGTCCCCCACACTCTGTCCCCCTCTCTCTGTCCCCCTCTCTCTGTCCCCCTCTCTCTGTCCCCCTCTCTCTGTCCCCCACACTCTGTCCCCCTCTCTCTGACCCCCTCTCTCTCCCCCTCTCTCTGACCCCCTCTCTCTCCCCCACTCTGTACCCCTCTCTCTGTCTCCCTCTCTCTGCCCCCCCTCTCTGTCACCGTCTTTCTATCCCCCCTTCTCTCTGTTCCCCCTCTCTCTGTCCCCCTCTCTCTGTCCCCCTCTCTCTGTCCCCCTCTCTCTGTCCCCCCTCTCTCTGTCCCCCCTCTCTCTGTCCCCCTTCTCTCTGTCCCCCTTCTCTCTGTCCCCCTTCTCTCTGTCCCCCCTCTCTCTGTCCCCCCTCTCTCTCTGACCCCCTCTATATCCCCCACTCTCTGTCCCCTGCTCTCCGTCGCCCTCTCTCTGACCCCCACTCTCTCTGTCCCCCCTCTCTCTCTGACCACCTCTCTCTTTGACCCCCTCTATCTCCCCCGCTCTCTGTCCCCACCTCTCTGTTGCCCTCTCTCGCTGTCGCCCACTCTCTGTCACCCTCTCTCTGACCCCCTCTCTCTTTGTCCCCCTCTCTCTGTACCCTCTATCTCTCCCTGTCTCTCTGCCCTCTCTCTGTCCCCCCCTCTCTGTCGCCCTCTCTCTGTCGCCCTCTCTCTGTCGCCCTCTCTCTGACCCCCTCTCTCTTTGTCCCCCTCTCTCTGTACCCTCTATCTCTCCCTGTCTCTCTGCCCTCTCTCTGTCCCCCACTCTCTCCATCACCCCACTCACTGTACACCTCTCTCTGTTCCCACTCTCTGACCACCTCTAACTCCCCAAATCTCTGTCAGCCTCTCTCTGCCTCTCTCTCTTTCCCCTCTCTCTCTGCCCCTCTCTCTGTCCTCCTCTCTCTGTCCCTCTCTCTCTGCCCCCCTCACTCTGTCCCCCTGTGTCTGCGCCCCTCTGTCAACCCCCATCGCTCTGTGCCCTCTCTCTCTATCTCCCCCAATCTCTGTTCCCCCCTCTCTCTGCCCCTCTCTCTGCCCCCCGATCTCTGTCGCCTCTCTCTGTCCCCTCTCTCTCTGTCCCCCCTCTCTCTGACCCCCTCTCTCTGTCCCCCTCTCTCTGTCTCCTCTATCTCTCCCTCTCTCGCTCTGCCCCCTCTCTGAACCCCTCTCTCTGTCCCCCACTCTCTCCATCCACCCACTCTCTGTCCCCCTCTCTCTGACGCCCCGTCTCTGACCCCCGCTGTCTCCCTCACTCTGTACCCCTCTCTCTGTTCTCACTCTCTGACCAACTCTATCTCCCCAACTCTCTGTCACCCTCTCTCTGCCCCTCTCTCTTTCCCCTCTCTATCTGCCCCCCTCTCTATGTCCCCATCTCCCTGTCCCTCTCTCTCCCTGTTCCCCTCTCTCCCTGTCCCCCTCTCTCCCTGTCCCCCTCTCTCCCTGTCCCCCTCTCTCTCTGTCCCCCTCTCTCTCTGTCCCCCTCTCTCTCTGTCCCCCTCTCTCTCTGTCCCCCTCCTCTCTCTGCACCCCTCTCTCTGCCCCCCTCTTCTCTCTGTCCCCCTCCTCTCTCTGTCCCCCCCCTCTCTCTGTCCCCCTCTCCCTGCCCCCTTCTCTCTCTGTCCCCCTCTCTCTCACTGACCCCCTCTCTCTCTCTGACGCCCTCTATCTCCCTCACTCTCTGTCCCCCTCTCTCTGTCGCAGTCTCTCTGTCCCCCTCTCTCTCTGTCCCCTCTCTCTCCGTCCCCCTCTATCTGTCCCTTCTCTCTCCCACCCTCTCTGACCCCCTCTGTCGCCCGCTCTCTGACGCCCTCTCTGTTCTCACTCTCTGCCCCCGCTCTCTCTGCACCCCCGACCCCTCTCTCTGTCCCCCTCTCTCTGTCCCCCTCTCTCTGTCCCCCTCTCTCTGTCCCCCACTCTCTGTCCCCCTCTCTCTGTTCCCCTCTCTCTGTTCCCCTCTCTCTGTTTCCCTCTCTCTGTTCCCCTCTCTCTTTTCCCCTCACTCCTGTCCCCCTCATTCTGTCCACACTCTCTCCCCCGCTCTTTGACCCCCTCTCTGTCGCCCTCTCTCTCTGCCCCCCTCTCTCTGCCCCCCTCTCTCTGTCCCCCTCTCTCTATCCCCCTCTCACTGCCCCCTCTCTCTCTCTCCCGCTCTCTGTCCCCCTCTCTCTCACCCTTTCTCTCTGCCCCCTCTCTCTCTGCTCGCACTCTCTCTGCCCCCCTCTCTGTCCCCCCCTCTCTCTGTCCCCCTCTCTCTGACCCCCTCTCTCTCCCCCACTCTGTACCCCTCTCTCTCTGCCACCTCTCTCTGCCCGCCCTCTCTGTCACCGTCTTTCTATCCCCCCTTCTCTCTGTTCCCCCTCTCTCTGTCCCCCTCTCTCTGTCCCCCCCCTCTCTCTGTCCCCCCCTCTCTCTGTCCCCCCTCTCTCTGTCCCCCTCTCTCTGTCCCCCTCTCTCTGTCCCCCTCTCTCTGTCCCCCTCTCTCTGTCCCCCTCTCTCTGTTCCCCTCTCTCTGTTCCCCTCTCTCTTTTCCCCTCACTCCTGTCCCCCTCATTCTGTCCACACTCTCTCCCCCGCTCTTTGACCCCCTCTCTGTCGCCCTCTCTCTCTGCCCCTCTCTCTCTCTGCCCCCGTCTCTCTGTCCCCCTCTCTCTATCCCCCTCTCACTGCCCCCTCTCTCTCTCTCCCGCTCTCTGTCCCCCTCTCTCTCACCCTTTCTCTCTGCCCCCTCTCTCTCTGCTCGCACTCTCTCTGCCCCCTCTCTGTCCCCCCCTCTCTCTGTCCCCCTCTCTCTGACCCCCTCTCTCTCCCCCACTCTGTACCCCTCTCTCTCTGCCACCTCTCTCTGCCCGCCCTCTCTGTCACCGTCTTTCTATCCCCCCTTCTCTCTGTTCTCCCTCTCTCTGTCCCCCTCTCTCTGTCCCCCCCTCTCTCTGTCCCCCCTCTCTCTGTCCCCCCCTCTCTCTGTCCCCCCCTCTCTCTGTCCCCCTCTCTCTCCCCCACTCTCTGTCCCCTGCTCAACGTCGCCCTCTCTCTGACCCCCACTCTCTCTGTCCCACCTCTCTCTCTGACCCCCTCTCTCTCTGACCCCCTCTCTCTCTGACCCCCTCTCTCTCCCCCACTCTGTACCCCTCTCTCTGTCTCCCTCTCTCTGCCCCCCTCTGTCACCGTCTTTCTATCCCCCTCTCTCTGTTCCCCCTCTCTCTGTCCCCCTCTCTCTGTCCCCCTCTCTCTGTCCCCCTCTCTCTGTCCCCCTCTCTCTGTCCTCCATCTCTCTGTCCCCCCTCTCTCTGTCCCCCCTCTCTCTCTGACCCCCTCTATCTCCCCCACTCTCTCTCCCCTGCTCTCCGTCGCCCTCTCTCGCTGTCGCCCTCTCTCTGTCGCCCTCTCTCTGTCGCCCTCTCTCTGTCGCCCTCTCTCTGACCCCCTCTCTCTGACCCCCTCTCTCTTTGTCCCCCTCTCTCTGTACCCTCTATCTCTCCCTGTCTCTCTGCCCTCTCTCTGTCCCCCACTCTCTCCATCCTCCCCACTCACTGTACCCCTCTCTCTGTTCCCACTCTCTGACCACCTCTAACTCCCCAAATCCCTGTCACCCTCTCTCTGCCTCTCTCTCTTTCCCCTATCTCTCTGCCCCTCTCTCTGTCCTCCTCTCTCTGTCCCTCTCTCTCTGCCCCCTCACTCTGTCCCCCTCTGTCTGCGCCCCTCTGTCAACCACCATCGCTCTCTGCCCTCTCTCTCTATCTCCCCCACTCTCTGATCCCCCCCTCTCTCTGCCCCTCTCTCTCTGCCCCCCTGTCTCTGTCGCCTCTTTCTGCCCCCTCTCTGTCTGTCCCCCCTCTCTCTGACCCCCTCTCTCTCTATCCCCCTCTCTCTCTGTCCCCCTCTCTCTCTGTCCCCCTCTCTCTGCCCCCTCTCTCTGTCCCCCTCTCTCTGTCTCCTCTATCTCTCCCTCTCTCGCTCTGCCCCCTCTCTGTACCCCTCTCTCTCTGTCCCCCACTCTCTCCATCCACCCTCTCGCTGTCCCCCTCTCTCTCTGACCGCTCTCTCTCTGTCCCCCTCTCTCTGTCCCCCTCTCTCTGTCCCCCTCTCTCTGTCTCCCTCTCTCTGTCCCCCTCTCTCTGTTCCCCCCTCTCTGTCCCCCTCTCTCTGTCCCCTTCTCTCTCTGTCCTCCTCTCTCTCTGTCCCCCCCCTCTGTCCCCCTCCTCACTCTGTCCCCCCTCTCTCTGTTTCTCTCTGTCTGCCCCCTTCTCTCTCTGTCCCCCTCTCTCTCACTGACCCCCTATCTCTCTGACCCCCTCTATCTCCCCCACTCTCTGTCCCCCTCTCTCTCTCTCGCCGTCTCTCTCTCCCCCTCTCTCTCTGTCCACTCTCTCACTGTCCCCCTCTATCTGTCCCCTCTCTCTCCCACCCTCTCTGACCACCTCTCTCTCCCTCGCTCTGACCCCCTCTCTGTTGCCCTCTCTCTGCCCCCCGACACCTCTCTCTGTCCCCCTCTCTCTGTCCCCCTCTCTCTGTCCCCCTCTCTCTGTCCCCCACACTCTGTCCCCCTCTCTCTGACCCCCTCTCTCTCCCCCACACTACCCCTCTCTCTGTCTCCCTCTCTCTGCCCCCCCCTCTCTGTCACCGTCTTTCTATCCCCCCTTCTCTCTGTTCCCCCTCTCTCTGTCCCCCTCTCTCTGTCCCCCTCTCTCTGTCCCCCTCTCTCTGTCCCCCCTCTCTCTGTCCCCCTCTCTCTGTCCCCCCTCTCTCTGTCCCCCCTCTCTCTGTCCCCCCTCTCTCTCTGACCCCCTCTATCTCCCCCACTCTCTGTCCCCTGCTCTCCGTCGCCCTCTCTCTGACCCCCACTCTCTCTGTCCCCCCTCTCTCTCTGACCACCTCTCTCTTTGACCCCCTCTATCTCCCCCGCTCTCTGTCCCCCCCTCTCTGTTGCCCTCTCTCGCTGTCGCCCTCTCTTTGTCCCCCTCTCTCTGTACCCTCTATCTCTCCCTGTCTCTCTGCCCTCTCTCTGTCCCCCACTCTCTCCATCTCCCCACTCACTGTACACCTCTCTCTGTTCCCACTCTCTGACCACCTCTAACTCCCCAAATCCCTGTCACCCTCTCTCTGCCTCTCTCTCTTTCCCCTCTCTCTCTGCCCCTGTCTCTGTCCTCCTCTCTCTGTCCCTCTCTCTCTGCCCCCCTCACTCTGTCCCCCTGTGTCTGCGCCCCTCTGTCAACCCCCATCGCTCTGTGCCCTCTCTCTCTATCTCCCCCAATCTCTGTTCCCCCCTCTCTCTGCCCCTCTCTCTGCCCCCCGATCTCTGTCGCCTCTCTCTGTCCCCTCTCTCTCTGTCCCCCCTCTCTCTGACCCCCTCTCTCTGTCCCCCTCTCTCTGTCTCCTCTATCTCTCCCTCTCTCGCTCTGCCCCCTCTCTGAACCCCTCTCTCTCTGTCCCCCACTCTCTCCATCCACCCACTCTCTGTCCCCCTCTCTCTGACGCCCCGTCTCTGACCCCTCCTGTCTCCCTCACTCTGTACCCCTCTCTCTGTTCTCACTCTCTGACCAACTCTATCTCCCCAACTCTCTGTCACCCTCTCTCTGCCCCTCTCTCTGTCCCCCACTCTCTGTCCCCCTCTCTCTGTCCCTCTCTCTGTCCCCCCCTCTCTCTGTCCCCCTCTCTCTCTCTGTCCCCCTCTCTCTCTGTCCCCCTCTCTCTCTGTCCCCCTCTCTCTGTGTCCCCCTCTCTCTCTGTCCCCCACTCTCTGCACCCCTCTCTCTATCCCCCTCCTCTCTCTGTCCCCCCCTCACTGTCCCCCTCTCTCTGCCCCCTTCTCTCTCTGTCCCCCTCTCTCTCACTTAACCCCCCTCTCTCTCTGACGCCCTCTATCTCCCCCACTCTCTGTCCCCCTCTCTCTGTCGCCGTCTCTCTGTCCCCCTCTCTCTCTGTCCCCTCTCTCTCTGTCCCTTCTCTCTCCCACCTTCTCTGACCCCTTCTGTCGCCCGCTGTCTGAGCCCCTCACTGTTGCCCTCTCTCTGCCCTCGCTCTCTCTGCACCCCCGACCCCTCTCTCTGTCCCCCTCTCTCTGTCCCCCTCTCTCTGTCCCCCTCTCTCTGTCCCCCTCTCTCTGTACCCCTCTCTCTTTTCCCCTCTCTCTTTTCCCCTCACTCCTGTCGCCCTCATTCTGTCCACACTCTCTCTCCCGCTCTTTGACCCCCTCTCTGTCGCCCTCTCTCTCTGCCACTCTCTCTCTGCCCCCTCTCTCTGTCCCCCTCTCTCTATCCCCCTCTCACTGCCCCCCTCTCTCTCTCCCGCTCTCTGTCCCCCTCTCTCTCACCCTTTCTCTCTGCCCCCTCTCTCTCTGCTCGCACTCTCTCTGCCCCCCTCTCTGTCCCCCCCTCTCTCTGTCCCCCTCTCTCTGACCCCCTCTCTCTCCCCCACTCTGTACCCCTCTCTCTCTGCCACCTCTCTCTGCCCGCCCTCTCTGTCACCGTCTTTCTATCCCCCCTTCTCTCTGTTCCCCCTCTCTCTGTCCCCCCCTCTCTCTGTCCCCCCCTCTCTCTGTCCCCCCTCTCTCTGTCCCCACCTCTCTCTGTCCCCCCCTCTCTCTGTCCCCCCCTCTCTCTGTCCCCCCCTCTCTCTGCCCCCCTTCTCTCTGTCCCCCCTCTCTCTCCCCCACTCTCTGTCCCCTGCTCTCCGTCGCCCTCTCTCTGACCCCCACTCTCTCTGTCCCCCTCTCTCTCTGACCCCCTCTCTCTCTGACCCCCTCTCTCTCTGACCCCCTCTATCTCCCCCTCTCTCTGTCCCCCCTCTCTCTGTCCCCGCTCTCTCTGTTGCCCTCTCTCGCTGTCGCCCTCTCTCTGTCGCCCTCTCTCTGTCGCCCTCTCTCTGACCCCCTCTCTCACGCCCGCCTCTCCCTTTACCACCTCACTGTCCCCCTCTCTCGCTGTCGCCCTCTCTCTGTCCCACTCTCTCTTCCCCCCCGACACCTCTCTCTGTCCCCTCTCTCTCTGCCCCGCTCTTTGACCCCCTCTCTGTCATCCTCTTTCCCTGCCCCCTCTCTCTCTGTCCCGCTCTCTCTGCCCCATTCTCTCTCTGTCCCCTCTCTCTCACTGACCCCCCCTCTCTCTCTGACGCCCTCTATCTCCCCCACTCTCTGTCCCCCTCTCTCTGTCGCCGTCTCTCTGTCCCCCTCTCTCTCTGTCCCCCCCTCTCTCTGTCCCCCTCTCTCTCTGTCCCCCTCTCTCTGTGTCCCCCTCTCTCTCTGTCCCCCTCTCTCTCTGTCTCCCACTCTCTGCACCCCTCTCTCTATCCCCCTCCTCTCTCTGTCCCCCCCTCACTGTCCCCCTCTCTCTGCCCCCTTCTCTCTCTGTCCCCCTCTCTCTCACTTAACCCCCTCTCTCTCTCTGACGCCCTCTATCTCCCCCACTCTCTGTCCCCCTCTCTCTGTCGCCGTCTCTCTGTCCCCCTCTCTCTCTGTCCCCTCTCTCTCTGTCCCTTCTCTCTCCCACCTTCTCTGACCCCTTCTGTCGCCCGCTCTCTGACCCCCTCACTGTTGCCCTCTCTCTGCCCTCGCTCTCTCTGCACCCCCGACCCCTCTCTCTGTCCCCCTCTCTCTGTCCCCCTCTCTCTGTCCCCCTCTCTCTGTCCCCCTCTCTCTGTCCCCCTCTCTCTGTACCCCTCTCTCTTTTCCCCTCTCTCTTTTCCCCTCACTCCTGTCCCCCTCATTCTGTCCACACTCTCTCCCCCGCTCTTTGACCCCCTCTCTGTCGCCCTCTCTCTCTGCCCCTCTCTCTCTGCCCCCTCTCTCTGTCCCCCTCTCTCTATCCCCCTCTCACTGCCCCCCTCTCTCTCTCCCTCTCTCTGTCCCCCTCTCTCTCACCCTTTCTCTCTGCCCCCTCTCTCTCTGCTCGCACTCTCTCTGCCCCCCTCTCTGTCCCCCCCTCTCTCTGTCCCCCTCTCTCTGACCCCCTCTCTCTCCCCCACTCTGTACCCCTCTCTCTCTGCCACCTCTCTCTGCCCGCCCTCTCTGTCACCGTCTTTCTATCCCCCCTTCTCTCTGTTCCCCCTCTCTCTGTCCCCCTCTCTCTGTCCCCCCATCTCTCTGTCCCCCCTCTCTCTGTCCCCACCTCTCTCTGTCCCCCCTCTCTCTGTCCCCCCCTCTCTCTGTCCCCCCCTCTCTCTGCCCCCCTTCTCTCTGTCCCCCCTCTCTCTCCCCCACTCTCTGTCCCCTGCTCTCCGTCGCCCTCTCTCTGACCCCCACTCTCTCTGTCCCCCCTCTCTCTCTGACCCCCTGTCTCTCTGACCCCCTCTCTCTCTGACCCCCTCTATCTCCCCCTCTCTCTGTCCCCCCTCTCTCTGTACCCGCTCTCTCTGTTGCCCTCTCTCGCTGTCGCCCTCTCTCTGTCGCCCTCTCTCTGACCCCCTCTCTCACGCCCGCCTCTCCCTGTACCACCTCACTGTCCCCCTCTCTCGCTGTCGCCCTCTCTCTGTCCCACTCTCTCTTCCCCCCCGACCCCTCTCTCTGTCCCCTCTCTCTCTGCCCCGCTCTTTGACCCCCTCTCTGTCATCCTCTTTCCCTGCCCCCTCTCTCTCTGTCCCCCTCTCTCTGCCCCATTCTCTCTCTGTCCCCCTCTCTCTCACTGACCCCCCCTCTCTCTCTGACGCCCTCTATCTCCCCCACTCTCTGTCCCCCTCTCTCTGTCGCCGTCTCTCTGTCCCCCTCTCTCTCTGTCCCCTCTCTCTCTGTCCCCCTCTATCTGTCCCTTCTCTCTCCCACCCTCTCTGACCCCCTCTGTCGCCCGCTCTCTGACCCCCTCTCTGTTGCCCTCTCTCTGCCCCCGCTCTCTCTGCACCCCCGGCCCCTCTCTCTGTCCCCCTCTCTCTGTCCCCCTCTCTCTGTCCCCCTCTCTCTGTCCCCCTCTCTCTGTCCCCCTCTCTCTCTTTCCCTCTCTCTGTTTCCCTCTCTCTGTTCCCCTCTCTCTGTCCCCTCTCTCTTTTCCCCTCACTCCTGTCCCCCTCATTCTGTCCACACTCTCTCCCCCGCTCTTTGACCCCCTCTCTGTCGCCCTCTCTCTCTGCCCCTCTCTCTCTGCCCCCCTCTCTCTGTCCCCCTCTCTCTATCCCCCTCTCACTGCCCCCTCTCTCTCTCTCCCGCTCTCTGTCCCCCTCTCTCTCACCCTTTCTCTCTGCCCCCTCTCTCTCTGCTCGCACTCTCTCTGCCCCCCTCTCTGTCCCCCCCTCTCTCTGTCCCCCTCTCTGTCCCCCCCTCTCTCTGTCCCCCTCTCTCTGACCCCCTCTCTCTCCCCCACTCTGTACCACTCTCTCTCTGCCCCCTCTCTCTGCCCGCCCTCTCTGTCACCGTCTTTCTATCCCCCCTTCCCTGTGTTCCCCCTCTCTCTGTCCCCCTCTCTCTGTCCCCCCCTCTCTCTGTCCCCCCCTCTCTCTGTCCCCACCTCTCTCCCCACCTCTCTCTCTGCACCCCTCTGTCTGAACCCCGTCCCCGTCTCTGTCCCCCTCTCTCTCTGTCCCCCTCTCTCTGTCCCCCTCTCTCTGTTCCCCTCTCTCTGACCCCTCTCTCTCTCCCATGCTCTTTGACCCCCCTCTGTATCCCTCTCTGTCTGTCACCTCTCTCTGTCCCCCCCCTCTCTGTCCCCCCCTCTCTCTGCCCCCCTTCTCTCTGCTCCCCTTCTCTCTGCCCCCCTTCTCTCTGCCCCCCTTCTCTCTGCCCCCCTTCTCTCTGTCCCCCCTCTCTCTGTCCCCCCTCTCTCTGTCCCCCCTCTCTCTCCCCCACTCTCTGTCCCCTGCTCTCCGTCGCCCTCTCTCTGACCCCCACTCTCTCTGTCCCCCCTCTCTCTCTGACCCCCTCTCTCTCTGACCCCCTCTCTCTCTGACCCCCTCTATCTCCCCCGCTCTCTGTCCCCCCGCTCTCTGTCCCCCCGCTCTCTGTCCCGCCGCTCTCTGTCCCCCCGCTCTCTGTCCCCCCTCTCTCTGTCGCCCTCTCTCTGTCGCCCTCTCTCTGTCGCCCTCTCTCTGACCCCCTCTCTCACACCCGCCTCTCCCTGTACCACCTCACTGTCCCCCTCTCTCGCTTTCGCCCCTCTCTCTATCCCACTCTCTCTTCCCCCCGACCCCTCTCTCTGTCCCCTCTCTCTCTGCCCCGCTCTTTGACCCCCTCTCTGTCACCCTCTTTCCCTGCCCCCTCTCTCGCTGTCCCCCTCTCTCTGTCCCCATCTCACTGCCCCCTCTCTCTCTGCCCCCTCTCTCTCTGCACCCCTCTGTCTGAACCCCGTCCCCGTCTCTGTCCCCCTCTCTCTCTGTCCCCCTCTCTCTGTCCCCCTCTCTCTGTTCCCCTCTCTCTGACCCCTCTCTCTCTCCCATGCTCTTTGACCCCCCTCTGTATCCCTCTCTGTCTGTCACCTCTCTCTGTCCCCCTCTCTCTATCCCGATCTCACTGTGCCCTCTCTCTCTCTCCCGCTCTCTGACCCCCTCTCTGTCATCCTCTCTTTCTGCCCCCTCTCTCTGCCCCCTCTCTCTCTGCCCCCTCTCTCTCTGCCCCCCTCTCTCTGACCCCCGTCCCCCTCTCTCTGTCCCCCTCTCTCTGTCCCCCCTCTCTCTGTCCCCCCTCTCTCTGTCCCCCCTCTCTCTGCCCCCCCTCTCTCTGTCCCCCCTCTCTCTGTCCCCCCTCTCTCTGTCCGCCCTCTCTCTGTGTCCTCTCTCTCTCCCCGCTCTCTGACCCCCTCTCTGTCGCCCGCTCTCTCTGTCCCCCCCTCTCTCTCTCTGTCCCCCACTCTCTCCATCTCCCCACTCTCTGTCCCCCTCTGTCCCCTCTCTCTCCCACCCGCATCTCTCTATCCCTCCTTTTTGTTCCCCCCTCTCTATCCCCCACTCTCTCAGTCCCGCTCTCTCTGTCCCCCGCTCTCTCTGTCCCCCTCTCTCTCTGTCCCCCTCTCTCTCTTTCCCCCTCTCTCTCTCTCTGTCCCCCTCTCTGTACCCCTCTCTCTGTTCCCACTCTCTGACCCCCTCTATCTCCCCAACTCCCTGTCACCCTCTCTCTGCCCCTCTCTCTTTCCCCTCTTTCTCTGAACCCCTCTCTCTGTCCTCCTCTCTCTGTCCCTCTCTCTCTGCCCCCCTCACTCTGTCCCCCTCTGTCTGCGCCCCACTGTCTACCCCATCGCTCTCTACCCCTCTCTCTCTATCTCCCCCACTCTCTGTTCCCCCCCTCTCTCTGCCCCTCTCTCTCTGCCCCCTGTTTCTGTCGCCTCTTTCTGCCCTCTCTCTCTCTGTCCCCCTCTCTCTGACCCCCACTCTCTCTGTCCCCCTCTCTCTGTCCCCCTCTCTCTGTCTCCTCTATCTCTCCCTCTCTCGCTCTGCCCCTTCTCTGTCCCCCTCTCTCTCTGTCCCCCACTCTCTCCATCCACCCACTCTCTGTCCCCCTCTCTCTGACACCCCGTCTCTGACCCCCCTCTGTCTCCCTCACTCTGTACCCCTCTCTCTGTTCTCACTCTCTGACCAACTCTATCTCCCCAACTCTCTGTCACCCTCTCTCTGCCCCTCTCTCTGTCCCCCTCTCTGTCCCCCACTCTCTCTCTGTCCCCTTCTCTCTCTGTCCCCCTCTCTCTCTGCCCCTCTCTCTATTTCCCCCCTCTCTCTGTCCCCAGCTGTCTGTCTCCCCCACTCTCTGTCCCCTCTCTGTCTCTCTTTCCCGCCCTCTCTCTGTCCACCCTCTCTTTCTACCTCTCTCTCTGTCCCGCTCTCTCTCTGATCCCCTCTCTCTGTCCCCCTCGCTCTCTGTCCCCCTCTCTCTGTCCCATCTCTCTCTGTCCCCCTCTCTCTCTGCCCCTTCTCTCTGCACCGGTCTCTGTCACCCTCTCTCTGTTGCCCTCTCTCTGTCCACTCTCTGTCCTCCTCTCTCTGCCCCCCCATCACTCTCTCCCACTCTGTGCCCCTCTCTCTGTCCCCCACTCTCTGTCGCCCTCTCTCTGTACCCCTCTCTCTCTGTACCCCCTCTCTCTGTCCCCCCTCTCTCTGTCCCCCCTCTCTCTGTCCCCCATCTCTCTGTCCCCATCTCGCTCTGTCCCCCTCTCTCTGTCCCCCTCTCTCTGTCCCCCTCTCTCTGTCCCCCTCTCTCTGTCCTCCTCTCTCTGTCCCCCTCTCTCTCTGTCCCCAGTCTCTCTGCACCCCCCTCTTCCCCCCCTCTCTCTGTCCCCTCTCTCTCTCTCCCCCCTCTCTCTGTCCCCCCTCTCTCTGTCCCCCCTCTCTCTGTCCCCCCGCTCTCTGCCCCCTCTCTCTGTTCCCCTCTCACTCTGTTCCCCTCTCTCTCTGTCCCTCTGTCCCTCCTCTCTCTGTCCCTCCTCTCTCTGTCCCCCTCTTTCTGTCCCCCTCTCTCTGTTCCCCCATCTCTGTCCCCCTCTCTCAGTCCCTCCTCTCTCTGACCCCCTCTCTCTGTCCCCTATCTCTCTGTCCCCTATCTCTCTGTCCCCTCTCTCTGTCCCCCCCTCTCTCTGTCCCCCCCTCTCTCTGTCCCCCTCTCTCTCTGTCCCCCTCTCTCTGTCCCCCCTCTCTCCCTGTCCCCCCTCTCTCTCTGTCCCCCCTCTCTCTCTGTCCCCCCTCTCTCTCTGTCCCCCCTCTCTCTCTGTTCTCCCTCTCTCTGTCCCTCCTCTCTCTGCCCCCACTCTGTCACCATCTCCCTGTCCCCTCTCTCTCTGTCCCCCTCTCTCTGTCCCCTTCGCTCTCTGTCCCCCATGTCTGTCCCCCCTCTCTCTCTCTGTCCCCCTCTCTCTATCCCCCTCTCTCTTTGCCCCCTCTCTCTATTTCCCCCCTCTCTCTGTCCCCCAGCAGTCTGTCTCCCCCGCTCTCTGTCCCCTCTCTCTCTTTCCCGCCCTCTCTCTGTCCCCCCTCACTTTCCCCCTCTCTCTCTGTCCCCCTCTCTCTGTTGCCCTCTCTTTGCCCACTCTCTGTCCCCCTCTCTCTGCCCCCCCTCACTCTCTCCCATTCTGTGCCCCTCTCTCTGTCCCCCTCTCTCTATCCCCCTCTCTCTGTCCCTCTCTCTCTGTCCCCCTCTCTGTCCCCCTCTCTCTCTGTACCCCCTCTCTCTGTCCGCCTCTCTCTCTGTCGCCCTCTCTCTGTCCGCCTCTCTCTCTGTCGCCCTCTCTCTGTCCCCCTCTCTCTCTGTCCCCCTCTCTCTCTGTCCCCCTCTCTCTCTGTCCCCCTCTCTCTCTGTTCCCCTCTCTCTCTGTCCCACTCTCTCTCTGTCCCCCTCTCTCTCTGTCCCCTCTCTCTGTCCCCCCCTCTTTCTGTCCCCCTCTCTCTCTGTCCTCCCTCTCTCTGTCCCCCACTCTCTCTGTCCCCCACTCTCTCTGTCCCCCACTCTCTCTGTCCCCCTCTCTCTCTGTCCCCCTCTCTCTCTGTCCCCCTCTCTCTCTGTCCCCTCTCTCTGTCCCCCCCTCTCTCTGTCCCCCTCTCTCTCTGTCCACCTCTCTCTCTGTCCCCCTCTCTCTCTGTCGCCCTCTCTCTGTCCCCCTCTCTCTCTGTCCCCCTCTCTCTCTGTCCCCCTCTCTCTCTGTTCTCCCTCTCTCTGTCCCTCCTCTCTCTGTCCCTCCTCTCTCTGTCCCCTCTCTCTCTCCCCCTCTCTCTCTCCCCCTCTCTCTCTCCCCCTCTCTCTCTCCCCCTCTCTCTGTCCCCCTCTCTCTGTCCCCCTCTCTCTGTCCCCCTCTCTCTGTCCGCCTCTCTCTCTGTCGCCCTCTCTCTGTCCCTCCTCTCTCTGTCCCCCTCTCTCTCTGCCCCCTCTCTCTGTCCCCCTCTCTCTGTCCCCCTCTCTCCCTGTTCTCCCTCTCTCTGTCCCTCCTCTCTCTGTCCCCCTCTCTCTGTCCCCCTCTCTCTGTTCCCCCATCTCTGTCCCCCTCTCTCAGTCCCACCTCTCTCTGTCCCCCTCTCTCTGTCCCCTATCTCTCTGTCCGCCTCTCTCTCTGTCCCCCACTCTCTCTGTCCCCCTCTCTCTCTGTCCCCCTCTCTCTCTGTCCCCCCTCTCTCTGTCCCCCCTCTCTCCCTGTCCCCCCTCTCTCTCTGTCCCCCCTCTCTCTCTGTCCCCCCTCTCTCTCTGTCCCCCCTCTCTCTCTGTTCTCCCTCTCTCTGTCCCTCCTCTCTCTGCCCCCACTCTGTCACCATCTCCCTGTCCCCTCTCTCTCTGTCCCCCTCTCTCTGTCCCCTTCGCTCTCTGTCCCCCATGTCTGTCCCCCCTCTCTCTCTCTGTCCCCCTCTCTCTATCCCCCTCTCTCTCTGCCCCCTCTCTCTATTTCCCCCCTCTCTCTGTCCCCCAGCAGTCTGTCTACCCCGCTCTCTGTCCCCTCTCTCTCTTTCCCGCCCTCTCTCTGTCCCCCCTCACTTTCCCCCTCTCTCTCTGTCCCCCTCTCTCTCTGTCCCCCTCTCTCTCTGTCCCCCTCTCTCTCTGTTCCCCTCTCTCTCTGTCCCCCTCTCTCTCTCTGTCCCCCTCTCTCTCTGTTCCCCTCTCTCTCTGTCCCCCTCTCTCTCTGTCCACTCTCTCTGTCCCCCCCTCTCTCTGTCCCCCTCTCTCTCTGTCCTCCCTCTCTCTGTCCCCCACTCTCTCTGTCCCCCACTCTCTCTGTCCCCCACTCTCTCTGTCCCCCTCTCTCTCTGTCCCCCTCTCTCTCTGTCCCCTTCTCTCTCTGTCGCCCTCTCTCTGTCCCCCTCTCTCTCTGTCCCCCTCTCTCTCTGTCCCCTCTCTCTCTGTTCTCCCTCTCTCTGTCCCTCCTCTCTCTGTCCCTCCTCTCTCTGTCCCCTCTCTCTCTCCCCCTCTCTCTCTCCCCCTCTCTCTCTCCCCCTCTCTCTGTCCCCCTCTCTCTGTCCCCCTCTCTCTCTGTTCTCCCTCTCTCTGTCCCTCCTCTCTCTGCCCCCACTCTGTTACCATCTCCCTGTCCCCTCTCTCTCTGTCCCCCTCTCTCTGTCCCCTTCGCTCTCTGTCCCCCATGTCTGTTCCCCCTCTCTCTCTCTCTCTGTCCCCCTCTCTCTATCCCCCTCTCTCTCTGCCCCCTCTCTCTATTTCCCCCCTCTCTCTGTCCCCCAGCAGTCTGTCTCCCCCGCTCTCTGTCCCCTCTCTCTCTTTCCCGCCCTCTCTCTGTCCCCCCTCTCTTTCCCCCTCTCTCTCTGTCCCCCTCTCTCTGTTGCCCTCTCTTTGCCCACTCTCTGTCCCCCTCTCTCTGCCCCCCCTCACTCTCTCCCATTCTGTGCCCCTCTCTCTGTCCCCCTCTCTCTGTCCCCATCTCTCTGTCCCCCTCTCTCTGTCCCCCTCTCTCTGTCCCCCCCTCTCTCTGTCCCCCCCTCTCTCTGTCCCCCCCTCTCTCTGTCCCCCCCTCTCTCTGTCCGCCCCTCTCTCTGTCCCCCTCTCTCTCTGTCCCCCTCTCTCTCTGTCCCCCCCTCTCTCTGTCCCCAGTCTCTCTGCCCCCCTCTCTCTGCCCCCCTCTCTCTGACCCCCTCTCTCTGCCCCCTCTCTCTGTCCCCCTCTCTCTCTGTCCCCCTCTCTGTCCCTCTTCTCTCTGTCCCCCCCTCTCTCTGTCCCCCTTTCTCTGTCCCCCTCTCTCTGTCCCCCCCTCTCTCTGTCCCCCCTCTCTCTGTCCCCCTCTCTCTCTGTCCCCAGTCTCTCTGTCCCCAGTCTCTCTGTCCCCAGTCTCTCTGACCCCCCCCCCCTCTCTGCCCCCCCCCTCTGCCCACCCTCTCTGCCCCCCCCTCTCTGCCCCCCTCTCTCTGCCCCCCTCTCTCTGCCCCCCTCTCTCTGCCCCCCCTCTCTGTCCCCCTGTCGCTCTGTCCCCCTCTCTCTCTGTCCCCCTCTCTCTCTGTCCCCCTCTCTCTCTGTCCCCCTCTCTGTCCCTCTTCTCTCTGTCCCTCTTCTCTCTGTCCCCCCCTCTCTCTGTCCCCCTCTCTCTGTCCCCCTCTCTCTGTCCCCCTCTCTCTGTTCCCCTCTCTCTGTCCCCCTCTCCCTGCCCCCCCTGTCCCCCTCTCTCTGACCCCCTCTCTCTCTGTCCCCCTCTCTCTGTGTCCCCCTCTCTATGTCCCTTCTCTCGTCCCCTCTCTCTCTGTCCCCTCTCTCTCTGTACCCCCTCTCTCTGTACCCCCTCTCTCTTTCCCCCTCTCTCTGTCCCCCTCTCTCTGTCCCCCTCTCTCTGTCCCCCTCTCTCTGTCCCCCTCTCTCTGTCCCTCCTCTCTCTGTCCCTCCTCTCTCTGTCCCCTCCTCTCTGTCCCCCCCCTCTGTCCCCCCACCTCTCTGCCCCCCCCTCTCTGTCCCCCTCTCTCTGTCCCCCTCTCTCTGTCCCCCTCTCTCTGTCCCCCTCTCTCTGTCCCCCTCTCTCTGTCCGCCTCTATCTCTGTCGCCCTCTCTCTGTCCCTCCTCTCTCTGTCCCCCTCTCTCTCTGCCCCCCTCTCTCTGTCCCCCTCTCTCTGTCCCCCCTCTCTCCCTGTTCTCCCTCTCTCTGTCCCTCCTCTCTCTGTCCCCCTCTCTCTGTCCCCCTCTCTCTGTTCCCCCATCTCTGTCCCCCTCTCTCAGTCCCTCCTCTCTCTGTCCCCCTCTCTCTGTCCCCTATCTCTCTGTCCGCCTCTCTCTCTCTGTCCCCCACTCTCTCTGTCCCCCTCTCTCTCTGTCCCCCACTCTCTCTGTCCCCCACTCTCTCTGTCCCCCTCTCTCTGTCCCCCCTCTCTCTCTGTCCCCCCTCTCTCTCTGTCCCCACTCTCTCTCTGTTCCCCCTCTCTCTCTGTCCCCCCTCTCTCTCTGTTCTCCCTCTCTCTGTCCCTCCTCTCTCTGCCCCCACTCTGTCACCATCTCCCTGTCCCCTCTCTCTCTGTCCCCCTCTCTCTGTCCCCTTCGCTCTCTGTCCCCCATGTCTGTCCCCCCTCTCTCTCTCTGTCCCCCTCTCTCTCTGCCCCTTCTCTCTGCACCGGTCTCTGTCACCCTGTCTCTGTTGCCCTCTCTCTGTCCACTCTCTGTCCTCCTCTCTCTGCCCCCCCATCACTCTCTCCCACTCTGTGCCCCTCTCTCTGTCCCCCACTCTCTGTCCCCCTCTCTCTCTGTACCCCTCTCTCTCTGTACCCCCTCTCTCTGTCCCCCCTCTCTCTGTCCCCCCTCTCTCTGTCCCCCATCTCTCTGTCCCCATCTCGCTCTGTCCCCCTCTCTCTGTCCCCCTCTCTCTGTCCCCCTCTCTCTGTCCCCCTCTCTCTGTCCCCCTCTCTCTGTCCTCCTCTCTCTGTCCCCCTCTCTCTCTGTCCCCAGTCTCTCTGCACCCCCCTCTTCCCCCCCTCTCTCTGTCCCCTCTCTCTCTGTCCCCCCTCTCTCTGTCCCCCCTCTCTCTGTCCCCCCTCTCTCTGTCCCCCCGCTCTCTGCCCCCTCTCTCTGTTCCCCTCTCACTCTGTTCCCCTCTCTCTCTGTCCCTCTGTCCCTCCTCTCTCTGTCCCTCCTCTCTCTGTCCCCCTCTCTCTGTCCCCCCGCTCTCTGCCCCCTCTCTCTGTTCCCCTCTCTCTCTGTCCCACTCTCTCTCTGTCCCCCTCTCTCTCTGTCCCCTCTCTCTGTCCCCCCCTCTTTCTGTCCCCCTCTCTCTCTGTCCTCCCTCTCTCTGTCCCCCACTCTCTCTGTCCCCCACTCTCTCTGTCCCCCACTCTCTCTGTCCCCCTCTCTCTCTGTCCCCCTCTCTCTCTGTCCCCCTCTCTCTCTGTCCCCTCTCTCTGTCCCCCCCTCTCTCTGTCCCCCTCTCTCTCTGTCCACCTCTCTCTCTGTCCCCCTCTCTCTCTGTCGCCCTCTCTCTGTCCCCCTCTCTCTCTGTCCCCCTCTCTCTCTGTCCCCCTCTCTCTCTGTTCTCCCTCTCTCTGTCCCTCCTCTCTCTGTCCCTCCTCTCTCTGTCCCCTCTCTCTCTCCCCCTCTCTCTCTCCCCCTCTCTCTCTCCCCCTCTCTCTCTCCCCCTCTCTCTGTCCCCCTCTCTCTGTCCCCCTCTCTCTGTCCCCCTCTCTCTGTCCGCCTCTCTCTCTGTCGCCCTCTCTCTGTCCCTCCTCTCTCTGTCCCCCTCTCTCTCTGCCCCCTCTCTCTGTCCCCCTCTCTCTGTCCCCCTCTCTCCCTGTTCTCCCTCTCTCTGTCCCTCCTCTCTCTGTCCCCCTCTCTCTGTCCCCCTCTCTCTGTTCCCCCATCTCTGTCCCCCTCTCTCAGTCCCACCTCTCTCTGTCCCCCTCTCTCTGTCCCCTATCTCTCTGTCCGCCTCTCTCTCTGTCCCCCACTCTCTCTGTCCCCCTCTCTCTCTGTCCCCCTCTCTCTCTGTCCCCCCTCTCTCTGTCCCCCCTCTCTCCCTGTCCCCCCTCTCTCTCTGTCCCCCCTCTCTCTCTGTCCCCCCTCTCTCTCTGTCCCCCCTCTCTCTCTGTTCTCCCTCTCTCTGTCCCTCCTCTCTCTGCCCCCACTCTGTCACCATCTCCCTGTCCCCTCTCTCTCTGTCCCCCTCTCTCTGTCCCCTTCGCTCTCTGTCCCCCATGTCTGTCCCCCCTCTCTCTCTCTGTCCCCCTCTCTCTATCCCCCTCTCTCTCTGCCCCCTCTCTCTATTTCCCCCCTCTCTCTGTCCCCCAGCAGTCCGTCTACCCCGCTCTCTGTCCCCTCTCTCTCTTTCCCGCCCTCTCTCTGTCCCCCCTCACTTTCCCCCTCTCTCTCTGTCCCCCTCTCTCTCTGTCCCCCTCTCTCTCTGTCCCCCTCTCTCTCTGTTCCCCTCTCTCTCTGTCCCCCTCTCTCTCTCTGTCCCCCTCTCTCTCTGTTCCCCTCTCTCTCTGTCCCCCTCTCTCTCTGTCCACTCTCTCTGTCCCCCCCTCTCTCTGTCCCCCTCTCTCTCTGTCCTCCCTCTCTCTGTCCCCCACTCTCTCTGTCCCCCACTCTCTCTGTCCCCCACTCTCTCTGTCCCCCTCTCTCTCTGTCCCCCTCTCTCTCTGTCCCCTTCTCTCTCTGTCGCCCTCTCTCTGTCCCCCTCTCTCTCTGTCCCCCTCTCTCTCTGTCCCCCTCTTTCTCTGTTCTCCCTCTCTCTGTCCCTCCTCTCTCTGTCCCTCCTCTCTCTGTCCCCTCTCTCTCTCCCCCTCTCTCTCTCCCCCTCTCTCTCTCCCCCTCTCTCTGTCCCCCTCTCTCTGTCCCCCTCTCTCTCTGTTCTCCCTCTCTCTGTCCCTCCTCTCTCTGCCCCCACTCTGTTACCATCTCCCTGTCCCCTCTCTCTCTGTCCCCCTCTCTCTGTCCCCTTCGCTCTCTGTCCCCCATGTCTGTTCCCCCTCTCTCTCTCTCTCTGTCCCCCTCTCTCTATCCCCCTCTCTCTCTGCCCCCTCTCTCTATTTCCCCCCTCTCTCTGTCCCCCAGCAGTCTGTCTCCCCCGCTCTCTGTCCCCTCTCTCTCTTTCCCGCCCTCTCTCTGTCCCCCCTCTCTTTCCCCCTCTCTCTCTGTCCCCCTCTCTCTGTTGCCCTCTCTTTGCCCACTCTCTGTCCCCCTCTCTCTGCCCCCCCTCACTCTCTCCCATTCTGTGCCCCTCTCTCTGTCCCCCTCTCTCTGTCCCCATCTCTCTGTCCCCCTCTCTCTGTCCCCCTCTCTCTGTCCCCCCCTCTCTCTGTCCCCCCCTCTCTCTGTCCCCCCCTCTCTCTGTCCCCCCCTCTCTCTGTCCGCCCCTCTCTCTGTCCCCCTCTCTCTCTGTCCCCCTCTCTCTCTGTCCCCCTCTCTCTCTGTCCCCAGTCTCTCTGCCCCCCTCTCTCTGCCCCCCTCTCTCTGACCCCCTCTCTCTGCCCCCTCTCTCTGTCCCCCTCTCTCTCTGTCCCCCTCTCTGTCCCTCTTCTCTCTGTCCCCCCCTCTCTCTGTCCCCCTTTCTCTGTCCCCCTCTCTCTGTCCCCCCCTCTCTCTGTCCCCCCTCTCTCTGTCCCCCTCTCTCTCTGTCCCCAGTCTCTCTGTCCCCAGTCTCTCTGTCCCCAGTCTCTCTGACCCCCCCCCCCTCTCTGCCCCCCCCTCTGCCCACCCTCTCTGCCCCCCCCTCTCTGCCCCCCTCTCTCTGCCCCCCTCTCTCTGCCCCCCTCTCTCTGCCCCCCCTCTCTGTCCCCCTGTCGCTCTGTCCCCCTCTCTCTCTGTCCCCCTCTCTCTCTGTCCCCCTCTCTCTCTGTCCCCCTCTCTGTCCCTCTTCTCTCTGTCCCTCTTCTCTCTGTCCCCCCCTCTCTCTGTCCCCCTCTCTCTGTCCCCCTCTCTCTGTCCCCCTCTCTCTGTTCCCCTCTCTCTGTCCCCCTCTCCCTGCCCCCCCTGTCCCCCTCTCTCTGACCCCCTCTCTCTCTGTCCCCCTCTCTCTGTGTCCCCCTCTCTATGTCCCTTCTCTCGTCCCCTCTCTCTCTGTCCCCTCTCTCTCTGTACCCCCTCTCTCTGTACCCCCTCTCTCTGTACCCCCTCTCTCTTTCCCCCTCTCTCTGTCCCCCTCTCTCTGTCCCCCTCTCTCTGTCCCCCTCTCTCTGTCCCCCTCTCTCTGTCCCTCCTCTCTCTGTCCCTCCTCTCTCTGTCCCCTCCTCTCTGTCCCCCCCCTCTGTCCCCCCACCTCTCTGCCCCCCCCTCTCTGTCCCCCTCTCTCTGTCCCCCTCTCTCTGTCCCCCTCTCTCTGTCCCCCTCTCTCTGTCCGCCTCTATCTCTGTCGCCCTCTCTCTGTCCCTCCTCTCTCTGTCCCCCTCTCTCTCTGCCCCCCTCTCTCTGTCCCCCTCTCTCTGTCCCCCCTCTCTCCCTGTTCTCCCTCTCTCTGTCCCTCCTCTCTCTGTCCCCCTCTCTCTGTCCCCCTCTCTCTGTTCCCCCATCTCTGTCCCCCTCTCTCAGTCCCTCCTCTCTCTGTCCCCCTCTCTCTGTCCCCTATCTCTCTGTCCGCCTCTCTCTCTCTGTCCCCCACTCTCTCTGTCCCCCTCTCTCTCTGTCCCCCACTCTCTCTGTCCCCCACTCTCTCTGTCCCCCTCTCTCTGTCCCCCCTCTCTCTCTGTCCCCCCTCTCTCTCTGTCCCCACTCTCTCTCTGTTCCCCCTCTCTCTCTGTCCCCCCTCTCTCTCTGTTCTCCCTCTCTCTGTCCCTCCTCTCTCTGCCCCCACTCTGTCACCATCTCCCTGTCCCCTCTCTCTCTGTCCCCCTCTCTCTGTCCCCTTCGCTCTCTGTCCCCCATGTCTGTCCCCCCTCTCTCTCTCTGTCCCCCTCTCTCTCTGCCCCTTCTCTCTGCACCGGTCTCTGTCACCCTGTCTCTGTTGCCCTCTCTCTGTCCACTCTCTGTCCTCCTCTCTCTGCCCCCCCATCACTCTCTCCCACTCTGTGCCCCTCTCTCTGTCCCCCACTCTCTGTCCCCCTCTCTCTCTGTACCCCTCTCTCTCTGTACCCCCTCTCTCTGTCCCCCCTCTCTCTGTCCCCCCTCTCTCTGTCCCCCATCTCTCTGTCCCCATCTCGCTCTGTCCCCCTCTCTCTGTCCCCCTCTCTCTGTCCCCCTCTCTCTGTCCCCCTCTCTCTGTCCCCCTCTCTCTGTCCTCCTCTCTCTGTCCCCCTCTCTCTCTGTCCCCAGTCTCTCTGCACCCCCCTCTTCCCCCCCTCTCTCTGTCCCCTCTCTCTCTGTCCCCCCTCTCTCTGTCCCCCCTCTCTCTGTCCCCCCTCTCTCTGTCCCCCCGCTCTCTGCCCCCTCTCTCTGTTCCCCTCTCACTCTGTTCCCCTCTCTCTCTGTCCCTCTGTCCCTCCTCTCTCTGTCCCTCCTCTCTCTGTCCCCCTCTCTCTGTCCCCCTCTCTCTGTTCCCCCATCTCTGTCCCCCTCTCTCAGTCCCTCCTCTCTCTGACCCCCTCTCTCAGTCCCCTATCTCTCTGTCCCCTATCTCTCTGTCCCCTCTCTCTGTCCCCCCCTCTCTCTGTCCCCCCCTCTCTCTGTCCCCCTCTCTCTCTGTCCCCCTCTCTCTGTCCCACCTCTCTCCCTGTCCCCCCTCTCTCTCTGTCCCCCCTCTCTCTCTGTCCCCCTCTCTCTGTCCGCCTCTATCTCTGTCGCCCTCTCTCTGTCCCTCCTCTCTCTGTCCCCCTCTCTCTCTGCCCCCCTCTCTCTGTCCCCCTCTCTCTGTCCCCCCTCTCTCCCTGTTCTCCCTCTCTCTGTCCCTCCTCTCTCTGTCCCCCTCTCTCTGTCCCCCTCTCTCTGTTCCCCCATCTCTGTCCCCCTCTCTCAGTCCCTCCTCTCTCTGTCCCCCTCTCTCTGTCCCCTATCTCTCTGTCCGCCTCTCTCTCTCTGTCCCCCACTCTCTCTGTCCCCCTCTCTCTCTGTCCCCCACTCTCTCTGTCCCCCACTCTCTCTGTCCCCCTCTCTCTGTCCCCCCTCTCTCTCTGTCCCCCCTCTCTCTCTGTCCCCACTCTCTCTCTGTCCCCCCTCTCTCTCTGTCCCCCCTCTCTCTCTGTTCTCCCTCTCTCTGTCCCTCCTCTCTCTGCCCCCACCCTGTCACCATCTCCCTGTCCCCTCTCTCTCTGTCCCCCTCTCTCTGTCCCCTTCGCTCTCTGTCCCCCATGTCTGTCCCCCCTCTCTCTCTCTGTCCCCCTCTCTCTCTGCCCCTTCTCTCTGCACCGGTCTCTGTCACCCTGTCTCTGTTGCCCTCTCTCTGTCCACTCTCTGTCCTCCTCTCTCTGCCCCCCCATCACTCTCTCCCACTCTGTGCCCCTCTCTCTGTCCCCCACTCTCTGTCCCCCTCTCTCTCTGTACCCCTCTCTCTCTGTACCCCCTCTCTCTGTCCCCCCTCTCTCTGTCCCCCCTCTCTCTGTCCCCCATCTCTCTGTCCCCATCTCGCTCTGTCCCCCTCTCTCTGTCCCCCTCTCTCTGTCCCCCTCTCTCTGTCCCCCTCTCTCTGTCCCCCTCTCTCTGTCCTCCTCTCTCTGTCCCCCTCTCTCTCTGTCCCCAGTCTCTCTGCACCCCCCTCTTCCCCCCCTCTCTCTGTCCCCTCTCTCTCTGTCCCCCCTCTCTCTGTCCCCCCTCTCTCTGTCCCCCCTCTCTCTGTCCCCCCGCTCTCTGCCCCCTCTCTCTGTTCCCCTCTCACTCTGTTCCCCTCTCTCTCTGTCCCTCTGTCCCTCCTCTCTCTGTCCCTCCTCTCTCTGTCCCCCTCTCTCTGTCCCCCTCTCTCTGTTCCCCCATCTCTGTCCCCCTCTCTCAGTCCCTCCTCTCTCTGACCCCCTCTCTCTGTCCCCTATCTCTCTGTCCCCTATCTCTCTGTCCCCTCTCTCTGTCCCCCCCTCTCTCTGTCCCCCCCTCTCTCTGTCCCCCTCTCTCTCTGTCCCCCTCTCTCTGTCCCACCTCTCTCCCTGTCCCCCCTCTCTCTCTGTCCCCCCTCTCTCTCTGTCCCCCCTCTCTCTCTGTCCCCCCTCTCTCTCTGTTCTCCCTCTCTCTGTCCCTCCTCTCTCTGCCCCCACTCTGTCACCATCTCCCTGTCCCCTCTCTCTCTGTCCCCCTCTCTCTGTCCCCTTCGCTATCTGTCCCCCATGTCTGTCCCCCCTCTCTCTCTCTGTCCCCCTCTCTCTATCCCCCTCTCTCTTTGCCCCCTCTCTCTATTTCCCCCCTCTCTCTGTCCCCCAGCAGTCTGTCTCCCCCGCTCTCTGTCCCCTCTCTCTCTTTCCCGCCCTCTCTCTGTCCCCCCTCACTTTCCCCCTCTCTCTCTGTCCCCCTCTCTCTGTTGCCCTCTCTTTGCCCACTCTCTGTCCCCCTCTCTCTGCCACCCCTCACTCTCTCCAATTCTGTGCCCCTCTCTCTGTCCCCCTCTCTCTATCCCCCTCTCTCTGTCCCTCTCTCTCTGTCCCCCTCTCTGTCCCCCTCTCTGTCCCCCTCTCTCTCTGTACCCCCTCTCTCTGTCCGCCTCTCTCTCTGTCGCCCTCTCTCTGTCCGCCTCTCTCTCTGTCGCCCTCTCTCTGTCCCCCTCTCTCTCTGTCCCCCTCTCTCTCTGTCCCCCTCTCTCTCTGTCCCCCTCTCTCTCTGTTCCCCTCTCTCTCTGTTCCCCTCTCTCTCTGTCCCACTCTCTCTCTGTCCCCCTCTCTCTCTGTACCCTCTCTCTGTCCCCCCCTCTTTCTGTCCCCCTCTCTCTCTGTCCTCCCTCTCTCTGTCCCCCACTCTCTCTGTCCCCCACTCTCTCTGTCCCCCACTCTCTCTGTCCCCCTCTCTCTCTGTCCCCCTCTCTCTCTGTCCCCTCTCTCTGTCCCCCCCTCTCTCTGTCCCCCTCTCTCTCTGTCCACCTCTCTCTCTGTCCCCCTCTCTCACTGTCCCCCTCTCTCTCTGTTCTCCCTCTCTCTGTCCCTCCTCTCTCTGTCCCTCCTCTCTCTGTCCCCTCTCTCTCTCCCCCTCTCTCTCTCCCCCTCTCTCTCTCCCCCTCTCTCTCTCCCCCTCTCTCTGTCCCCCTCTCTCTGTCCGCCTCTCTCTCTGTCGCCCTCTCTCTGTCCCTCCTCTCTCTGTCCCCCTCTCTCTCTGCCCCCCTCTCTCTGTCCCCCTCTCTCTGTCCCCCTCTCTCCCTGTTCTCCCTCTCTCTGTCCCTCCTCTCTCTGTCCCCCTCTCTCTGTCCCCCTCTCTCTGTTCCCCCATCTCTGTCCCCCTCTCTCAGTCCCTCCTCTCTCTGTCCCCCTCTCTCTGTCCCCTATCTCTCTGTCCGCCTCTCTCTCTGTCCCCCACTCTCTCTGTCCCCCTCTCTCTCTGTCCCCCTCTCTCTCTGTCCCCCCTCTCTCTGTCCCCCCTCTCTCCCTGTCCCCCCTCTCTCTCTGTCCCCCCTCTCTCTCTGTCCCCCCTCTCTCTCTGTCCCCCCTCTCTCTCTGTTCTCCCTCTCTCTGTCCCTCCTCTCTCTGCCCCCACTCTGTCACCATCTCCCTGTCCCCTCTCTCTCTGTCCCCCTCTCTCTGTCGCCTTCGCTCTCTGTCCCCCATGTCTGTCCCCCCTCTCTCTCTCTGTCCCCCTCTCTCTATCCCCCTCTCTCTCTGCCCCCTCTCTCTATTTCCCCCCTCTCTCTGTCCCCCAGCAGTCTGTCTACCCCGCTCTCTGTCCCCTCTCTCTCTTTCCCGCCCTCTCTCTGTCCCCCCTCACTTTCCCCCTCTCTCTCTGTCCCCCTCTCTCTCTGTCCCCCTCTCTCTCTGTCCCCCTCTCTCTCTGTTCCCCTCTCTCTCTGTCCCCCTCTCTCTCTGTCCCCCTCTCTCTCTGTCCCCCTCTCTCTCTGTTCCCCTCTCTCTCTGTCCCCCTCTCTCTCTGTCCCCTCTCTCTGTCCCCCCCTCTCTCTGTCCCCCTCTCTCTCTGTCCTCCCTCTCTCTGTCCCCCACTCTCTCTGTCCCCCACTCTCTCTGTCCCCCACTCTCTCTGTCCCCCTCTCTCTCTGTCCCCCTCTCTCTCTGTCCCCCTCTCTCTCTGTCGCCCTCTCTCTGTCCCCCTCTCTCTCTGTCCCCCTCTCTCTCTGTCCCCCTCTCTCTCTGTTCTCCCTCTCTCTGTCCCTCCTCTCTCTGTCCCTCCTCTCTCTGTCCCCTCTCTCTCTCCCCCTCTCTCTCTCCCCCTCTCTCTCTCCCCCTCTCTCTCTCCCCCTCTCTCTGTCCCCCTCTCTCTGTCCCCCTCTCTCTCTGTTCTCCCTCTCTCTGTCCCCCCCCTCTCTGCCCCCCCCCTCTCTGTCCCCCTCTCTCTGTCCCCCTCTCTCTGTCCCCCTCTCTCTGTCCCCCTCTCTCTGTCCCCCTCTCTCTGTCCGCCTCTATCTCTGTCGCCCTCTCTCTGTCCCTCCTCTCTCTGTCCCCCTCTCTCTCTGCCCCCCTCTCTCTGTCCCCCTCTCTCTGTCCCCCCTCTCTCCCTGTTCTCCCTCTCTCTGTCCCTCCTCTCTCTGTCCCCCTCTCTCTGTCCCCCTCTCTCTGTTCCCCCATCTCTGTCCCCCTCTCTCAGTCCCTCCTCTCTCTGTCCCCCTCTCTCTGTCCCCTATCTCTCTGTCCGCCTCTCTCTCTCTGTCCCCCACTCTCTCTGTCCCCCTCTCTCTCTGTCCCCCACTCTCTCTGTCCCCCACTCTCTCTGTCCCCCTCTCTCTCTGTCCCCCTCTCTCTGTCCCCCCTCTCTCTCTGTCCCCCCTCTCTCTCTGTCCCCACTCTCTCTCTGTCCCCCCTCTCTCTCTGTCCCCCCTCTCTCTCTGTTCTCCCTCTCTCTGTCCCTCCTCTCTCTGCCCCCACTCTGTCACCATCTCCCTGTCCCCTCTCTCTCTGTCCCCCTCTCTCTGTCCCCTTCGCTCTCTGTCCCCCATGTCTGTCCCCCCTCTCTCTCTCTGTCCCCCTCTCTCTCTGCCCCTTCTCTCTGCACCGGTCTCTGTCACCCTGTCTCTGTTGCCCTCTCTCTGTCCACTCTCTGTCCTCCTCTCTCTGCCCCCCCATCACTCTCTCCCACTCTGTGCCCCTCTCTCTGTCCCCCACTCTCTGTCGCCCTCTCTCTGTACCCCTCTCTCTCTGTACCCCCTCTCTCTGTCCCCCTCTCTCTGTCCCCCCTCTCTCTGTCCCCCCTCTCTCTGTCCCCCATCTCTCTGTCCCCATCTCGCTCTGTCCCCCTCTCTCTGTCCCCCTCTCTCTGTCCCCCTCTCTCTGTCCCCCTCTCTCTGTCCCCCTCTCTCTGTCCTCCTCTCTCTGTCCCCCTCTCTCTCTGTCCCCAGTCTCTCTGCACCCCCCTCTTCCCCCCCTCTCTCTGTCCCCTCTCTCTCTGTCCCCCCTCTCTCTGTCCCCCCTCTCTCTGTCCCCCCTCTCTCTGTCCCCCCGCTCTCTGCCCCCTCTCTCTGTTCCCCTCTCACTCTGTTCCCCTCTCTCTCTGTCCCTCTGTCCCTCCTCTCTCTGTCCCTCCTCTCTCTGTCCCCCTTTCTCTGTCCCCCTCTCTCTGTTCCCCCATCTCTGTCCCCCTCTCTCAGTCCCTCCTCTCTCTGACCCCCTCTCTCTGTCCCCTATCTCTCTGTCCCCTATCTCTCTGTCCCCTCTCTCTGTCCCCCCCTCTCTCTGTCCCCCCCTCTCTCTGTCCCCCTCTCTCTCTGTCCCCCTCTCTCTGTCCCCCCTCTCTCCCTGTCCCCCCTCTCTCTCTGTCCCCCCTCTCTCTCTGTCCCCCCTCTCTCTCTGTCCCCCCTCTCTCTCTGTTCTCCCTCTCTCTGTCCCTCCTCTCTCTGCCCCCACTCTGTCACCATCTTCCTGTCCCCTCTCTCTCTGTCCCCCTCTCTCTGTCCCCTTCGCTCTCTGTCCCCCATGTCTGTCCCCCCTCTCTCTCTCTGTCCCCCTCTCTCTATCCCCCTCTCTCTTTGCCCCCTCTCTCTATTTCCCCCCTCTCTCTGTCCCCCAGCAGTCTGTCTCCCCCGCTCTCTGTCCCCTCTCTCTCTTTCCCGCCCTCTCTCTGTCCCCCTCACTTTCCCCCTCTCTCTCTGTCCCCCTCTCTCTGTTGCCCTCTCTTTGCCCACTCTCTGTCCCCCTCTCTCTGCCCCCCCTCACTCTCTCCCATTCTGTGCCCCTCTCTCTGTCCCCCTCTCTCTATCCCCCTCTCTCTGTCCCTCTCTCTCTGTCCCCCTCTCTGTCCCCCTCTCTCTCTGTACCCCCTCTCTCTGTCCGCCTCTCTCTCTGTCGCCCTCTCTCTGTCCGCCTCTCTCTCTGTCGCCCTCTCTCTGTCCCCCTCTCTCTCTGTCCCCCTCTCTCTCTGTCCCCCTCTCTCTCTGTCCCCCTCTCTCTCTGTTCCCCTCTCTCTCTGTTCCCCTCTCTCTCTGTCCCACTCTCTCTCTGTCCCCCTCTCTCTCTGTCCCCTCTCTCTGTCCCCCCCTCTTTCTGTCCCCCTCTCTCTCTGTCCTCCCTCTCTCTGTCCCCCACTCTCTCTGTCCCCCACTCTCTCTGTCCCCCACTCTCTCTGTCCCCCTCTCTCTCTGTCCCCCTCTCTCTCTGTCCCCCTCTCTCTCTGTCCCCTCTCTCTGTCCCCCCCTCTCTCTGTCCCCCTCTCTCTCTGTCCACCTCTCTCTCTGTCCCCCTCTCTCTCTGTCGCCCTCCCTCTGTCCCCCTCTCTCTCTGTCCCCCTCTCTCTCTGTCCCCCTCTCTCTCTGTTCTCCCTCTCTCTGTCCCTCCTCTCTCTGTCCCTCCTCTCTCTGTCCCCTCTCTCTCTCCCCCTCTCTCTCTCCCCCTCTCTCTCTCCCCCTCTCTCTCTCCCCCTCTCTCTGTCCCCCTCTCTCTGTCCCCCTCTCTCTGTCCGCCTCTCTCTCTGTCGCCCTCTCTCTGTCCCTCCTCTCTCTGTCCTCCTCTCTCTCTGCCCCCCTCTCTCTGTCCCCCTCTCTCTGTCCCCCTCTCTCCCTGTTCTCCCTCTCTCTGTCCCTCCTCTCTCTGTCCCCCTCTCTCTGTCCCCCTCTCTCTGTTCCCCCATCTCTGTCCCCCTCTCTCAGTCCCTCCTCTCTCTGTCCCCCTCTCTCTGTCCCCTATCTCTCTGTCCGCCTCTCTCTCTGTCCCCCACTCTCTCTGTCCCCCTCTCTCTCTGTCCCCCTCTCTCTCTGTCCCCCCTCTCTCTGTCCCCCCTCTCTCCCTGTCCCCCCTCTCTCTCTCTGTCCCCCCTCTCTCTCTGTCCCCCCTCTCTCTCTGTCCCCCCTCTCTCTCTGTTCTCCCTCTCTCTGTCCCTCCTCTCTCTGCCCCCACTCTGTCACCATCTCCCTGTCCCCTCTCTCTCTGTCCCCCTCTCTCTGTCCCCTTCGCTCTCTGTCCCCCATGTCTGTCCCCCCTCTCTCTCTCTGTCCCCCTCTCTCTATCCCCCTCTCTCTCTGCCCCCTCTCTCTATTTCTCCCCTCTCTCTGTCCCCCAGCAGTCTGTCTACCCCGCTCTCTGTCCCCTCTCTCTCTTTCCCGCCCTCTCTCTGTCCCCCCTCACTTTCCCCCTCTCTCTCTGTCCCCCTCTCTCTCTGTCCCGCTCTCTCTCTGTCCCCCTCTCTCTCTGTTCCCCTCTCTCTCTGTCCCCCTCTCTCTCTGTCCCCCTCTCTCTCTGTTCCCCTCTCTCTCTGTCCCCCTCTCTCTCTGTCCCCTCTCTCTGTCCCCCCCTCTCTCTGTCCCCCTCTCTCTCTGTCCTCCCTCTCTCTGTCCCCCACTCTCTCTGTCCCCCACTCTCTCTGTCCCCCACTCTCTCTGTCCCCCTCTCTCTCTGTCCCCCTCTCTCTCTGTCCCCCTCTCTCTCTGTCGCCCTCTCTCTGTCCACCCCTCTCTCTCTGTCCCCCTCTCTCTCTGTCCCCCTCTCTCTCTGTTCTCCCTCTCTCTGTCCCTCCTCTCTCTGTCCCTCCTCTCTCTGTCCCCCTCTCTCTGTCCCCCTCTCTCTCTGTTCTCCCTCTCTCTGTCCCTCCTCTCTCTGCCCCCACTCTGTTACCATCTCCCTGTCCCCTCTCTCTCTCCCCCTCTCTCTCTCCCCCTCTCTCTCTCCCCCTCTCTCTGTCCCCCTCTCTCTGTCCCCCTCTCTCTCTGTTCTCCCTCTCTCTGTCCCTCCTCTCTCTGCCCCCACTCTGTTACCATCTCCCTGTCCCCTCTCTCTCTGTCCCCCTCTCTCTGTCCCCTTCGCTCTCTGTCCCCCATGTCTGTCCCCCCTCTCTCTCTCTGTCCCCCTCTCTCTATCCCCCTCTCTCTCTGCCCCCTCTCTCTATTTCCCCCCTCTCTCTGTCCCCCAGCAGTCTGTCTCCCCCGCTCTCTGTCCCCTCTCTCTCTTTCCCGCCCTCTCTCTGTCCCCCCTCTCTTTCCACCTCTTTCTCTGTCCCCCTCTCTCTGTTGCCCTCTCTTTGCCCACTCTCTGTCCCCCTCTCTCTGCCCCCCCTCACTCTCTCCCATTCTGTGCCCCTCTCTCTGTCCCCATCTCTCTGTCCCCCTCTCTCTGTCCCCCTCTCTCTGTCCCCCCCTCTCTCTGTCCACCCCTCTCTCTGTCCGCTCCTCTCTCTGTCCGCCCCTCTCTCTGTCCGCCCCTCTCTCTGTCCCCCTCTCTCTCTGTCCCCCTCTCTCTCTGTCCCCCTCTCTCTCTGTCCCCCTCTCTCTCTGCCCCCCTCTCTCTGCCCCCCTCTCTCTGCCCCCTCTCTCTGTCCCCCTGTCGCTCTGTCCCCCTCTCTCTCTGTCCCCCTCTCTGTCCCTCTTCTCTCTGTCCCCCCTCTCTCTGCCCCCCTCTCTCTGCCCCCCTCTCTCTGCCCCCTCTCTCTGTCCCCCTGTCGCTCTGTCCCCCTCTCTCTCTGTCCCCCCTCTCTCTGTCCCCCCCTCTCTCTGTCCCCCCCTCTCTCTGTCCCCCCCTCTCTCTGTCCCCCCTCTCTCTGTCCCCCTCTCTCTCTGTCCCCAGTCTCTCTGTCCCCAGTCTCTCTGTCCCCAGTCTCTCTGCCCCCCCCCCCTCTCTGCCCCCCCCTCTGCCCCCCCTCTCTGCCCCCCCCTCTCTGCCCCCCTCTCTCTGCCCCCTTCTCTCTGCCCCCCTCTCTCTGCCCCCCCTCTCTGTCCCCCTGTCGCTCTGTCCCCCTCTCTCTCTGTCCCCCTCTCTCTCTGTCCCCCTCTCTCTCTGTCCCCCTCTCTGTCCCTCTTCTCTCTGTCCCTCTTCTCTCTGTCCCCCCCTCTCTCTGTCCCCCTCTCTCTGTCCCCCTCTCTCTGTCCCCCTCTCTCTGTTCCCCTCTCTCTGTCCCCCTCTCCCTGCCCCCCCTCCTGTCCCCCTCTCTCTGACCCCCTCTCTCTCTGTCCCCCTCTCTCTGTGTCCCCCTCTCTATGTCCCTTCTCTCGTCCCCTCTCTCTCTGTCCCCTCTCTCTCTGTACCCCCTCTCTCTATACCCCCTCTCTCTGTACCCCCTCTCTCTTTCCCCCTCTCTCTGTCCCCCTCTCTCTGTCCCCCTCTCTCTGTCCCCCTCTCTCTGTCCCTCCTCTCTCTGTCCCTCCTCTCTCTGTCCCCTCCTCTCTGTCCCCCCCCTCTGTCCCCCCCTCTCTGCCCCCCCCCTCTCTGTCCCCCCCTCTCTGTCCCCCTCTCTCTGTCCCCCTCTCTCTGTCCCCCTCTCTCTGTCCCCCTCTCTCTGTCCGCCTCTATCTCTGTCGCCCTCTCTCTGTCCCTCCTCTCTCTGTCCCCCTCTCTCTCTGCCCCCCTCTCTCTGTCCCCCTCTCTCTGTCCCCCCTCTCTCCCTGTTCTCCCTCTCTCTGTCCCTCCTCTCTCTGTCCCCCTCTCTCTGTCCCCCTCTCTCTGTTCCCCCATCTCTGTCCCCCTCTCTCAGTCCCTCCTCTCTCTGTCCCCCTCTCTCTGTCCCCTATCTCTCTGTCCGCCTCTCTCTCTCTGTCCCCCACTCTCTCTGTCCCCCTCTCTCTCTGTCCCCCACTCTCTCTGTCCCCCACTCTCTCTGTCCCCCTCTCTCTCTGTCCCCCTCTCTCTGTCCCCCCTCTCTCTCTGTCCCCCCTCTCTCTCTGTCCCCACTCTCTCTCTGTCCCCCCTCTCTCTCTGTCCCCCCTCTCTCTCTGTTCTCCCTCTCTCTGTCCCTCCTCTCTCTGCCCCCACTCTGTCACCATCTCCCTGTCCCCTCTCTCTCTGTCCCCCTCTCTCTGTCCCCTTCGCTCTCTGTCCCCCATGTCTATCCCCCCTCTCTCTCTCTGTCCCACTCTCTCTATCCCCCTCTCTCTCTGCCCCCTCTCTCTATTTCCCCCCTCTCTCTGTCCCCCAGCAGTCTGTCTCCCCCGCTCTCTGTCCCCTCTCTCTCTTTCCCGCCATCTCTCTGTCCCCCCTCACTTTCCCCCTCTCTCTCTGTCCCCCTCTCTCTGTTGCCCTCTCTTTGCCCACTCTCTGTCCCCCTCTCTCTGCCCCCCCTCACTCTCTCCCATTCTGTGCCCCTCTCTCTGTCCCCCTCTCTCTGTCCCCCTCTCTCTGTCCCCCTCTCTCTGTCCCCCTCTCTGTCCCCCTCTCTCTCTGTACCCCCTCTCTCTGTCCGCCTCTCTCTCTGTCGCCCGCTCTCTCTGTCCCCCTCTCTCTCTGTTCCCCTCTCTCTCTGTCCCCCTCTCTCTCTGTCCCCCTCTCTCTCTGTCCCCCTCTCTCTCTGTCCCCCTCTCTCTGTCCCCCTCTCTCTGTCCCCTCTCTCTCTGTCCCCCCTCTCTCTGTCCCCCCTCTCTCTCTGTCCCCCTCTCTCTCTGTCCCCCTCTCTCTCTGTCCCCCCCTCTCTCTGTCCCCTCTCTCTCTGTCCCCCCTCTCTCTCTGTCACCCCTCTCTCTCTGTCCCCCTCTCTCTCTGTCCCCCTCTCTCTCTGTCCCCCTCTCTCTCTGTCCCCCTCTCTCTCTGTCCCCCTCTCTCTGTCCACCTCTCTCTGTCCCCTCTCTCTCTGTCCCCCCTCTCTCTGTCCCCCCTCTCTCTCTGTCCCCCCTCTCTCTCTGTCCCCCCTCTCTCTCTGTTCTCCCTCTCTCTGTCCCCCCTCTCTCTCTGTCTCCCCTCTCTCTCTGTCCTCCCTCTCTCTCTGTTCTCCCTCTCTCTCTGTCCCCCCTCTCTCTCTGTTCTCCCTCTCTCTGTTCTCCCTCTCTCTGTCCCTCCTCTCTCTGTCCCCTCTCTCTCTCCCCCTCTCTCTCTCCCCCTCTCTCTCTCCCCCTCTCTCTCTCCCCCTCTCTCTGTCCCCCTCTCTCTGTCCCCCTCTCTCTCTGTTCTCCCTCTCTCTGTCCCTCCTCTCTCTGCCCCCACTCTGTCACCATCTCCCTGTCCCCTCTCTCTCTGTCCCCCTCTCTCTGTCCCCTTCGCTCTCTGTCCCCCACGTCTGTTCCCCCTCTCTCTCTCTGTCCCCCTCTCTCTATCCCCCTCTCTCTGTCCCCCAGCAGTCTGTCTCCCCCGCTCTCTGTCCCCTCTCTCTCTTTCCCGCCCTCTCTCTGTCCCCCCTCTCTTTCCCCCTCTCTCTCTGTCCCCCTCTCTCTGTTGCCCTCTCTTTGCCCACTCTCTGTCCCCCTCTCTCTGTCCCCCTCACTCTCTCCCATTCTGTGCCCCTCTCTCTGTCCCCCTCTCTCTGTCCCCCTCTCTCTGTCCCCCTCTCTCTGTCCCCCCTCTCTCTGTCCCCCCCTCTCTCTGTCCCACCTCTCTCTGTCCGCCCCTCTCTCTGTCCGCCCCTCTCTCTGTCCCCCTCTCTCTCTGCCCCCTCTCTCTGCCCCCCTCTCTCTGCCCCCTCTCTCTGTCCCCCTGTCGCTCTGTCCCCCTCTCTCTCTGTCCCCCTCTCTCTCTGTCCCCCTCTCTCTCTGTCCCCCTCTCTGTCCCTCTTCTCTCTGTCCCCCCCTCTCTCTGTCCCCCTTTCTCTGTCCCCCTCTCTCTGTCCCCCCCTCTCTCTGTCCCCCCTCTCTCTGTCCCCCTCTCTCTCTGTCCCCCTCTCTCTCTGTCCCCCTCTCTCTCTGTCCCCCTCTCTCTCTGTCCCCAGTCTCTCTGTCCCCAGTCTCTCTGCCCCCCCCTCTCTGCCCCCCCCCCTCTGCCCCCCCCTCTGCCCCCCCCTCTCTGCCCCCCTCTCTCTGCCCCCCTCTCTCTGCCCCCTCTCTCTGTCCCCCTGTCGCTCTGTCCCCCTCTCTCTCTGTCCCCCTCTCTCTCTGTCCCCCTCTCTGTCCCTCTTCTCTCTGTTTCCCCCTCTCTCTGTCCCCCTCTCTCTGTCCCCCTCTCTCTGTTCCCCCTCTCTCTGTCCCCCTCTCTCAGTCCGTCCTCTCTCTGTCCCCCTCTCTCTGTCCCCCTCTCTCTGCCCCCCCCGTCCCCCTCTCTCTGACCCCCTCTCTCTCTGTCCCCCTCTCTCTGTGTCCCCCTCTCTATGTCCCTTCTCTCTGTCCCCTCTCTCTCTGTCCCCTCTCTCTCTGTACCCCCTCTCTCTGTCCCCCTCTCTCTGTGTCCCCCTCTCTATGTCCCTTCTCTCTGTCCCCTCTCTCTCTGTCCCCCTCTCTCTGTCCCTCCTCTCTCTGTCCCTCCTCTCTCTCTCCCCCCTCTCTGTCCCCCCCCTCTGCCCCCCCCTCTCTGTCCCCCCCCTCTCTGTCCCCCCCCTCTCTGTCCCCCCCCTCTCTGTCCCCCCCTCTCTGTCCCCCTCTCTCTGTCCCCCTCTCTCTGTCCCCCTCTCTCTGTCCGCCTCTCTCTCTGTCGCCCTCTCTCTGTCCCTCTTCTCTCTGTCCCCCTCTCTCTCTGCCCCCCTCTCTCTGTCCCCCTCTCTCTGTCCCCCCTCTCTCCCTATTCTCCCTCTCTCTGTCCCTCCTCTCTCTGTCCCCCTCTCTCTGTCCCCCTCTCTCTGTCCCCCTCTCTCTCTGTCCCCCTCTCTCTCTGTCCCCCTCTCTCTCTGTCCCCCTCTCTCTCTGTCCCCCTCTCTCTGTCCCCCCTCTGTCCCCCTCTCTCTCTGTACCCCCTCTCTCTCTGTACCCCCTCTCTCTCTGTACCCCCTCTCTCTCTGTCCCTCCTCTCTCTGTCCCTCCTCTCTCTGTCCCTCCTCTATCTGTCCCTCCTCTCTCTGTCCCTCCTCTCTCTGTCCCTCCTCTCTCTGTCCCCCTCTCTCTCTGTTCCCCCTCTCTCTCTCCCTCCTCTCTCTGCCCTCACTCTGTGACCATCTCCCTGTTCCCTCTCCCTCTGTTCCCTCTCGCTCTGTCCCCCTCTCTCTGCACCCCCATTCTGGTCCCCCCCTCCCCCCTCTGTCCCCTCTCTCTCTGTCCCCTCTCTCTCTGTCCCCCTCTCTCTCTATCCCTCTCTCTCTCTGACCTCATCTCTCTGCCCCCTCGCTCTGTTCCCCACTCTCGTTCCCCCATCTCTATCGCCCTCTCTCTGATCCCCCCTCTGTCACCGTCTCTCTGTTCCCCCCCGTCCACCCCTCTCTGTCGCCCGCTCTCTGCCCCCTCTCTGTCACAGTTTCTTTGTCCCCCCTCTCTCTGACCCCCTCATCCCCCCCTCTGTCTGTCCCCCCATCAGTGTCCCCTCTCAGTCACCGTCTCTCTGTTCGCCCCCCCGTCCCCCCTCTCTCTGTCCCCCTCCTCACTGTCCCCTCTCTTTGTTGGCCTCTCTCTGCCCCGTCTCTGTCACCGTCTCTCTGCCCCTTCTCTCTCTGGCCCCTCTCTCTCTGTTTCCTCTGTGTTCCCCCCCCTGCCCCCCTCTCTGTTCCCCTCTCTCTCTGTACCCCCTCTCTATCTCTGACCCCTCTCTCTCTGACCCCCTCTCTCTCTGACCCCCTCTCTCTCTGTACCCCCTCTCTCTGACCCCCTCCCCCTCTTTCCCCCCCGTCCCCCCCCTCTCTCTGACCCCTTCTCTCTCTGTCCTCCTCTCTCTCTGTCCCCCTCTCTCTGTCTCCTCTTTCTGCCCCCTTCTCTCTCTGTCCCCCTCTCTCTCACTACCCCCTCTCTCTCTCACCCCCTCTATCTCCCCCAATCTCTGTCCCCCTCTCTCTGTCGCCGTCTCTCTGTCCCCCCTCTCTGTCCCCTCTCTCTCTGTCCCCCTTTATCTGTCCCCCCTCTCTCCCACGCTCTCTGACCCCCTCTCTGTTGCCGTCTCTCTGTCCCCCCCTCTCTGCCCCCTCTCACTCTCTGCCCCCTCTCACTCTCTGCCCCCTCTCTCTCTGCCCCCTCTCTCTCTGCCCCCTCTCTCTCTGCCCCCCATCACTCTGCCCCCTCTCTCTCTGTCGCCCTCTCTCTGTCCCAATCTCTCTGTCCCCTCTCTCTCCCCCGCTCTCTGATTCCCTCTCTGTCGCCCTCTCTCTGACTTCTCTCTGCCCCCTCTCTCTCTGCCCCCTCTCTCTCTGCCCCCCTCTCTGTCCCCCCCTCTCTGTCCCCCCTCTCTGTCCCCCCCTCTCTGTCCCCCCTCTCTGTCCCCCTCTCTCTGTCGTCGTCTCTCTGCCCCCTCTCTCTCTGCCCCCTCTCTCTCTGCCCCCTCTCTCTCTGCCCCCTCTCTCTCTGTCCCCCTCACTCTGACACCCCCTCTCTCCCCCACACTGTACCCCTCTCTCTCTCTCCCTCTGCCCCCTCTCTCTGTCACCGTCTCTCTATTCCCCCTTCTCTCTGTCCCACCTTTCTCTGTTCCCCCTTTCTTTCCCCCCCTCTCTCTGTCCTCCTCTCTCTCTGTCCCCCTCTCTCTGTCTCCTCTTTCTGCCCCCTTCTCTCTCTGTCCCCCTCTCTCTCACTGACCCCCCCTCTCTGCCCCCCTCTATCTCCCCCACTCTCTGTCCCCCACTCTCTGTCCCCCACTCTCTGTCCCCCTCTCTCTGTCGCCGTCTCTCTGTCCCCCCTCTCTCTGCCCCCTCTCTCTCTGTCCCCCTCTATCTGCCCCCTCTCTCCCACGCTCTCTGACCCCCTCTCTCGCCCGCTCTCTGACCCCCTCTCTGTTGCCCTCTCTCTGCCCCCGCTCTCTCTGCCCCCGGACCCCTCTCTCTGTTCCCCTCTCTCTGTTTCCCTCTTTCTGTTTCCCTCTCTCTGTTTCCCTCTCTCTGTTCTCCTCTCTCTGTCCCCCCACTCTGTCCCCCCCTCTCTGCACCCCCTCTCTGCCCCCCTCCCTGTCCCCTTTTCTCTGTACTCCTCTCTCTGTCCCCCTCTCTATGCCCCCTCCCAGTCACCATCCCTCTGTCCCCCTCCCTCTGTCCCCCTCCCTCTGTTCCCCTCCCTCTGTCCCCCTTTCTCTCTGTCCCCCCCTCTCTGTCCCCCCCTCTCTGTCCCCCCCTCTCTGTCCCCCCCCCTCTCTGTCCCCCCTCTCTGCCCCCCCCTCTCAGTCCCCCCCTCACCGTCCCCCTTTCTCTCTGTCCCCCTTTCTCTCTGTCCCCCCTCTCTCTGTCCCCCCCTCTCTCTGTCCCCCCCTCTCTCTGTCCCCCCCTCTCTCTGTCCCCCCTCTCTCTGTCCCCCCCTCTCTGTCCCCCCCTCTCTGTCCCCCCCTCTCTGTCCCCCTCTCTCTCTGTCCCCCCCCTCCCCCTCTCTATGTCCCTCCTCTCTATGTCCCTCCTCTCTATGTCCCTCCTCTCTCTGTCCCCCTTTCTCTCTGTCCCCCTTTCTCTCTGTCCCACTCTCTCTGTACCCCTCTCTCTCCCCCCCTCTCTGTAGCCCTCTCTCTGCCCCCTCTCTGTCACAGTCTCTCTTCCCCCCCTCTCTCTGTCCCCCTCTCTCTGTCCCCCTCTCCATGTCCCCCTCTCTCTGTCCCCCTCTCTCTGTCCCCCCCTCTCTCTGTCCCCCCCTCTCTCTGTCCCCACTCTCTGTAGCCCTCTCTCTGCCCCCTCTCAGTCACCATCTCTTTGTTCCCCCCAGTCCATCCCTCTCTGTCCTCCCTCCGTCTGTCCACCTCCCTCTGACCCCCTCTCTCTATCCTCCCTCGGTCTGTCCCCCTCCCTCTGTCCCCCTCCCTCTGTCCCCCTCCCTCTGTCCCCCTCCCTCTGTCCCCCTCTCTCTGTCCCCCTCTCTCTGTCCCCCTCTCTCTGTCCCCCTCTCTCTGTTTCCCTCTCTCTGTTCTCCTCTCTCTGTTCCCCTCTCTCTGTCCCTCTCTTTCTTTTCCCCTCACTCCTGTCCCACTCACTCTGTCCCCTTTCTCTCCCCCGCTCTTTGACCCCCGCTCTGTCGCCCTCTCTCTCTGCCCCCTCTCTCTCTGCCCCCCTCTCTCTGCCCCCCTCTCTCTGCCCCCCTCTCTCTGCCCCCTTCTCTCTGTCCCCCTCTCTCTCTCTCCCCTCTCTGTCTCCCTCTCTCTGCCCCCTCCCAGTCACCATCTCACTGTCCCCCCCCCGTCCCCCCCTCTTTTTGCCCCCATCTCTGTTCCCCCCTCTCTCTGTAGCCCCTCTCTCTGCCCCCCCTCTCTGTCCCCCACTCTCTCTGTTCCCCCTCTCTCTGTCCCCATCTCTCTCTGCCCCTCTCTCTATCTCCCCCACTCTCTGTTCCCCCTCTCTCTCTGCCCCCCCCCCTGTCTCTGGCCTCCTCTCTCTCTGGCCCCCACTCTCTGCCCCCCTCTCTCTGTCCTCCTATCTGCCCCCCTCTCTCTGTCGCCTCTTTCTGCCCACCTCTCTCTCTGTCCCCCCCTCTCTCTGACCCCCTCTCTCTCCCCCACTCTCTGTCCCCTCTCTCTGTCGCCCTCTCTCTGATCCCCACTCTCTCACACCCGCCTCTCCCTGTACCACCTCACTGCCCCCCCTCTCTCTGCCGCCCCTCTCTCTGTCACCGTCTCTCTGCCCCCCCTCTCTCTGCCCCCTCTCTCTCTGCCCCTCTCTCTCTTTGCCCCCTCTCTCTCTGCCCCCTCTCTCCCTGTCGTCCTCTGTCTGTCCCCATCTCTCTGTCCACTCTCTCTCCCCCGCTCTTTGACCCCCTCTCTGTCTCCCTCTCTCTGTCCCCCTCTCTCTCTGTCCCCTCCCTCTCTGTCCCCCTCTATCTGTCCCCTCTCTCTCCCACTCTCTCTGACCCCCCTCCCCCCCGCTCTCTGACTCCCTCTCTGTTTCCCTCTCTCTGCCCCCGCGCTCTCTGCCCCGCCGACCCCTCTCTCTGTCCCCCTCTCTCTGTCCCCCTCTCTCTGTCCCCCTCTCTCTCTGTCCCCCTCTCTCTCTGTCCCCCTCTCTCTCTCTGTCCCCCTCTCTCTCTGACCCCTCTCTCTCTGACCCCTCTCTCTCTGTCCCCCTCTCTCTCTGTCCCCCTCTCTCTCTGTCCCCCTCTCTCTCTGACCCCTCTCTCTCTGACCCCTCTCTCTCTGACCCCTCTCTCTCTGTCCCCCTCTCTCTCTGACCCCTCTCTCTCTTTGTCACCCTCTCTCTCTGTCCCCTCTCTCTCCCACCCTCTCTGACCCCCTCTCTCCCCCGCTCTCTGACCCCCTCTCTGTTGCCCTCTCTCTGCCCTCGCGTTCTCTGCCCCCCCGACTCCTCTCTCTGTCCCCCTCTCTCTCTGACCCCCTCTCTCTCCCCCACTCTCTGTCCCCTCTCTCTGTCGCCCTCTCTCTGATCCCCACTCTCTCACACCCGCCTCTCCCTGTACCACCTCACTGCCCCCCCTCTCTCTGTCGCCCCTCTCTCTGTCACCGTCTCTCTGCCCCCCCTCTCTCTGCCCCCTCTCTCTCTGCCCCTCTCTCTCTTTGCCCCCTCTCTCTCTGCCCCCTCTCTACCTGTCGCCCTCTGTCTGTCCCCATCTCTCTGTCCACTCTCTCTCGCCCCCCACTCTGTCGACATCTCTCTGTCCCCTTCTCTCTGTCTCCCTCTCTCTATCCCCCTCTCTCTCTCCCCTCTCTTTCTCCCCCGCTCTTGGACCCCCTCTCTGTCGCCCTCTCTCTCCGCCCCCTCTCTCACTGCCCCCTCTCTCTCTGTCCCCCTCTCGCAGTCCTCTCTCTCTCCCGCTCTCTGACCACCTCTCTGTCACCCCTCTCTCTGTCCCCTCTCTCTCTGCCCCCCTCTCTCTGACCCCTCTCTCTGTCCCCTCTCTCTCCCCCGCTCTCTGACCCCCTCTCTGTCACCTCCTCTCTCTGTCACCTCCTCTCTCTGTCCCCTCTCTCTCTGCCCCCTCTCTCTGTCCCCCTTCTCACTGTCCCCTCTCTCTCTCCCGCTCTCTGTCCCCCTCTCTCTGTCATCCTCTCTCTGTACCCCCTCTCTCTGTCCCCATCTCTCTGTTCCCCCCCTCTCTGTTCCCCCTCTCTTTGCCCCTCCTCTCTGACCGACCCTCTCTCTGCCCCCCCTCTGTCCCCCTCTCTCTGTGTACTCTGTCTCTCCCCACTCTCTGTCCCTCTCTGTCTGTCGCCCGCTGTCTCTGTCGCCCTCTTTCTGTTGCCGTCTCTCTGTCCCCCTCTCTCTGCCCTCTCTCTCTCTCTGCCCCCTCTCTCTCTGCCCCCTCTCTCTCTGTCCCCATCTCTCTGTCCCCATCTCTCTGTCCCCTCTCTCTCCCCCGCTCTCTGACCCCCTCTCTGTCGCCCTCTCTCTGCCCCCTCTCTCTCTGCCCCCTTCTCTGTCCCCCTCTCTCTGTCCCCCTCTCTCTGTCCCCCTCTCTCTGTCCCCCACTCTCTCCAACCGCCCACTCTCTGTCCCCCTCTCTCACACCCCCCTCTCCCTGTACCACCTCACTGTCCCCCTCTCTCGCTGTCGACCCTCTCTCTGTCCCACTCTCTCTGTCCCACTCTCTCTGCCTCCCCGACCCCTCTCTCTGTCCCTTCTCTCTCTCTGTTCCCCTCTCTCTATCCCCCTCTCTCTGTCCCCTCTCTCTCTCCCCCGCTCTTTGACCCCCTCTCTGTCACCCTCTCTCCCTGCCCCCTGTCTCTCTGTCCCCCTCTCTCTATCCCCATCTCACTGCCCCCTCTCTCTATCTTCCGCTCTCTAACCCCTTCTCTGTCATCCTATCTTTCTGCCCCCTCTTTCTACCCCCTCTCTCTGCCCCCTCTCTCTGCCCCCTCTCTCTGCCCCCCTCTGTCTGAACCCCATCCCCGTCTCTGTTCCCCTCTCTCTGTTCCCCTCACTCTGCCCCCCTCACTCTGTCGACATCTCTCTGTCCCCTTCTCTCTGTCTCCCTCTCTCTATCCCCCTCTCTCTCTCCCCTCTCTTTCTCCCCCGCTCTTTGACCCCCTCTCTGTCGCCCTCTCTCTCTGCCCCCTCTCTCACTGCCCCCTCTCTCTCTGTCCCCCTCTCGCAGTCCTCTCTCTCTCCCGCTCTCTGACCACCTCTCTGTCACCCCCTCTCTCTGTCCCCTCTCTCTCTGCCCCCCTCTCTCTGACCCCTCTCTCTGTCCCCTCTCTCTCCCCCGCTCTCTGACCCCCTCTCTGTCACCTCCTCTCTCTGTCCCCTCTCTCTCTCTGCCCCCTCTCTCTGTCCCCCTTCTCACTGTCCCCTCTCTCTCTCCCGCTCTCTGTCCCCCTCTCTCTGTCATCCTCTCTCTGTCCCTCTCTCTGTCCCCATCTCTCTGTTCCCCCCCTCTCTGTTCCCCCTCTCTTTGCCCCTCCTCTCTGACCGACCCTCTCTCTGCCCCCCCCCTCTGTCCCCCTCTCTCTGTGTACTCTGTCTCTCCCCACTCTCTGTCCCTCTCTGTCTGTCGCCCGCTGTCTCTGTCGCCCTCTTTCTGTTGCCGTCTCTCTGTCCCCCTCTCTCTGCCCTCTCTCTCTCTGCCCCCTCTCTCTCTGCCCCCACTCTCTCTGCCCCACATCTCTCTGCCCCACATCTCTCTGCCCCCTCTCTCTGTCCCCATCTCTCTGTCCCCCTCTCTCTGCCCTCTCTCTCTCTCTGCCCCCTCTCTCTCTGCCCCCTCTCTCTCTGCCCCCACTCTCTCTGCCCCACATCTCTCTGCCCCCTCTCTCTGTCCCCATCTCTCTGTCCCCATCTCTCTGTCCCCTCTCTCTCTCCCCCGCTCTCTGACCCCCTCTCTGTCGCCCTCTCTCTGCCCCCTCTCTCTCTGCCCCCCTCTCTGTCCCCCTCTCTCTGTCCCCCTCTCTCTGTCCCCCACTCTCTCCAACCGCCCACTCTCTGTCCCCTCTCTCTGACCCCCCCTCTCTCCCGCACACTGTACCCCTCTCTCTCTCTCTCCCTCTGCCCCCTCTCTCTGTCACCGTCTCTCTATCCCCCCTTCTCTCTGTCCCACCTTTCTCTGTTCCTCCTCTCTTTTCCCCCCTCTCTCTGTCCCCCGCTCTCTCTGTCCCCCGCTCTCTGACCCATTCTCTCTCTGTCCTCCTCTCTCTCTGTCCCCCTCTCTGACTCCTCTTTCTGCCGCCTTCTCTCTCTGTCCCCCTCTCTCTCACTGACCGCGCTCTCTCTGACCCCCTCTATCTCCCCCACTCTCTGTCCCCCACTCTCTGTCCCCCACTCTCTGTCCCCCTCTCTCTGTCGCCTTCTCTCTGTCCCCCCTCTCTCTCTGTCCCCCCTCTCTCTCTGTCCCCCCTCTCTCTCTGTCCCCTCTCTCTCTGTCCCCTCTCTCTCTGTCCCCCTCTATCGGTCCCCTCTCTCTCCCACGCTCTCTGACCCCCTCTCTCCCCCGCTCTCTGACCCCCTCTCTGTTGCCCTCTCTCTGCCCCCACTCTCTCTGCCCCCCGACCCCTCTCTCTGTCCCCCTCTCTCTGTTCTCCTCTCTCTCTCCCACTCTTTCTTTCCCCCTTACTCCTGTCCCCCTCACTCTGTCCCCTCTCTCTGCCCCTCCCACTCTCTATCCCCCTCTCTCTGCCCCCTCTCTCTCTCTCCCGCTCTCTGACCCCCTCTCTGTCACCCTTTCTCTCTGCCCCCTCTCTCCCTGCCCCCACTTTCTCTGCCCCCTCTCTGCCCCCCACTCACTGTCCCCCTCTCTCTGACCCCCTCTCTCTCCCCCACTCTGTACCCCTCTCTCTGTCTCCCTCTCTCTGCCCCCCCCCCTCTGTCACCGTCTTTCTATCCCTCCTTCTCTCTGCCCTCCCTCTCTCTGTCCCCCCCTCTCTTTCCCCCCTCTCTCTCTGACCCCCTCTATCTCCCCCACTCTCTGTCCCCCGCTCTCTGTTGCCCTCTCTCTGATCCTCACTCTCCCTGTCCCCTCTCTCTCTCTGTCCCTCTCTCTCTGACCCCCTCCATCTCCCCCGCTCCCTGTCCCCCCTCTCTCTGTTACCCCCTCTCTCTGTCGCCCTCTCTCTGTCGCCCTCTCTCTGTCGCTCTCTCTCTGTCGCCCTCTCTCTGACCCCCTCTCTCACACCCGCCTCTCCCTGTACCACCTCACTGTCCCCCTCTCTCGCTGTCGTCCCTCTCTCTGTCGCCGTCTCTCTGTCCCCCCTCTCTCTGTCCCCCCCTCTCTCTGTCCCCCCCTCATTCTGTCCCCCCCTCTCTCTGTCCCCCCCTCTCTCTGTCCCCCTCTCTCTCTGTCCCCCTCTCTCTCTCCTCTCTCTCTCTGTCCCCCTCTCTCTGTCCCCCCTCTCTCTCTCCCCCGCTCTCTGACACCCTCTCTGTTGCCCTCTCTCTGCCCCCACTCTCTCTGCCCCCCGACCCCTCTCTCTGTCCCCCTCTCTCTCTCTGTCCCCATCTCTCTGTCTCCCTCTCTCTGCCCCCCTCTCTGTCACCGTCTCTCTATTCCCCCTTCTCTCTGTTCCCCCTTTCTCTGTTCCCCCTCTCTCTGTCCCCGTCTCTCTGTCCCCCCTCTGCCCCCTCTCTCTCTCTCTGCCCCTCTCTCTCTGACCCCCTCTGTCTCTGACCCCCTCTCTCTCTGCCCCTCGCTTTCTGTACCCTCTCTTTCTGTCCCCCTCTCTCTGTACCCTCTCTCTGTCCCCCTCTCTCTCTGTACCCTCTCTCTCTATCCATCTCTCTCTTTGTCCCGCTCTCTCTGTTCCACACCTCTCTGTCCCACGCTCTCTGTCCCCCTCTCTCTCTCTGTCTCCCCCCCTCTCTCTCTGTCCCCTCTCTCTCTGTCCCCCCTCCCTCTGTCTCCCCTCCCTCTGTCTCCCTCGCTCTCTGTCTCCCCCACTCTGTCCCCCTCTCTCTGTCATCCTCGTTCTGCCCCCTCTCTCTCTGTCCCACTCACTCTCTGTCCCACTCTCTCTATCCTCCTCTGACAGTCCCCTCTCTCTCCCGTTCCCTGACCACCTCTCTGTTGCCCTCTTTCTGCTCCCTCTCTCTCTGCCCCCTCTCTGTCCCCCTCTCTCTGTCCCCTCTCTCTCTCTCTGCCCCCCCTCTCTCTGTCCTCGTCTCTCTGTTCCCCCCTCTCTCTGTTGCCCCTCTCTCTGTCCCCCCTCTCTCTGTCCCCCCTCTATCTGCCCCCCCTCTCTGTTCCCTCTCTCTCTGCCCCCCCTCTCTCTGTCCCCCTTTCTCTGTGTACTCTCTCTCTCCCCGCTCTCTGACCCCCTCTCCGTCGCCCGCTCTCTCTGTCGCCCCTCTCTCTGTCGCCGTCTCTCTGTCCCCCTCTCTCTGCCCCCTTTCTCTCTCTGCTCCCTCTCTCTCTACCCCCTCTCTCTCTGTCCCCATCTCTCTGTCCCCATCTCTCTGTCCCCATCTCTCTGTCCCCATCTCTCTGTCCCCCTCTCTCTGTCGCCCTCTCTCTGTCCCCATCTCTCTGTCCCCTCTCTATCCCCACTCTCTGACCCCCTCTCTGTCGCCCTCTCTCTGCCCCCTCTCTCTCTGCCCCCCTCTCTGTCCCCCTCTCTCTCTGTCCCCCTCTCTCTCTCTATCCCCCACTCTCTCCATCCGCCCACTCTCTGTCCCCCTCTCTCTGACACCGTCTCTCTATCCCCCCTTCTCTCTGTCCCACCTTTCTCTGTTCCCCCTCTCTTTGCCCCCATCTCTCTGTCCCCCCTCTCTGTCCCCCCTCTCTCTGACCCCTTCTCACTCTGTCTCCCCTCTCTCTGTCTCCCTCGATCTCTGTCTCCCCCACTCTTCCCCCCCCCTCTCTGTCACCCTCTTTCTGCCCCCTCTCTCTCTGTCCCCCTCACTCTCTGTCCCCCTCTCTCTGCCCCCCTCTATCTATTCCACTCTCTGTCCCTCTCTGTCTGTCGCCCTCTCTCTGACCCCCTCTCTCTCCCATCCGCCTCTTCCTCTGCCCCGCTCTCTGCTCCCTCTCTCTGTCGCCCTCTCTCTGTCCCCCTCTGTCTCCTACCCGCCTCTCTCTATCCCCCCTCTTTTTCCCACTCTCTCTCTGTATCCCTCTCTCTGTTCCCTCTCTCTCTGTCCGCCTCTCTCTGATCCCCTCTCTCTCCCACCCGCCTCTCTCTCTGTCCCCCTCTTTCTCTTCGCCTCTCTCTCTGTACCCCTCTCTCTGTACCCCTCTCTCTGCACCCCTCTCTCTGTTCCCCTTTCTCTCTGGCCCCCTCTCTGTCACCCTCTCTCTGCCCCCCCTCTCTGCCCCCCTCTCTCTCTGTCCCCCTCTCTCTCTGTCCCCCTCTCTCTCTGTCCCCCTCTCTCTCTGTCCCCCACTCTCTCTGTCCCCCACTCTCTCCATCCCCCCACTTTCTGTCCCCCTCTCTCCCCCCACTCTGTACCCCTCTCTGTACCCCACTCTCTGTCCCCCTCTCTCTGCCCCCTCTATCTCCCCCTCTCTCTGTCCTCCTCTCTCTGTCCCCTATCTCTCTCCCCCGCTCTCTGACCCCCTCTCTGTTACCCTCTCTCTGCTCCCTTCTCTCTGTCCCCCTCTCTCTCTGTCCCCCTCTCTCTCTGTCCCCTTCTCTCTCTGTCCCCCACTCTTTCCATCCCCACACTCTCTGTCCCCCTCTCTCTGACCCCCTCTCTCCCCCCCACTCTGTACCCTCTCTGTCCCCCACTCTCTGTACCCCTCTCTCTGTCCCCTCTCTCTCTCCCCCCCGCTGTCTGACACCCACTCTGTCGCCCTCTCTCTGCCGCCTCTCTATGTCCCCCACTCTCTCCATCCCCCCACTCTCTGTCCCCCTCTCTCTGACCCCCTCTCTCTCTCCCACTCTATACCCCTCTCTCTGTCCCCTTCTCTCGTCACCATCTCTCTGTCACCATCTCTCTGTCCTCATCTCTGTCAATCCCCCTCTCTCTGTCACCGTCTCTCTGTCCCCTCCTCTCTCTGTCCCCCTCTCTCTGTCCCGTCGATCTCTCCCTCGCTCTCTGCCCCCCTCTGTGGCCCTCTCTCTGCTCCCTCTCTCTACCCCCCTCTCTCTGACCCCCTCTCTCTCTCCCACTCTGTACCCCTCTCTCTGTCCCCTTCTCTCGTCACCATCTCTCTGTCACCATCTCTCTGTCCCCCCTTCTCTGTGTCCTCATCTCTGTCAATCCCCCTCACTCTGTCCCCCTCTCTCTGTCCCCTCTCGCTCTATCCCCCACTCTCTCTGTCCCCCTCTCTCTGTCCCGTCGATCTCTCCCTCGCTTTCTGCCCCCCTCTGTCGCCCTCTCCCTGCTCCCTCTCTCTCTGCCCCCTCTCTATGTCCCCCTCTCTCTCTGTCCCCCACTCTCTCCATCCCCCACACTCTGTCCCTCTCTCTCTGACCCCCCTCTCTCCCCCCCACTCTGTACCCCTCTCTCTGACCCCCTCTCTCTGTCTCCCTCTATAATCCCCCTCTCTATGTGCCCCTCTCTCTGTCACCCTCTCTCTGCCCCTTCACATTCCCACCCGCCTCTCTCTTTCCCCCATCTCACTGTCCCCCTCTCTCTCTGTCCCTCTCTATCTTCCCCACACTCTGCCCCCCCCCCTCTGCCCTCCTCTGTCTCTGTCCCCCTTTCTCTCTGTCACCCTCTCTCTGTCGCCATCTCTCTGTCCCCCTCTCTCCCTGACCCCCCTCTATCTCCCCCACTCTCGGTGTCCCTCTCTCTGTCCCCCTCTCTCTGACACCCTCTATCTCCCCCACTCTCTGTGCCCCACTCTCTGTGCCCCACTCTCTGTGCCCCACTCTCTGTCCCCCTCTCTCTGTCCCCCTCTCTCTGTCCCCCTCTCTCTGACCCCTCTCTCATTGTCCTCCCCTATTTCTCTCTCTCCCTCCCTCACCTTATCTCTCCCTTTCCTCTCTCTCTCCCTCTGTCTCTCCCTGCTCCTTTGCTCTCTCCATCTTCTCCCACTCTCGATCCCCCTACCTTGGTCTCTCTCTCTCCCCACCTCCCTCCGTTTCTCTCTGACTCAATCTCTCTCCCTCCTATCCTGCCTTTCCTCTCTCTCTGACACACTCTGTCTCCCTAGTCCTTCCCTCTCCCTCTGACCCAGAGACTGGGGGTTGGTGGTGAGGTTGCGTGTGGGGGGGTGGGGGTGAGATGATCGAGAGATGTCGGAAGTGGGAGGTGGGGAAAATGGGGTAGAGACGACATTGCGGGAGGGAGAGAGAGACGGCAGGAGAGAGAGAGAGTGAGGGTGAGGGGGAGAGAGAAGAATGGAGGCAGGTGGAGAAACTCATGTTGGGGTGTGAGAGAGAGAGGGGGAGAGTGCGGCAGAAAGAATAGTGGAAGCAGGTGGAGAATCCGGGGTTGGGGGCGGTGTCTGAGAGGGGACCAGAGAGAGTGAAAGGGAGAGGTGGTGAGAAAGACTGAGTGTGCAGAAAGAGAAAGAGAGGGAGAGAATTGAGGAGGAAGAGTGGGGGAGAGGAAATGGGGAGGCCAGGTTGGAGTGGCGGGGGGTACAGAGGGAGTTAAACCCAGCTCCTGAGCTCAGGGCCCAGTGCCCTCCACTTCCATGAGGACCAGGACTTGGGGCTGAGTCTGTCTCTCTCCAGCTCAGCTTCTCCAACACAAAGACACACAACAACATCGGTCACTCTGCTGCTCGGCACGCTTTAATCAACATTTTTATTGTTTACAAATGGAAGTGATGGATACAGTCAGTGGGATGGTGCCTTTTCTCACTGGCCCCTGAGTTGTGAGAAACATTGAAATGTTTCCCTGTAACCCCGCTGTGGGATAAGGATGGACAACCCAGCGCTACCCTCAGTCTGTTACCATAGCGACAGTCTGCTCCATCGCTGAAACGCTGAACTGAAATGAGAAAATCCCGGATGGATTGATTAATGAGGGAATTTGAGTGATGGATGGATCTGGGTGAAGGGATATTTCAGCACATTCTTCAGCTGCTGCCTGAACTTAGTCTGGGTCACGGCATAAATCGCGGTGTTTGTGCAGCAACTGAGGAGCTGCAGCATGAAGCCCAATTCCTGCACAAACCAATCGAGATGCACAGAGGTATCCACAATCTGACACATCCGGTACCATATAGAATACAGCATGAACGTTGACCATAACAAGATGAAATTGGCCGAGATCACACACAGTAAAATGATGGATTTTTTTCGGTTTCTCATTTCAGTGTCAGACTGAGCGTCCCCATTGGTGTGAGCGCGGAGTCTCCTGCGGGCTCTGCTGGTCACTACAATATGTCTGACGGTGAGAACATTGAGCAGCAGAATCAGGAGAAATGGGACACCCGGGGTTAGAATGTAATGGAGGAACTCAATTGTGACCCAGACACTGGAGTAATAAACAGCGAGTGTTACCTGACAAACCCAGGGGCGGTTCCCCAGGAAATACTGAGCCGAGAGCATAAAATACCAGAAAATGTTCTTTAAACAGCTCAGCACAGTCACTGCTCCCAGAACCACAGCCGCCGTCTTCTCACTGCAATATTTACTTTTCAGCTTCTGGCAACAAATGGCCACAAACCGATCAAAGGTGAAAGTGACGGTGAACCAGACAGAGCAGTCAGTGGCTGCATAAAGCAGGACGGCGTGGATATTACACACGGGGACGGAGACCCTCAGGAAATCAAACTGTTCCCGATAAACAACGGGAATGTGTCTCAGGATCAGGTCAAGGATAATGACCAGGAGATCCGCCGCTGCCATGGCCCCCAGGTAACGTCTGACACATGGAGACAATCCACAATCTTTATAAAGCAGGACGTAGATGGTCACTACGTTAACTGTGAGGAAGGAAAACAAATCCATTATCCATCAGCCTGGAGGCAAAGGGACCCATTTGATCGGGGACCCAGTGAGATTTTCAAATGTGTCCCGGTATTCAGGGACTTATTAAAATAATTGAAGCTGGAATAACAAATGGTAAGATCGGAATAATTGACGAAAATGTGACATAAACCACAAGAAACCCTCCCTCCCCAAACACACAGAGACATCCATAAGGACAGATGGTTTCTAGAACATTCCCACGCACTCGCTCACTCGAGAGCAGACACAGGTCACTCCTTCCCAGTTCCGAATACGCAGGGTGACACGTTGCTGTCCTGAAGGATTCTCTCCCAGTTTCCTTTAGACAAATGGAGTTTGGGAATTCCTGTATTTTGGTCTAAATTGTGGTCGATCCTGTGACGTGGAGAAATGTAAATGCAGGGAAAACGTATTCACCCCTTTAACTGCCTGAGGGGCCTTCGGAACAGTGTCTCCTTCTCCCTGGAACGGGATCTCTTCCCTCGGGATCTTACCGTTTTTTCAATTCACTGACGTCCGGCCGTTCACAAACAATGTCAGGGACAGAACGTTCCGGGGAATGTCAGTTATAGAATGTCAGGGACAGAACGTTCCGGGGAATGTCAGTTATAGAATGTCAGGGACAGAACGTTCCCGGGAATGTCAGTTATAGAATGTCAGGGACAGAACGTTCCGGGGAATGTCAGTTATGGAATGTCAGGGACAAAACGTTCCGGGGAATGTCGGTATAGAATGTTGGGGACAGAACGTTCCGGGGAATGTCAGTTATGGAATGTCAGGGACAGAACGTTCCGGGGAATGTCAGTTATAGAATGTCAGGGACAGAATGTTCCGGGGAATGGCAGTTATAGAATGTCAGGGACAGAATGTTCCGGGGAATGGCAGTTATAGAATGTCAGGGACAGAATGTTCCGGGGAATGGCAGTTATAGAATGTCGGGGACAGAATGTTCCGGGGAATGGCAGTTATAGAATGTCGGGGACAGAACGTTCCGGGGAATGGCAGTTATAGAATGTCGGGGACAGAACGTTCCGGGGAATGGCAGTTATAGAATGTTGGGGACAGAATGTTCCGGGGAATGGCAGTTATAGAATGTCGGGGACAGAACGTTCCGGGGAATGGCAGTTATAGAATGTCGGGGACAGAACGTTCCGGGAAATGTCAGTTATAGAATGTTGGAGACAGAACATTCCGGGGAATGTCAGTTATAGAATGTCGGGGACAGAACGTTCCGGGGAATGGCAGTTATAGAATGTCGGGGACAGAACGTTCCGGGGAATGGCAGTTATAGAATGTCGGGGACAGAATGTTCCGGGGAATGGCAGTTATAGAATGTCGAAAACAGAACGTTCCGGGGAATGGCAGTTATAGAATGTCGGGGACAGAACGTTCCGGGAAATGTCAGTTATAGAATGTTGGAGACAGAACGTTCCGGGGAATGTCAGTTATAGAATGTCAGGGACAGAACGTTCTGGGGAATGTCAGTTATAGAATATCAGGGACAGAATGTTCCGGGGAACTCCTTGACCTGTCCATCACCTTTCCCCCCTACCCACCCCACCAACATGATGTCCTGTGCCTGGACACACTGTAACATTAATGGGGTGAGAGACGGAGGGTCCAATCACAGGAATGGGAACTAAAGGCATTGCCAGATTAGCTGAAATGGTTAGATATACCACATTATCAATCCACCGCACAGAACCAGCCGAGACACCATACACCCAGAGGAGATATCTGTTCACCGTGGACCACAGTGTAGACCAGGCCAGTGTACTGCTCAGTACAACCCAGCAATCTGACCAGATTCATCCATTCCACTGGTCAATGCAATCCAGCGATCTGTCCAGAGTGGAGTACTGTGCAGACTACAGCAGTGCATTGATCTATTAACACAGACCATATATCTGTCCAGCACTGGGAGCTGTGCAGACCACATCAGTGCATTGATCTATAATCCCGGACTAGATATCTGGTCAGCACTGTGAGCTGTGCAGAACACATAAGTGCATTGATCTATAAACCCGACCTCGATATCTGTCCAGCACTGGGAGGTGTGCAGACCACAGCAGGGCACTAATGTGTGAACCTGAAACAAATATCCATCCAGCATGGGGAGCTGCACAGACCACATCATTGCAGTATCTATAAACCTCAACCAGAATGACTGACCAGCACAGCGATCTGAGCAGTGATCACCCGTGAATTAATCTGCAAACCTGGAGCAGTTACCCTCCAAGTGAGTAGGACTGTATATACCACCCCAGTGCACTGATCTGTAAACCAGGAGCTGTTACCCTCCCAACATGTAGGACTGTGTACACCAAACCAGGGCATTGATCTGTAACCCAGGAGCAGTTACCCTCCCAGCATGTAGGACTGTGTACACCAAACCAGGGCATTCATCTGTAAACCAGGAACAGTTACCCTCCCAGCATGTAGGGCTGTGTACACCAAACCAGGGCATTCATCTGTAACCCAGGAGCAGTTACCCTCCCAGCATGTAGGACTGTGTACACCAAACCAGGGCATTCATCTGTAACCCAGGAGCAGTTACCCTTCCAGCATGTAGGGCTGTGTACACCAAACCAGGGCATTGATGTGTAACCCAGGAGCAGTTACCCTCCCAGCTTGTAGGACTGTGTACACCCACCCCAGTGCATTGATGTGTAACCCAGGAGCAGTTACCCTCCCAGCATGTAGGGCTGTGTACACCAAACCAGGGTATTCATCTTTAACCCAGGAGCAGTTACCCTCCCAGTATGTAGGACTGTATACAGCACCCCAGTGCATTGATCTGTAACCCAGGAGCAGCTACCCTCCCAACATGTAGGACTGTGTAAACCACCCCAGTGCATTGATGTGTAACCCAGGAGCAGTTACCCTCCCAGCATGTAGGACTGTGTACCCCACCCCAGTGCATTGATCTGTAAACCAGGAGCTGTTACCCTCCCAGCATGTAGGACTGTGTACACCAAACCAGGGCATTGATCTGTAACCCAGGAGCAGTTACCCTCCCAGCATGTAGGGCTGTGTACACCACCCCAGTGCATTGATCTGTAACCCAGGAGCAGTTACGCTCCCAGCATGTAGGGCTGTGTGCACCACCCCAGTGCATTGATCTGTAACCCAGGAGCAGTTACCCTCCCAGCATGTAGGACTGTGTACACCAAACCAGGGCATTGATGTGTAACCCAGGAGCAGTTACCCTCCCAGCATGTAGGGCTGTGTACACCAAACCAGGGTATTCATCTTTAACCCAGGAGCAGTTACCCTCCCAGCATGTAGGACTGTATACAGCACCCCAGTGCATTGATCTGTAACCCAGGAGCAGCTACCCTCCCAGCATGTAGGACTGTGTAAACCACCCCAGTGCATTGATGTGTAACCCAGGAGCAGTTACCCTCCCAGCTTGTAGGACTGTGTACCCCACCCCAGTGCATTGATGTGTAACCCAGGAGCAGTTACCCTCCCAGCTTGTAGGACTGTGTACCCCACCCCAGTGCATTGATCTGTAAACCAGGAGCTGTTACCCTCCCAGCATGTAGGACTGTGTACACCAAACCAGGGCATTGATGTGTAACCCAGGAGCAGTTACCCTCCCAGCTTGTAGGACTGTGTACACCCACCCCAGTGCATTGATGTGTAACCCAGGAGCAGTTACCCTCCCAGCATGAAGGGCTGTGTACACCAAACCAGGGTATTCATCTTTAACCCAGGAGCAGTTACCCTCCCAGCATGTAGGACTGTATACAGCACCCCAGTGCATTGATCTGTAACCCAGGAGCAGCTACCCTCCCAGCATGTAGGACTGTGTAAACCACCCCAGTGCATTGATGTGTAACCCAGGAGCAGTTACCCTCCCAGCATGTAGGACTGTGTACCCCACCCCAGTGCATTGATCTGTAAACCAGGAGCTGTTACCCTCCCAGCATGTAGGACTGTGTACACCAAACCAGGGCATTGATCTGTAACCCAGGAGCAGTTACCCTCCAAGTGAGTAGGACTGTGTCCACCACCACAGTGCACTGATCTGTAAACCAGGAGCAGTTACCCTCCCAGCATGTAGGACTGTGTACACCAAACCAGGGCATTGATCTGTAACCCAGGAGCAGTTACCCTCCCAGCATGTAGGGCTGTGTACACCACCCCAGTGCATTGATCTGTAACCCAGGAGCAGTTACGCTCCCAGCATGTAGGGCTGTGTGCACCACCCCAGTGCATTGATCTGTAACCCAGGAGCAGTTACCCTCCCAGCATGTAGGACTGTGTACACCAAACCAGGGCATTGATGTGTAACCCAGGAGCAGTTACCCTCCCAGCTTGTAGGACTGTGTACACCCACCCCAGTGCATTGATGTGTAACCCAGGAGCAGTTACCCTCCCAGCATGTAGGGCTGTGTACACCAAACCAGGGTATTCATCTTTAACCCAGGAGCAGTTACCCTCCCAGCATGTAGGACTGTATACAGCACCCCAGTGCATTGATCTGTAACCCAGGAGCAGCTACCCTCCCAGCATGTAGGACTGTGTAAACCACCCCAGTGCATTGATGTGTAACCCAGGAGCAGTTACCCTCCCAGCTTGTAGGACTGTGTACCCCACCCCAGTGCATTGATGTGTAACCCAGGAGCAGTTACCCTCCCAGCTTGTAGGACTGTGTACCCCACCCCAGTGCATTGATCTGTAAACCAGGAGCTGTTACCCTCCCAGCATGTAGGACTGTGTACACCAAACCAGGGCATTGATGTGTAACCCAGGAGCAGTTAGCCTCCCAGCTTGTAGGACTGTGTACACCCACCCCAGTGCATTGATGTGTAACCCAGGAGCAGTTACCCTCCCAGCATGTAGGGCTGTGTACACCAAACCAGGGTATTCATCTTTAACCCAGGAGCAGTTACCCTCCCAGCATGTAGGACTGTATACAGCACCCCAGTGCATTGATCTGTAACCCAGGAGCAGCTACCCTCCCAGCATGTAGGACTGTGTAAACCACCCCAGTGCATTGATGTGTAACCCAGGAGCAGTTACCCTCCCAGCTTGTAGGACTGTGTACCCCACCCCAGTGCATTGATGTGTAACCCAGGAGCAGTTACCCTCCCAGCATGTAGGACTGTGTACCCCACCCCAGTGCATTGATCTGTAAACCAGGAGCTGTTACCCTCCCAGCATGTAGGGCTGTGTACCCCAAAACAGTGCATTGATCTGTAACCCAGGAGCAGTTACCCTCCCAGCATGTAGGGCTGTGTACACCCACCCCAGTGCATTGATCTGTAAACCAGGAGCAGTTACCCTCCCAACATGTAAGGCTGTGTACACCCACCCCAGTGCATTGATCTGTAACCCAGGAGCAGTTACCCTCCCAGCATGTAGGGCTGTGTACACCAACCCAGGGCATTGATCTGTAACCCAGGAGCAGTTACCCTCCCAGCATGTGGGACTGTGTGCACCAACCCAGGGCATTGATCTGTAACCCAGGAGCAGTTACCCTCCCAGCATGTAGGGCTGTGTACACCCACCCCAGTGCATTGATCTGTAAACCAGGAGCAGTTACCCTCCCAACATGTAAGGCTGTGTACACCCACCCCAGTGCATTGATCTGTAACCCAGGAGCAGTTACCCTCCCAGCATGTAGGGCTGTGTACACCAACCCAGGGCATTGATCTGTAACCCAGGAGCAGTTACCCTCCCAGCATGTGGGACTGTGTGCACCAACCCAGGGCATTGATCTGTAACCCAGGAGCAGTTACCCTCCCAGCATGTAGGGCTGTATACACCAAACCAGTGCATTGATCTGTAACCCAGGAGCAGTTACCCTCCCAGCATGTAGGACTGTGTACACCACCCCAGTGCATTCATCTGTAACCCAGGAGCAGTTACCCTTCCAGCATGTAGGACTGTGTACCCCACCACAGGGCATTGATCTGTAACCCAGGAGCAGTTACCCTCCCAGCATGTAGGGCTGTGTATCCCAAACCAGGGCATTGATCTGTAACCCAGGAGCAGTTACCCTCCCAGCATGTAGGGCTGTTTACACCAAACCAGTGCATTGCTCAGAAACACTATGTTAGATCACTGCCCAGCGTGGGGAAACTTGCAGCCCGGGCTGGAAGTGACAGGATGTGCAGTTCGCATCCATTTACAGCTCCATCTCTCCATTGTTGCCCTGACAAGGGGGTGCTGTGGATGTGAACATCACTGCCAGAGAGAGATGGCGGGGGAATCAGTTTAAATATCACCACGTGGGAGGGGTTTGGGAAATAGACAGAGACCGGGAGACTGAGAGACAGTGTCCTGGAAGGATGTGTTCCCAGGTTTCAGAATGCTGAAAAGTAGACACTTCGATAGCATCCTGTAACATGAGCAAGTCTTCCCAGGAAAGATGGGAAAAAGTGATATTGGTGTGAGGTCAGATGATGGAGAGATTTGGATGAGCATTTGTTCTACAACTTTGTAAATGGAATCCTTCATGGCTGTAGGTACACACCATCACCCAGATACCCCTGGATATTCCGTGATCCCTGACACTGATGTCATCTTTAAAAGCCCAATGGGCACACGATTGAGCTTTCTCAGCTTGGAGATGCCCTGCACAGTTTACCCCGAGCATGGCAGATAAGGGACAATTACACCACGGTTTGTCAACAGGGGCACGGAGGTCGTGGTGGATGGGCGAGTACAGAGGGGGACCATTCTCTTCCCAGAGGGGGCGACACCACCAGACCCACCGAGCATGGTCTGAGCTCACCACCCAGCTCAGTGCAGTATCTCAGTCTGAAGAAATGTCCAGCAATACAGGACAAGCTTCAATAACCTTCCCCGCTCTGTGAGGATAAGGGTCACTGTATTCTCTCTGCTCCCTCTCAGTCACTGTATATCTGTTCCAGCACCAACCCCCGAACAAGGCTCATGGTCCACCACTCTCACTGCCGCATGCTGCACCTTCTCTCTCTGTCTCTGTCTCTGTCTCTCTCTCTCTCTGTCTCTCCCTCTCTCTGCCCCCTCCCTCCACTTCACCCCCACACTAATAACACTGCATGGATACAACACTGTGGACTGACTCCCTCCGAACACCTCACCATGACCCCCTCCCCACCTACACTAACACTAACAGCAGGACCACCCACTCCCACCATCATTCCCTCCCCCCACTTCTCCCATTTCAGGAGAAACAGCCTGGAATAGGACAGGAAGGGCCTATCCGGGTAGTGGGGTGCCCGATATCCATTACCTCCCCCCCCTCCCCCCGCCATGTGGGGAGGACCCTGGTACGAGCCGGAGACGACCAGGACGCCTCGTGTGGAGATTCTGAAACATCCACGTCCCACCGACCGAGTAAGGAGCAATGTTCAGTGAAGGGCAATTCTCACTTTAAACCCACTGGCAACTCCGTTTCCCTCCGGCACAACTTAGAAGCCGTGTCCCTGATGCCATCTCCCTTTTGTGTCGAGCTGGTACAAATGGAATCCCCACGGTCTCGGTGGGCAGGAGGGTGGGCTCACAACATATCATCAGCACCACCTCCCAGGTAGGGAGCATGGAGACTCCCTCCTACACCTCCCCCTGTAAACAGCTCAGATACTGAAACTAATCTGTGATAGTAACTGCTCTCCCCACTTGTCCTGATATCTTCAACAATCTGTGCTCATATACACGCAGCGCTCTCTGCTCCTGCAGCCCCTTTATAATGTCACAGCCTGCTTTAAACTGCCGTTCATTGTCGTTCCTACCAAAGTGTATCATCTCACACTGCTCTGCACTGATCCCCATCTGCCTTACCCCTGAACACTACACCAACATGTCACTGTCCTGTTAGAGTTCCACACTGTCCTCCATAGACTTTACAATTCTTCCAGGTTCAGTGCCATCTACAAACATTCAGATTGTTATAGCGTCACAGTCCCCATGTAACAACTGAAATTCTGCCCCACACACACGAGTGTGAGCACGTGAAATACTGATATATTCCTGTGGACAAAGTCGAATAATGATCAATGGAGCAACAAAAGTCCTGACACACACCAGACGGAGTAAATGAAATATTGACAAACCACAGAGCAAAAGAAATCCGGATAGGATCCACTTATCGATATTCATCAGGGTATAATGTGATGAAGTTGAAAGTGTGTACTCTACCTTCAAGAGAGAGGGAACGCTGTTCTGAACTCAGAGCTGACAAGTATCTGTGCATATGAGAGGATGGCAGACCCAGACACAGTATATTGCTATAGAGCTGGAGTCAGGAAATAAGCAATTAAGAGAAAGAGGGTCTCAGTGTTGTGAATAGTTGATGTAAAATGTTCACTTTCAGAGTGAAAAAAATAAATTGATGTTTTTATTTAGCAGATCTGTCCCTCATATTTTTACAGTTTACGAGGCAAATTAAGCATTTCTTTATTTTACATTTAAGTTACCAGATGAGCTTCATGCCGTGCCCTCACCATCCTCCTGTGTGTATCTGTGTGTCTCTGTGTGGGGCAGGTCTGGCAGGCGCTGTGGTGCTTAAGGTGATGCAATGCCACCCTCTGCTGGCCTCCACACGCCACTGCACAGGCATTGGCAGAGGGTGAAAACCAACAGGGATTCATTCCGAGAGGGGGAGAGGGCAGCTGCTCTCAGCACCATCCAAACTGATGTCTAATCCATGTACTGATCTAAATGTCCTTTAAACTTTGTAACTGTCCCTGCTTTCACCACTTCCTCTGGAAGTTCATTCCAAACACAAGCCAGCTTCTATCTAACATAAGTACCTCTCATGACTTTCGTAAATCTTTTTTCCTCGCACCTTCAAAATCCCTCAGTTTTGAATCCCCAACTCTAGAGAAAAGACATCAGCCCTTCAGCTTCTCTGTAACCCTCATTATTTTATAAACCTCTGTAAAGTTACTGCTTAATCTCATATTCTTCAGTGGAAAAAGTCCCAGCCTATCCAGCCTCTCCTTGTAGCTCACTCCCTCCTTTCCCAGCAACATCCACTTTCATCTCTTCTGAACCCTCTCCAGCTTAATAATATCAACGTCAGTAATATCAAAGTGAATAGTCAAGTTATTTTCTAAGGGTACGGGGAGTCCAAAACGAGAGGACATAGGCTTAAGGTGAGAGGGGAAGCATTTAAAAGTGACCTAAGGGGCAGCTTTTTCACCCAGAGGGTGGTGTGCCTCTGGAATGAGCAGGCAGGGTGACCAGACTGGATACAGTATTCCAGAAGAGGTCGCACCAATGTCCTGTACAACCACAACATGACGTCCCAATTCTGATACTCAAAGGTCTGTCCTATGAAGACATGTGTGTCAAACAACTTCTTAACCACACTATCTATATGAGATGCAAATTTTAAAGAATCATACCTGACGGCCTAGGTTTCTGTACTACAACACTGCCAAAGGCTCTACTTTCAATTGTATAGGTCCTGCTGTTGTTTGATTTACCAAACCCAATACCTCGCATTAATCCAAACTAAGCTCCAACTGCCACCCCTCAGCCCAGTGTGTGTTATTACTGCCTCCTCACTCTCCCCCTTTAAAATATCCTCCCCATCTCCAGGATGCCTGCACACTTTGGCCTTGATTTTCACAAAGATCCTAAGCTTGGGTTGCCTTGTATGGTTAGGGGGAGGAGGAGGGACAGATTGCAGACACAGTCAGCGACCTCGTGTCATTTCATTGTTTTAGGAAAAGGGGAGTCGCACATGAGAGTTGGGTAAGAGTGATAGCTGTTTTGGGGTCAGAAATTAAGGTCTTCCTTCGTCTCTGGTGTTCAGCAATAAATATCTATTTGAGACCCTTCATTGGGCAGAGTGTGTCTGCAGGATTTCTTTCCTTAATATTGCAGACTACAGATACTAGCAATTAAAGATGTTTATAGTTAATTTCGATAGCACAGCACGTACACTCAATATCCTACAGTTGAGACCAATATCTTGCATTTGTTTAATAATACAAAGTGTTGTTTGTAATTCAGTAATGGTAACCTGATTATAATAAATCAACACCAAGCTGAAAATTGGCACTAAAATATGACCCAAAATCTGGGAATGGTCCTGTGGTGGGTAGTGTCCCTGTCTCTGAGCCAGAGCTCTGGATTTGATTCCAATTCCTGAACTTGTGTGGTAGTGTTCCTCGCTCTGGGCTAGAAGTACTGGATTCAAGTCCTGCCTGTTGCAGAGGTATATTCCAGCATGTCAGAACAGGCTGATGAACAAACACACAGGAGAATACTGTTACAGCTTTATGGGTATTGCAGAGTGATGCTAGTGTCGCTACCTCCGGGCACAAAGGTCCAGGGGCAAATCCCACAGAAGTGTCTCAGTATACATCTGAACAAACTGATTAAAATGGATTTAGAATTGTGATTTGATGGAGAAGGAAGAGGTGTCAGTATTGCATTTCAGAATTTAGGCCCGGATGACTGAAAGTACAGCCATTCGTGTTGATTGGGGTCACATTTTGCAGCAGTAAAGGTTTATAAAATCAACATGGCCATGGATAAGGTGAGTAGTCAGGGGTTTTTCCCCAGGTTAGGGGCGTCCAAAACTAGAGGGCATTGTTTGAAAGTGAGAGGGGCACGGTTTTGAGGAGGTCTAAAGGGCACCATTTCACACAGAGGGTGGTATGCGTATGGAATGAGCTGCCAGAGGAAGTGGTGGAGGCTGGTACACCTACAGCATCTCGGTACTGAGAGACCTGGCGAGCTTTTCCAGCAATTTCTGTATTTGTTTAAAAAATGCATTCAGTTTAAGACAGGTATTTTGAATAAATTAAACATTTTTTTTTTAATGACGCAGGGACATATAAACATATTTCAAATTGAACGAGACCATTTTCTGCGAAGGGTATGGCTCTGTGTATGACAGCAGCAATGATGCACCTACATGGAACAGGGAATGTGATGGATACATCGTTTGGACAATGTACAAGGAGACCTCACATGGTCCAGTTTGGGAGAGGATGACATTACTGTGTGATTCAACTCAGAGAGGGAGAAAATGTAATCTGCCCGAGAAGGAATGGCCTATTGCACTCTCTCTCCTTCATTGTTCCTCGTCACAGCAATGCGTGCAAGCTAAAAAAAAAAATCTCTACAGTCATTGTTACCATTCTTATTTTTATGGAATCCGTGCAGTATAGAAACATGCCCATCGACCCAACAAGTCCATACCAATCTTCCCAACCCATTTCCCTATATTTACCCCTGACTATTGCAAATAACCTAGAAATCCCTGAACACTATGGACAATTTAGCATGACCAATCCACCGAACCTACACAGTTTGTGGTAGGAAACTGGATCACCCATTAGAAGCTCACACAGACAAGGGGAGAATGTGCAAACTCCACACAGACAGTAACACAAGGCTGGAATCGACCCCAAGTCCCTGGTGCTGTGAGGCAGCAGTGCTAACCACCGTGCTACCCTTTGGATGATCCCTAACCAGAATTCACTGGAATCTACTCAATGCCGAAAGCAAAGGGAATTCAGCCAAATCCAAACTCTCCCAGGATGAAATCCAAATGCTAGCAGCTTGTGTGAGTACAATATCTTCAGAAGCAGAATAACGTTTTGGACAATCTCACAATTTTTCCTTTGTCATGAGATCCAATAATATCTGGACGAAGATCTTTCAAGTTAAAATTGCAGTGTGTGTGTGTGTGTGTGTGTGTGTGTGTGTGTGTGTGTGTGTGTGTGTGTGTGTGTGTGTGTGTGTGTGTGTGTGTGTGTGTGTGTGTGTGTGTGTGTGTGTGTGTGTGTGTGTGTGTGTGTGTGTGTGTGTGTGTGTGTGTGTGTGTATAGAAAGGGAAATATTGACTATATATTTGCAATATCCAAACAGTTTGCCATTCATCGTTCCATCATAGTTTGAGTAACATTGCTCTGGATCATAAACGTGTTGTTTCAGCAGATTAAAGAAACTAGCCTGACTTGTTCCTAAAACTGACCCTGTCCCAGTCTGAGACCGATACCATCGGCCATCTCAGCAACCTGGTTACATTTAACATTTGTTGTGAGCAGTGGAGGAGTGAGACTAGAAAAGGAAACAGTGACCCAAAAAGCTGGGGAACTATAGACCGGTGAGCCTGATGTCAGTGGTGGGTAAGTTGTTGGAGGGGATTCTGAGGAATAGCATTTACAGGCATTTGGGAAGGCAAAGGCTGATCGGAGTAGACAACGTAGATTTCTGCATGGGAAATCATGTCTCATTAATTTGGTTGAGTTTTATGAAGAGGTGACAAAGAAGATCGATGAAGGCAGTTTGGGTGACATTGTCTATATGGACTTTAGATGGAAATGTGTTGCTGGAAAAGCGCAGCAGGTCAGGCAGCATCTAGGGAACAGGAGAATCGACGTTTCAGGCATTAGCCCTTCTTCAGGAATGGACTTTAGCAAGGTGTTCATTTAAAGAACAAAGAGCAAAGAAAATTTCCAGCCCAGGAACAGTCCCTTCGCCCTCCAAGCCTGAGCCGATCCAAATGTACTGTCTAAACCTGTCGGTCAATTCCTAAACATCTGTATCCCTCTGGTCCCCACCTACTCATGCATCTGTCCAGACTCTTCTTAAATGAATCTACCGTGCCTGCCTCCACCACATCTGCTGGAAAAGTGTTCCAAACGCCCACCACCCTCTACGTGAAATACTTACCGCGGGTATCCCCCTTAAACCTTCCACCTCTCACTTTGAAAGCACAACCTTCCGTTATTGAATCCTTCACCCTGGGAACAAGCTTGTCTCTATCCACCCTGTCTATACACTTCGTGATTTTGCAAACCTCAACCTGGACCCCCTAAATCTCCTTTTTTCTCGGGAAAATAAACCTAACCTCCTCAGCCTCTCTTCATAGCTGGTATTTAATTCCGATTGGTAGACAGATTAGTAAGTTTCAGTCACGTGGGATACAGAGGAAACTAGTCACATTTGGCCTGAAGGAAAAGGGGTATTTTTCAGACTGGAGGCTTGTGAGCAGACAGTGTGCTGCAAGAATCAGTACTGAGTTCACTGCATTTCATCATTTATGTAAAGGATTTAGATGTGAGTTTTGGGGCCATAGTTAGGAAGTTCACAGATGACATCAGAAAGGTGGTGTAGTTGATTATCTCAGAGTACAACAAGACCACAATTAGATGGGACAAAGGGGCAAGGAGTGACAGATGAATTCAGATAAATACGAGGTTTTGTATTGTGTGAAGGCAAATCAAGGCAGAAATTATACACTTAATGGCAAGGTCCTGGGGCGTGTTGTGAAACAAAGGGACCGAGCAATGCAGGTACATTGTTCCTTGAAAGTGGAGTCGCAGGTAGACAGTGTGGTGCAGAACACATTTGGCACATTTGCCTTAATCAGTCAGCGCATTGAGTATAGGAGTTGTGGTGGTATGTTGCATCTGTACAGGAAGTTGTTAAGGCCACTTTAAGCATACTGCGTGCAACTCGGTTGTCTGTAGAAAAGATTTACATAGATGTTCCGGGACTGGAGGTTTTAGCTTTAGGGAGAGGGTGATTAGGTTGAGGTGTTTCTACCTGGAGTGTCAAAGGCTGAGGGGTGATATTATAGAGGTTTATAAAATCATCAGTGGCATGGATATTCTGAACAGCCACGTTCTTCTCCCCAGGATAGGGGTGGTCCAGAACAAGAGGGCATAGGTTGAAGGCAAGCGGGAGAATGATTTAGAAGGGACATGAAGGTAAATGTTTCACACAGAGAGTGGTGCGTGCATAGAAAGTTCTGTCAAAGGAAGTAGTGAAGGCGGTTACAGTCGTACATTTAAAAGTAGCTGAGAGGAGGGATATTGGCCAAATGCTGGCAAATGGGACTAGATCAGATTTGATATCTGATCGGAGTGAACAGATTGGACTAACGGGTCTGTTTCCGTTCTGCACGACTCTCTGATTCTACAAGAGGGATGACAAAAAATTCTGAAAGGACCTTTCAAGTCGGTATTCTCTTCACTGGAAGTTTATTGTGCCTCTATGCTCATATTGATTGAAAGCTGCGTTAGGTAAATATTTGACAGAGAAGTGAGTCGTGCATAATGGGACACAGACAGGAAAGTGAGGCTGAGACCTCAACCTGATCAGCCACAATCTTAGTGCCTGGTGAGAAGGCTCAAAGTGTCTAATGACCCATTCCTGCTCCTCAGTCCCACGTTCCTGTGTTCCATTCAGCCACTCAAACATGCTAGACAGGAGCAGTTGGAGGCTACTTATTCCTATAACCTGGTGCACATAAACAGAGGAGACCATTCAGCCCTTCAGGACTGTCCCACACGGTTTGAGGTGATTTGGGAAATGTAATTGGAAAATCCAGGCTGGATATGAAAGAGGCCCCTCATCTCTCTTTGCAGAGCTCCCCCTCTCTGCAACTTGTGCTTCATTTGTTGGTCATTTTGTAGACCCAGATCCACTGTGAATACAGCCTACATACCTCTCCAAGCAATGACTCACAAAATCCTCTGGTCTCCCTGACTGCAACATTCAATAAAAGAACTTTCATGAAAATAACACCCACTAAATTTCAAATAACAGAATAGGAGAACATCAGAATCAGGGACAGGTCGTTCACTCCCCAAGCCTGCCTTGCCCTTCACTAAGATCATGACTGATCTGCTCTTGGTCTCAAATCCTTTTGCATACCCAATTATTCATAGCTCTCACCTCTCTGACAGATCAATATCTATCTGCCTCCTCTTCAAATACTTTCAGTCATCTTGCTCCCCAACACTCTTGAGAAGAGAAATCCTGACATTCAATCCCACCTGTTTGAAGAAAACACTTACTGATCCTATGTCATGTCTTATTGATATGAACAAAAGAGGTTGACTCAAGGGTTCAGGTAAAAATGACTGGCCCTAATGTCAAGGCAATGGTTGGCTTCTGTTGACACCAAGGAGCTGGACTTAATGAGAATCAGAGTAAACTCTCCAGTGTTTGGAGTCAAACATGGCACAAAGGAAGATGTTCATCATCTCAGTTCTGGGTCACCTCAGTGGGAGTTCCTTAGTGTAGCTTCTTCTTCACAAACATCTTGAGTTGCTTCATCAATGTCTCCCCGACTCACCCTCCCCACGATAAGATCAGAAGTGGGGATGGTCGCTGAGGATTCCACAATGTTTGGAACATTTTGTCCCCCCTCAGCTCCTGAACAGGTCTGTGTCCATTTGCAGCAAGACCCAGACTCCATTGAGACTTGTGCTGATAAAGTGTCAGTAACATTCATGTAACAGCACATTGCCACAGTAAAACAAGAGTTCATTCAGCACCTAACGCTGGTTTCACAGGACTATGAGGAAGCCAATCAGCCAATTGACCCTATTGGAGATGAACAGGGACAGCCCATTCAGTGTCTCCAGCCTATTACTCAGGAAGGGAAGGAGTCTAGTGTGATGGACCACATCGGAGCCCCTCGAAAATATTTGAAGGCAGTAGCCACGATTCTAATGTTTTCTTTTTTTAATGGAAATGTAAAGTTTCTGTTCCAGATGCAATGTGACTGGTCAAACTACTCGGCGGTAAGCAAATCACCATTTACTTAAACACGAAAGATGAAACAAAACCAAAGAAAGAGGAGTTTAGAATAATGTAATTATATTGGACAGCTTAACAGAATAATAGATCTAGGAGCTATTACTAATGAACTATTCCAACATAGGAAACTCCCATAAATACGTCCCTTGGCAAAAAGAAATATTCAGACACAGAATGTCACAAACATCTCTCCAATCCAGGTATTAAAAACAGCAGCAAGAGAAAATTCAGAGAGAGTAGCAACCAGGAGACATCCACTGAAGCTTCCAACTCTGTGGAGACCCCAATAGTTTCTGATGTTGCCGAGAAACCAAAACCCAGTGATCCTAACCTGTGAGAGCTGGCCACACCCAAGGCCTCCCTCGCTGTTTACTCGAGTGGTCTTAACTAGCCAACTTGGTAACAATCGTTGAATCTCTCTCTTAAAATAAACCAGGACAAAATAACCTCTTAAAGCTGCAGCATTGTCACACTTGTCAGCACATCGAGCTGTTAAACAGGAACCCAGCCAGGCACTTGGCTCTGTCCAATCGGACGAGGAAGTAGCTAGTCAGTCTCTTGAGCCACTTACACAGGAACAGTAGGAGGCCATTCCCACCATAATGCACTTACACGGGGGCAGAATTAGGTAATTTATGCTGATTCCTGATGAATGTCTTATGCCCGAAACGTCGATTCTCCTGGTTCTCTGACGCTGCCTGACCTGCTGTGTTTTTCCAGCAATCCACTCTCTACTCTGATCTCCAGCATCGGCAGTCCTCAGTGTCTCCTAATTGATGCTCTAACATGATGAACAAGTGGAGCAGAGGCTGCACAGACAGACTGCTCATCTTTGTCCCTCTTGGCTCCATTGCTTATAGGACTTTAACATGGGTTCTCTAGCGGTGAACAGAGAAACCATATGTCTTGTGTGAAGTCTCAAGAAGGCATCTTTCATCTCCGAGAAGACAGCCTGGTGTTCTCTATGTAGGGCGGAAGTGGGTGGGAATGGCTACCTGTTTTAGATGGAAGGTATTGTGGCTGCTGTTGTGGATTCTGAGCAACGTAACGTTCAGTATGGGTTCACACGCTGACTGGACAATAACGTGGGGAGAGTTAATTAAGGCATATAAACTATTAGGAAAGTCACGTTAGACTGATGAATGGACTCTCTAAGTTCAAATAATGCTCATCTTGTTCATGTTGACCTTGTCTAGTGCACGTCCTGTTCTGTATAACCTGTATGCCTTACTCTGTCCACGTATATTTCCACCCTTTGATCTGTCTGGCCATGCTGACTATGATCTGCCTCCACTGCTCATAAATAAAGTGTTTCCCTGTACTGCTCATAAATAAAGTGTTTCCCGGCTCTACTTGGGGTCTCCTTTACCTGGTTCACTAATGCCACTGGCTTAAACTCTTTTACCACATCTTTTCCCAAAATGCCTTCCTTCAATGCCCAGCACTGTGTGTCCCAGCTTACTGCAGTGAAAACACCTTTTCCCAGTGCCCTTCTTAAACCATAAGTACTGTAATTTTATGTGTTCTGCTCCGTTATAGTGAGTACACCTGAGGCCTTTCACCACCTTTCAACCCCCTTGGGCTTCTTTTCCACCGGTGGTAAACTATTGCCAGTGTGCTTTTCTCTATGTTTTGTAGCGTAGGATCTCCCCTTCTCCCAATTTCTATCCCTCACAGGATGAAAATCCTCACAGAAGCTAAATTTCATCTCATGTACCAATGCATATTTACCTGCCATTTCTGCCACGCTTCTCACTTCTTGAACTTCCTGCTCATTCACATGAATTCTTACCATCTCTGGCAGTGAGTCTCTGGCAGAATAATCTCCATTCAGGCCTCACAGGTCTTATCCATTTTAAGGCCTGCACCCATCTATCAAAATGACTGTGTTTAATTCTTTCAAACTCAATATAAGTCTGACCTGGTTCCGTCTCTTTATTTCTGAACCACTGTCTATATTGTTCTAGTACCAATTCATAAGCACTTAACATAGCCTGTTTGACATCTGCATAATCTCTTGCTCCCTCATGTGATAGCACTGCACATACCTCTCAAGCTGTCCCCACCAGCTTAGTCCTAACTAGGATTACCCACAGGTTCACTGGACATGCCATCTGCCGAGCCAATTTCGCAAATGAAATAAAAACGGTTTTGCCATTTTTGCACCGAAATATGGCAATACATTCCTACATTCTCCCTTCATCGTCATCCTGCTAATTTAACTTTCTTATCTAATTCCAAACTTTTGAATTTCAAATTCTGCCTCTTTTCCTGTTACTCTCTTTCTCTTTCTCTTTCTCTATCTTCTCTCTCTTTCAGTCTCTCTCTTTATCTTCTAACTCCAGTTGCCCCACTTGCAATGTAAGTTTTGTTTGAACTCGACTGCAGTTTCCTGCTTCTCTGATACACCAAAGTGCTTGACCAACTCCATTATGGTGACAGCTTTCCTTTTGTCTCTGGTGAAACCCAATTCTAATCTACATGTTAATTCTAAAAGTATGGCCTTCCTTGGTCTTTCTACACTTTCTTGGCAAATTTGGTACCATCTTCAAACCTCAGATCCATTTTAGTAATATTAAAAGCCATTTCTTTTAAATTAATCAACCACAAGGAAACACAATTAAATGAATTTTCTCACCTGTTTTATTTGAAGATCTAGGTCACTAACTGCCAAGTGCTGGAATCTGCTGGGACCTTTTGTACCCCAAATCTGTTCAAATCCCATACGACAAGCCCTCAAACCGTTATGATGTCGATGTCGAACCCCTCTGTTAATTAAAATCACACACCCAGAAAAGCTCACCTCACCTCGTAATCTGTTAAAAGATGAATGACAGAGAAGTCCCAAATTCCACTATTAAGAGAAGGATAGCCATTTACAAGTATGTAAGTGAGCTCGCTGAGCTTGAACGTTTGTTTTCAGATGTTTCATCACCATGACTAGGTAACATCATCAGGGAGAGTCTCTGGTGACACACTGTTGGTATGTCCTGTCTTTCTATTTATAGGTCTTGGTTTCTTAAGGCGCATGATGTTATTTCCAGTTTTTTTGTTCAAGGGAAGGTAGTTAGGATCTAAATTGATGTGTGTATTGATGTACTTCTGGCTAGAATGTCATGCTTATGAGAACTTTCGTGCGTGGCTTTGTCCTTGGAAGTGTGTGTTGTCACAGTCAACGTGGTGTCCTTCTTTTTCTGTATGTATGGAAACTAGTGAGAGTGGGTCATGTCTTTTGGTAGCCAGTTGGTGTTCATATATCCTGCTAGCATGACAACAGGACAGTCTGAAATGGAGGAAAAGTATTTTTTTTATATACTGTTTAATCAGTGTGTGTTCAGATAAGGAAGATTGTTCATATGTGTACAACACATTCTGAATGAACAACTGAGACACAGTTAACGAAAAATGATGCACACAATGTATAAAATTTATAAAGCATTAAAACATTATTTGATCCTCATCTGAAGTGATACCTTCCCTTTCTCTCAACGTTCCCCCTTTTCTGGGATTCCCAACTCTAGTCTCGCATTCTTATCAGGATGTGTGTTATAAATTCTTGCTTCTGGTTTCCCAACTTATTTCAGTTAATCCTCTTTCTACCAGGAATTAAATATACTGGCCTGCTCGGTTCTTTCCATAGCTAGTCTCTGACATATTGTTGGAGAGAAAAGTTATGGCATCAGACCCAGCTTTGAACATATTGCTCTGTTGTACGTGCACTGTGAAAAGGACCACAGCACACATGAATTGCCAAAATGTTGAGGGAAGTATATCTACTTCTTTCGGTAATATAGTTTTCTCATTTTCCACATCTCCATATCTATACCCTCTCTCTCTCATTCTCCTTTTGTATCTAGTTAAGAAATCCAACAGTAAAATTCTTCGTGGCCCATTTCTTGAAACTCCTTCTTTCAGTTTATACGCAATGCTTTCTTCAAGATGTAATGTGGTTATAATTAAGCAATGTAATTACAAAGACATGTGGGAGGAGCTGGCCAGAGTTAATTGGAAGGGGAACTGAGTAGGAAAGACCATGCAGCAGCAATAGCAGAAGTTTCTGGGGATAATTCGGAAGATAATACCAGAAATGCAACCCCAAGCAGATGAAACATACTTATGGGAGGACAAGGCAGCCATGAGTTACAAGGCATCAAACCAAAAGAGAAAACATACAATGGGGTGAAGATGATTGGAAATTCAGAGAATTCATTGGCTCTGAAACTACATAAGGCTGGCATCACTGACACAACAGAGCTCTTAGTCATGGTCAGGGAGAGAAACAGAAGAAACACGTTCACTTTAAACATAGTAGATGGTATTTCTCAAGGAAAAAGATTCAGGTGAATTAAACAATTGAATTAAGATCAGTTAAATGCTTTTGCGGAATGTGTCAGATTGGAAGCAAGACCCGGGGAGACAGACCCTCAGCAGAATGAGAGTTTGAAAATAGAAGCATTTCCACATCAGAAACCAGGTCACTGAGTGCAGGGCTGATGGGTGAATGAGTCTCAGTGAGACTTGGGGAACAGACAGCAGAATTGCATTGCAGATAATGCAGCTCGAAACTGCGTATTCATGTAGTGCTGTGGACCACAGCAGTAGGAGAAGCAGAACAGCATTCAACCACAACCTGTAACTTTTTGCCAGGATGACACCTTCGTCTGTCATTACCATCAACACAATCTATGGCTCAGTGATGAGTGTGGGTGAACATGGCAGAGTCAGAATCACATGAACCTTAACCTGATGCTAACTCATTAAAGCTACCGGACTTGACCAACAGATCTGAACGAAGCTCTGCAGGCCTGTCATATTCAGTCATAAATGGTGATGGACGATTAAACAAATGACTGAAGGAGAGGGCTCCACAAACATCCACATCCTAAATAATGGAACAGACCTGCACATCAGTGTAAAAGAGAAGGATGTTTTCTCTGCACCATCCTCTGCCAGAAGTGTTGAGTCGATGATACACCTCACCCTCATCATGATGCCCACAAAATCACAGATGATTGTCTTCAACTAATTCGATTTGCTGCATGTGAGAGGAAGAAAAAGCTGAACACAATAGATACGACAAAGGCAATGGGTCCTGACCCCATTCCTGCAACAGGACTGAAGCCTTGTGCTGCACAACAAGCTGTGTCCCTGGGGAAGCTGTTTCAGTCTAACTCCAACTCTAACGTCTCCCTGGCAATGTGGATAATTACTCAGCTATGTCCAGTCCCCTAAGAGAGGAATAATTACAATCTAACCCATTATCACTCCTCGTGGGAGTTATTTTTGACAGAGATATCAAGCAGCACAGAAACAACCTGCTCAGTGTGGTTTCCGACAGGTCCCCATGTGGAGATAGTGTTGTGGAAATGTCACTGGATTACTAATCTCGACCAAGCTAATGCTCTGGCAGCGGGTTCAAGTTAAAAACATTTAATAAAATATCGAGATCTAATATCTGGGATCAGTAACAGTGACCTTGAAGCCAATATGGATTGCAAACAGAATTTCCTTCTCCAATGTACTTTTCGGAAGTGAATCTCCCATGATATCCTGGGCTGGGCTAAAAGTGACTCCAAAGACCCTGACATGTGATAAACATTTCAATGGTCTCTGAAACGGCCAAGCAAAGCATTCATTTGTATCTAACTACTCAGAGGTCTGAAAGGATGAAACCGGACAGAACACCTGGCCTCAGCATCATTATCGGAAAAGGGAATGGGAACACAGTCCTGTCGACCCTGCAGAGACCTCCTTCCTTACATCTTAGAGCTTTTGACAACATTTACAGAGCTTTCACACAGCCTGCACAGAAACAGCGGGAAAGCAGTAGGTCATACAACACATTGAGCCTCCCCCATTCTAGTTCATGAAAAAAAATCTCCTCAGTGCACTTACCCCACACGATATGCATATCCGTTAATGTGGGTAACCTTGGGAAGCTATAAAATAGGCGGTGCAGTAGTATGTTTGGTCCATCGAGTTAGCTCACCATTTCAATGTAATGATGGTTGGCCGTCATTTCCACACAGTTCTCCTGCTCTCCCACCATCCCTTTACTGTCTCTAAATCCTTATTTATAATCAGTGTCTTGGTTTCCAGGTGCGAGCGAAATCCCCAGGTTCACAGTCAGTGAGTGCAGACATTTATTCTCAATGCAGAGTGAGCTGCTTGTACCTAATACTGTGGCCCTTTGTTTTAGGGGAATTATCATCTCTGCTTTCAATCTGTCTCACCCTGTCAGAGTTTGGTATATTCCACGGAGACCTCCACCCATTTTCCTAAACCCCATGGAATACTGGCCCAGTCTCCGAAACTCTGCTCCCAAAACAAGTCTGACATCCCAGAGACCAGTCTGGTCATCCTTCACTGCTCTCCCTCAATGTCAGGTTTGTCCTTTATTAGGTAAGGAGACCAAATCTGCACACAATACTGCACAATGCTCGAGATAGGATCTCTCCAAGGGTCTGTACAGCTGCAGTAAGACACCGTTTCTCCTGGACTCACAACCCTCTGAAATGAAGGTCAACACACCATTTACCTTCCTCACTGCTTTCTGTTTCTGCAATATTGCTTTCAGTGACGGGTGTACAAGGATATCCAGATCTTTTTCAATGTTACAGCTACCCAATTGGCGGGTCCACGTAAACTGGGCAGCGTGCCAATGCCATGCCCAGTATTGACTTCTGGTTACAGAACTCACTGCGCTGCAGGAACCTCAGAGGTTTATGCAGAAGGAAAAAACAAAAAGGAGCATACGTCCCTTTGTAGATCAACATGTTTCAACCAATCCTTTTCAAATGGTAGGGGGGCAATTTATCGTTTCCATCAAAGGGCACACCATCACCTCTATCCACATTGTTCTCCATCTGTCACGTATATACCCATTCACTCCACTTGTCTTAGTCTTCTCAGTGATTTTTTACATCCTCCTTGCCCACTCACAATCCCACATCCGTTAGTGCTGTCAGCAGGCTGGGATATATTGTATCTGATTCTAGCAACCAAATGTTTAAAGGGCATTGGGAACAGCTGGGCCCCAAGCACCGATACCTGCGGCACCTCAGCAACCTTCCTCTGTGAATTTCTATTTATTTATTTCGTGAATCTGGGTGTCACTGGCTGGGCCAGCAGTTATTACCTGACCCTAGTTGCCCTTGAGAAGGTGGTGGCCAGCTGCCTTGTTGAACGGTGCAGTCCGCCTTCTGCTGTTGACCTCCAATGCCATTATGGAAGGAATCCCAGGATTCTGACCCAGTGACTGTGAAGGAGCGGTGATATATTTCCAAATCAGGATGGTGACTGGCTTGGAGGGGAACTTGAAGATGATGGTATTCCCATACATCTGTAGCCCTTGTCCTTCTAGATAGACGTAGTCGTGATTGGGAAGATGGTCTCTGAGGATCTTTGGTGAATCATTTCACTGCAGCATGTAGATAGTAAAACACTGCTGCTGCTGAGTGTTGTTGGTGAAGCATTGTGGATGAAGGGACAATCAAACTGGCTGCTTTGTCCTGGATGGTATAAAGCTTCTTGAGTGTTGTTGGGGCTGCACTCATCCAGGCAAATTGGGAGTCTTCTATCACACTTCTGATTTATGCATAGTAGATGATGGACAGACGTTTGGAAGTCAGGATGTGAGTTACTCGCCGCAGTATTCCTAGCTTCTGACCTGCTCTTATAGTTACTGTGTTTATGTGGCGAGACCAGTGGGTTTATGAGCAATGATTACCCACCAGGACTTTGATATTGGGGGATTCAGTGATAGTAACACCATTGAATGCCAAGGGGCAGGTAAGATTGTATTTTATTGGTGATGGTCACGGTCTGGCATTTGTGTGGCCTGAATATTACTTGCCACTTGTTTGCCTGGATACTGTCCAGATCTTGTTGCATTTGAACATGGACTGTTTCGGTATCTGAGGAGCAACAATTGTTGCAGAATATTGTACAATCATGAGCAAATATCCCCATTTCTGACCTTAAAATGGAGGGAAGGTCATTGATGAAGCAGCCCTGAAGAAGTTTACGGTCACTGCTCGAGGGACTCCTACAGACTTGGAGCTGAGTTGACTGACCTTCATCAACCATGACCATCTTCCTACGTGTCAGGTATGATTCTAACCAGTGGGGAGGTGGCCCCTGATACCCATTGATTGCAGTTTTGCTAAGGCCCCTCAATGCCACACTTGGTCGAAGGCAGCCTTGTTTTAAAACGCTGTCACTCTCACCCCACCTCTGTAATTCAGCTCTTCTGTACATATTTGAACCACAGTAATGAGGTCAGGAGCTGAGTGGCCCTGATGGAGCCCTAACTGGGCGTCATTGACCAGGGTATTGCTGAGCATGTGCTGCGTAAAATCACTGAGATCTTCCACCACTTTACTGATGATCGAGAGTAAACTGACAGAGTGGGAATACCATCATCTTTAGGTTCCCCTCCAAGCCATTCACCATCCTGACTTGGAAATATATTTGCTTTTTATATACAGGAGATATTTGGGGTAATCTTCCACATAATCGGGGAAAGACATTGTTGTAACTGTATTGAAACAGTTTGGCTTGGGGAGTGGCAAGTTATGGAGCACAAGTTTTCAGTACTAATGCCAGAATATTGTCAGAGTATGGACTCTTTGGAGTATCCAGTATCTCCAACCGTTTCTGGATATCGCGTGGACTGAATCAAATTGGTTGATGACTGGTAACTGAATTGCTGACGACCACAGGAGGAGGCTGAAATGGATCATCCACTCAGCACTTCTGACTGAAGGTTGTTGCGAATGGACCAGCCTTATCTTATACACTGAAGTGCTGGGCTCTTCCATCATGGAGGAAGGGGTTATTTGTGGAATCTCTTCCTCCAGTGAATTGTTTAATTGTTCCCAACGTTTCTCGACTAGATGTGGAAGGACTGCAGTGCTTAGATCTGAACCGTTGCTTGTGGGATCACTTAGCTCTGACTATCACTTACTGCTTATGCTGTTTGGTGCATACGTTGTCCTGTTTGGTGGCTTCACCAGGCTGACACCTCATTGTCAGTTATTCCTGGTGCTGCTCCTGCCATCCTGCACACTCCACTGAACCAATGTTGATCCTCTGGATTGATAGTAATTGTTGTGAGGGGGATATGCCAGGCCATGAGGTTATGTGGTGTACAATTCTGCTCCTATAGATGGACCACAACACCTTATGGACACCCAGACTTGAGCTGCTAGATCTGTTCTAATCTGTCCTATTTAGCACCGTGATAGTACCACCCAAAATGATGGAGGTTATTCTCAATGTGAAGGTGTGACTTTGTCTCCACAATAACTATGCGGTGGCCACTCTTACCGATACTATCATGGACAGCTACTTCTGCAACTGGCAGATTAGTAAGGCTGTGGTCAGTATGTATTTTCCTTTTTTTGGTTCCTTCACCACTTGCCAGTCTGGCAGTTATATCCTTTCGGACCCGGCCAGCTCGATCAGTATTGCTGTAGCTCAGATACTCTTGGAGGTGGACATTGAAATCCGCTACCCAGAGTACATCTTGCGTCCGTGCTACCCTCAGTGCTTCCTCCAAGTGTTGGTCAGCATGGAGGAGTACTGATTTATCAGTTGAAAGAGGCTGGCACATGGTAATCAGCAGGACGTTTCATTTCCCATGTGTAAACTAATGCCATTAGACTTCATGGGATACGGAGTCACTGTTGAGGACTCCAAGAGCAATTCCATTTCAACTGTATCCCAATGTGCCGCCACGTCTGCTATATCCGTCCTGCTGATGAGACAGGAGGTATCCAGGGAAGGTGATGGTGAGTCTGGGACATAGTCTGAAATAGATCATCCAATCAGTACTTCTGACTGAAGATTGTTGCGAATAAATCAGCCTTATCTTATACACTAAAGTGCTGGGCTTTTCCATCATAGAGGAAGGGGTTATTTGTGGAATCTCTTCCTCCAGAGAATTGTTTAATTGTCCCCAACGTTTCTTGACTAGATGTGGAAGGACTTTACCTTACAGAATCTTACCTTACAGACAATGTCAGGCCGTTGCTTAACGAGTCTGTTTATTTCTATTCACTGTTTCCTACCAGCTGTCCCATTCTAGAAACATGCCCATACATTAGCCTCAATCCTCTGAGATTTGATTTTGCAAGCTGGGCTTGGAGCTTTACCAAATTTTTTCTAAAAATCAAAATGTTTTACATCCGTTGCTTCTCTTCCATTTGTCTCCCACTCTGTTTCTCAAACATAATTCCCATTTCAAAAATTATGTTAGTGTTGTCTATGACCATTACTTTCAGACCCAATAATTTCTCCTAAACCATTTCCGAACTATGTTCTATGTTCCATGTACTCTATCATTTTCCCACACCAGACTTGGTTTTCCTTGTATTGTTAGAAAGTTCTGTGAAGACAGAACTGAAGTAGTAGCTTCATAGCTCTGCCATTTCCGTGTTCCCCATTCTCCATTCTCTGGTATCAAACTGTAAGGAAACTGCACTTGTTTTCTCATATTTCTCACATTGACATGATTTAACAAGTTATTACAGTTTACTCTTATAACCTTTGTGAATATACTCTTCAGAAACTCATCAATTCCTGCCTTAAACTGCTTAATAATTGACCTTCCACACCATACACTCACAGGAGCATAGACTCTGTGCCTAGAGAAGTACAGCACGATCTACATTAGTCCCACTTCCCTACAGCAGGCCCATAGCCTAAAATGTCATTGCACTTCCAAGTGCTTGTCCAAGTACTTTTTAATGATTGTGAGGTTACCCGTGATAATTCCCCTCTCAGTAAGTAATCCCAGAACACAATACCCTCTAGGTGAAAAAAAGTTTAAATCCCCTCTGAACCTCAACGTTTTCTCTTTAAAATTGTGCTCGCTTGTTCTTGACCCCCTGACTAAAAGGAACATCTGCTGTCTATCCACCCTGTCAATGTCGCTCAGAATCTTATCCTTCTGAATCACGGGCCCCTCAGCTTTCTCTGCTCCAAAGTAAACAACCCGAGCTTATCCAGCCTCTCTCCATAGCTGATGTACTCCATCCCAGGGAACATCCTGGTGAATCACTTCTGCACCCTCTCCAGTACAATCACATCCTTCCTGGAATGTGGCTCCCAGCACGACATACAGTACTCCATTTTGGACGAACCAAAGCCCTGTATTGATCTTATAATCTAGGCCCTGATTAGGAAACACAACACCCAAGGTCCAATTCTTAACTAGTCAATTAACCTTCCAGTCACATTCAGTGATGTATGGAGACACACTGCTATGTTTCTAGGTTTCACTGCAATCACCTCTCATGCTTTGAAACTCGAGATCACAGGCTGAGTTTCCACTTCAGACAATCTTGCCATTTTAGGGATTAATCTGGATAATACCTTTTCCAGTTCCTCTGTAGTCAGTACATTCTTTCTTAGATTGGGACTCCGAACGGTACACAATACTTTAAGTGTAGTCTCATGAACACTCGATGCAACTGGTGCTCTACATCCTCTATCTTCCAATTACATTCACATGAACGTAAACCTAATTTTTACTTATCCATTTGCATATGTTCTTCCCAATACCCCTCACTTTAACTTTTCTTATGAGCTTACTGTGTGAGTTCTTTAAAAAAAGGTCATGAATATCCAACTATACGTTATCCAATGGTTCATCATTACCTCTGTCCACAAGAATCATCTTCTTACCATTTGAAAACAATGTTTGCCACTTCTGGTTTTCCTTTCATCGATACATTATCATACTCCCCAATTATGTTATTACCTTCTAAATATCTAGTAGCATGTTCTTTGTAATCGAGTCCAACAGATACACGACTGCTGATGACGAGTTCACCACTCTCCACCTTCATCCTTTCTTAAACTGTTGGATAATATTTATAACCTTTGCCTTATCCAGATTGGCAAAATGCCTTTCGGGAATGTGTCGGAAAATAAAGTGAAAATCCGCGATGCAATCAACATGTCTATTGCTGCTTCCTCTGAAATTTTTGTATGAAGTACATCTAGTCTGTCAGATGTATAAATACTCAACCCAGCTTTCTTTTCAAAGATAACCCCAACACTGATAAGACTGATGTTAGACTTTACTTACACAAGTCCCATGGTCACTTGGTATTTCTGTAAGAATTTCTGGACATTCTTCCATGAAGATAGACGCAAAGAAACTGTTTCTTTTCCCTGCGATTTCTATTCCCTGTTCTCTGCAATAAATTATCCTGAACGCGCACCAACTGTTCCACATTTGACCTTGTTTTTATTTTTTTTTCATACATTGATAGACGCTTTTTAGCAGTCTTTATGTTTTTCTTTCGTTTGCACGCTTTTTCTCTTTTTGATTTTCTTCTCAGTTTCTTGGTCATCCTTTGCTGGGTCCTACATTTCTCTGAATCCACTGGCTTACTGCAACACTTGGCATTTTTCTAAGCTGCCTCCTTTCATCTAATAGGTAGATGAAGGTGGAGTTGAAAGTGATAGTTGGAGAGGAGGGTGGACCAGATTGATAGGAAGGAAGGTGGGCACATAGGAACGTTCAAAAGGGCGGTGCTGACTTGGAAGGTTGGAGTGGGATAAGGTGGGATTAGGGGAAATGGTGGAATCCACTATCACCCCCTGTGGTTGGAGGGTCCCAAGGCAGAAGATGAGGCTTTCTTCCTCCAGGTTTCTGGTGGCTCGGGTTTGGCGATGGGGCAGGCCCAGGACCCTCATGTCCTTGTCAGAGTGGGAAGGGGAGTTGAAGTGCTCAGCTATAAGGCGATGAAGTTGTTAAATGTGACTGTCCCAGAGATATTCTCTGAAATGATCCACAAGTTGACCTCCTGCCTCGCCAATATAGAGAAGACCACAATGGGTTTAATGGATGCAGTAGATGAGGCGTTTTGTCTCCCCTTATCACCTATCACTTTCAACCCCACCTTCATCTACCTACCGCAATCCCAGCTACCTCCCCCCTGCCGCATCCCCTTCTCATTTATCTCTCAGCCCCCTTGGCCCAGAAGCTTCATTCTTGATGATGGGCTTATGCACGAATCATCGATTTATCTGCACTCAGTATGCTACCTGACTGTGCTTTTCCAGCACCACACTCTTCGACTCTGATCTCCAGCATCTGTAATCCCCACTTTCGCCTAACACCTTCAGGGCTTGCATGACTCAGATTTTTCACGATTATTTCAAATTAAACAAAAACTGCCGTGTACTCAAACAGCATAAAAGAAAACCAATACATTGTGGTCACTGTTCCCAAAAAGGTCCTTTCCAGCAAAAGTTTCAATTAGTTCTTCTGATCACTCAACACCAATTCCTAAATAACCTGATCTCGAGCTCAGTGCTCGACATAATGTTCATGTAAACCATCTCACACGTGATCATGAAATCCATTTTTCCCAGCATTAGCATTCAATTGGGTCAACACAGTTTAGATACAATGTAAACAGTACATTATTACTGCAGTACCCACAAATGCGCTCCAACTAACTGGATTCTGTGGAATCTGAGCGACGTGGGCTCTGGGGAGATTAATGGTAGAGATCATCTCGCCACATCATTTATGATCTTCTCAAACTTTAATTTCTCCAGATCTCCCGTTATGCTGGTGAAGTAGAGAAGGGCAATGATCGTTCAGTAATGCTCTGTATTCCCCCAGAGAGCTGAGACAGCTCTAACCTGGGTGGGAACTTTACAACAGGCTGGTAAAGTGTAGCTACTGCTGTACAGGGTCTTAGTGAGATCACATCTGGAGTAGTGTGTAAAGATTTAATCTCTTCAATGAAGAAAGGATGTTGTTATATTGGAAGCAGCTCAGAGATGGTTCCCTCAACTGATTCCTGCAATGAAGGTGCTAACTTATAACGAAAGAATGATCAGGTTGACCCAGTAGCCATTGGAGTTTATATAAATTAAGGATGAACTTATTTCAACATAGATGACAGGAGGAGTCAACAAGTGAAGCGAATTACACAGATAGTGGAGGAATCCATTCCGTTCTCCAGCCTGTTCCACAGGAACAACAGGAGGATATTCAGGCCTTCGAACCTGTTACATCAAAACAGGACGAGGCTATTCAGCTCCTGGAGCCTGTTATACATTTACAGAAGGAGGCCAACCAGCCACTAGAAACTATAACAGTAGGCCATGCTGCACCAGTATCCTCCTAAACAGCAACAGGTCCAGTCCATTCAGCCTCCTCAAGTCTGGAACATAGGAACTAAAAAAGGTCACACTGGAGATTGTTGCACTGAGATAACAGGAGGCCATTCAGACCCACCGAGCCTATTGCAAGGGAATTACATAAAGATAAAAACTATCTGAGACTTCTTTCATGAGAAAGGAATAGATAATTTAGGCACGAGTCTGTTATATGGGAACAAGAGAAGTCTAATCAATCCCTCGGTCCCATCTCCGGGATACATGAGGAGACCATTCAATATATCCACCTGTTATGGAGAAGTATGAGAAGACCCTACAGCTCCTCAAAATGTTACACAGCAACAGGAAGATTCCATAATCTCCCAATCCTCGAAAGCATCAACAGGAGGTGGTCATTCTGGCCTTGGAGATGACAACGTGGGAACACCAGAAAGACATCAGCTCATCGATTTTGGACATCAGCAGGATGATGAGTCCATTCAGTGACACATGGCTCTTACACAGCAATTGGAGCAGATCTCTTAAAGTCTTGTGCCCATTAAACAGGAATTCAAAGAAAATGTAAAGGTTTTCGAAAGGGAAGAACTTATAATAATGGTATACATTGGGGAGTAAAGTGTAACAATAAACTATTGTAATGTAAGGAAAATTGTTAGAGTCCATTGTTCAGGACATTTGCAAACTTAAACTACAATCCGTCAGAGGCAACATGGTTTTACGAAGGCTAAATCGTATTTGGATTGTTTGCTTGAGTTGTTTGAAGATGTCACAAACGAGGTGGATCGTGGGAATCTTGGAGATGGAACATATCTGGTCTTCCTGAAGGCATTGGATATGTCACTTCTCCAAAAAGAAAGGGGTAAGATCAGACAACATGGGTTTAGGAGTAATTTATTAGCTTGGATGGAGGATTGGTTAACCAACAAAATGTAGTCAGATGGAATAAATGTGTCATTTTCTTTTGGCAAATGCAATTTGTGGGGTGCCATTGATTTCAGTACTCATGCCTCAACCATTTGCGATCGATGGTATTACAGTACTCCGTTGATGGGATAGAAAATACGATGCCACATTTTCAGATGCCACTAATATCGGTGGGACATTACTTCGGAATGATGATGCAAGAGTTATTAAAACGATATGGATAACTTGGGTGAATGGGCCAACATTTGGCAAGGAAAATTAAAATGAATAAATATGGGGCTATTCAAGTTGGCCAGTATAAAATAAAGACAAATTATTATCTAAATGGAGGGAAAGTTCAAAGTGCTTAGGAGCAGAGGGATCTGGGTGTCTGCTTGCATATCACAGAAAACCTGCATGTGGGTACTGCAAGTAATGAGAAATGCAAGCATAATTTCAGTGTTTATTTATAAAAGGATAGAGTAGAAAGGTAGGGAGTGTTGGTGTAGCTATGCAAGGCATGAGTGAGGCTGCAACTGGAGGACAGTTTGGGTGTCCTGCAGAATGAGGTATTTATATTGTAGGCAATTCAGAAGAGCTTCATTAGATTGATTCCATTTTTGTTATGCTTGTCTTATGAAGAGAAATTGAGCAGTTTAGGCCTATACTCTCGAGTTTATAAAATGAAAGGAGATCTCGTTGAAGTCCGTAAAATGCTAAAAATAATTTAAAGTGTAGATGTGGAGTGGATTTTTTTTTCATGTGGCGCAATCTACAACAAGAGACTAGGGTTTTAGGATGGAGAGATAGCAGGAAAGTGGAACCGAGGCCGCGTTGACATCAGCCTCATCGAGGAGTTGGATACCTCACAGATGCTCCTTGTTCTTATTCAACTCTTCGACTGTGTTGCACAGGAATGGGGGAGGACTGGGTATCATACAGGAAGCAGGCACTCAGGATAAATCAGTCTCAATCAGTTAGACAGAACGTAACCAGTAGGGTCACACATTGACCAGCGCTGGGTTCTCAACTATTTACAATCTATATTAATGATCAGGAGGATAGAACATATTATACAGATGCTGAGTTTGGTGATGTCGCTTTGGTAAGCAAGAGATTAAATTATCAAGAGAGGGTGGAGAGTCTGCAAATAGATTCAGAGACGTAAAGGCAGTAGACAATTGTTTGGCAGGTGGAATTTAACACGATCTAACCTGTCATTTCATTTACAGGAATAATGGAAGGCAGTATTTTGCTGAAATGGAGAGGGATTACAGGACTCAATGATACTGTGTACTGGGGGGTTCACTCAGACCCGTTCAGACATGTGAGGTTTTGCTCCTTCACTGATCGTTTGCTCCCAGACACTGCTAGCGACCCTATTGCTCTCCGTACACATGGAATACTTTGATGTGGTTGATTGGTGGTGGGGATGGTGTTTTGAAACGTGCATCAAGGGGACGGCCTTTATCCAAGTTATACGATGGGAATGGCTGACTGCTTCTGAACGAAGAGGCCGTGACTGCTGCCAGGACAGTGGGTATTCACCAACATGATATACTGTGCATGGACACACTGTAACAATAATATGGAGAGAGAGCTCCTTCAGTTCCTCTACCTCTCCCCATTGACAGGGTACTCCGCAGACGCCATGTACACCACCGGGAATCTCACTATACTCGATACACCCGGCAGCTCCCTGCTGTTGTAGAAACAATGTAATACCTCATCCGCCATATACATCCTCCATCACCGACTGGTGACATTGATGTTGAGATACTGGGAAATGATGGATATGTCACCTAGTCCTGCCTGGAATGTTCTGGATCATAGAAGCTGAATGAAACAGTGACCCTAACAGCCACTGGCAGCAGCATCCTCCCCCTGGTGTGAAGCTGCAGGTCGTATTGAAGGAGGTTACACCGCTCTGTGACCAGCTCCTTGTTCAATCAGTGTCCCTCACACTCTGCTCCTGGGTTAAGTAAATCTTGGGAAGCTGTTCCTGGAAAACCTGAGGTGGATACAGCAGATCCCTTTCCCCCCACACACTCACTGTGTGGTTTCAAGCTTCCCCTCTCTGCAGCCTCTGCTCCATTTGTTGTTCATGTTACAGACCCAGATGCTGTAACTACAGTCTCCATGCTCCATTCAGAGTACGGTCACCAAATCCTCAGCTCTCCCTGAATGTCTGAGGCAGCTCACAGCACATCCTCCAGCAAATCATCCCCAGCCCCTGCCTTAAATTTTCAATTACAGGAGTCAGTCACACCCCTCGGCTACAAGCGTTGTGGACCAGTCCATATCCCCCCAAAATGTTTTAAAAAGGACGTTTATAGAGCAAACATTTCCTTATTTTGAATACAGATGGGAAGTGTACGTTCCAGATATGTTGTGACTCGTCAAACCATTCGACATTAAGCAAAATATAATCTATTAAAATGCTTTAGTTAAAATACAATCAAAGAAAAGAACATCTTGGGATAGCTTATATTTTGGAACACTTACACAAACAATAGATACCCGTACCTTCTTGGTTTACACCGCTTGGCACAAAGATATATTCAAATACAGATTCTTACAGCAGTTTTCCAATCCAGGAGAAATCAACATCAACAGAGATCTCAGACAGAAAAGCAGCTAGGGATCATGTATTGAAACTTCCAACCATTCTGGGATGCCCAACAGCTTCTGGATGCTGCAACAAATAACAAAACGAGTAAACCTGGTCTGGGAGAGCTGGCCACTGCCCTTCCATTGTTACCACCGTTTTAATGAAACCTAAAGGCTTTCTCAGTTATTTACTTAAACTGTTTTCAGACAGCAGTTCTGCACCTCTGCCTTTAAAACCTCTCTTCAAAAAAAACCCAAGTGAAAATAACCTTTTTGCAGTATTAGTGTCCTCACAACTCCACCTGTAATAAAATAATCCATCAATGTACAACGGTAGATTCATTTTAGACCTCCTAGTCTTCCTCTGTTAGTAGTTTGCAAAACATATATAAATATATATATATATATAACATTGACTCTGAGCATGCAATTGTTCACAACTAGTTTCGATTTCAGTTATTTTACTCCTGCCGCAGAATGCCTTTGTCTTTCTTCATCTAAGTCTCCACAACGTGTCAAAACGTAGGTTTTCTCGCCCTGTCACCTGTATGATTTCAAACTGAATGGCAGAAATAATAAGCTCAATCAAAACAGACTGGTATTTCTCTCTCTAAACTTCTCCAAAAACTTTAAGGGGTCACAATCAGTTAAAAAGATTTGGTTCATGTATGTTATTCGCAATTTAAATGCTGAAATGTTGTAACGCCAACACCAAGCTCAAGGCCTCCTTCCCCATTGTGGAATAAATCTGTTGATGTTTCCACTGGACACTCCAACCACACATTACATAACGGAGCACTTCTCATCTCTCCAATAGTCCTTCTGAAAGACATAGCTCCTCATGTCTCAGCATAAAAGAATTACATCCTTCTGTACCTCTTAATGTTTTAACCTCTTTATCTGCTACTCCTGGCCTATGCCAATAAACCTTACTCTCACAGGGATATGTTTTAAGACCATATCACGCATTCTCCTCAATCTATCACAGAAACTAAACTTTGATTTCTGAACCCAATCATCATCATCAGCCATTTCAGTTTCTAATCTTGCCATTGTAACTCTCTGCTCTTTCACATGAGTTCTCACGACAGCAGGAAGTGAATTGTTAAACTTCTCCAAAATAAGAATCTCTCTAACAGTGTCATAGTTTTGCTCTGTTTTTAATACCCTTACCAATCTTTCAAAATTACTTTGTTTGATCCTTTCAAACTCAATGTGCATTTAACCAGGGACCCTTTTTTAGATTCCTGAAACACTGTCTGTCGGCTTCTGGCACAACCTCATATACACTTCAGATGGTTTCTTCACCCCATACTGGCCAGATACCTCCTCCGATAGGAATGCAAATACCTACCAGCCTTTTTTGGATCAACTAAATCCACATGGTCACTGAGCACTGCATTGGTTTAGCCACTTTCTCAAATTAAATTCAAAAGGCTTCAACATCCTTCTCATCAAATTTAGAAAATGCCTCGGTGTATTTAAATAGAACCCCATTAGGCCATTGGTTACAATAGGGTTGTTCAATCTCACTATCCTCCTCATCCAGCCTACCATCTACCTTGATCTCCGCCTTCTATGTCAACTTTCCTCTCTAATTGCTAACATTTGAAGTTGAAACTCTCTGTTTTTCTTCTCTCCTTTTTTCTCTTTCTTCTTCGTTTCCTTTTCTTTTATTTCTGCTTTTCATCATAATTCAAACTGTTTCAATTCCTTCTCATGTTCACGGTGCCTCATTTGAAATTGAATTCTCGCCATTTCCAAAGACTCTGATGGCTGTTCAACAAAACGTAATTGCCGAACTATAGCTGTAATTATCTCTCATTTTCTCACAGACAAAAGCAAACCCAACTCCAGCTTGTCTGTCAATTCCTACAGCTTTGCCTTCACTACCTTTTGTAAAACCCCCAACTTCACTTCTTCCACACCCAGATAACTCTTAGTGACTGAAAGAATCTTTATACACAAAACACTGTTTAAACCAACCGAATTCAACATCCGGAACAAAAGACACTAACAACTACCATACGGGACCTTTGAACCCAACAGTCTCTCGATGCATACTTTTCAGTGTCTGCATGAGCTTATTCTGGATTCTCTGGTTTCCTCACACAATCCAAAGGTGTGCATGTCAGGTGAATTGGCCATGCTAAATTGTTCATAGTTTTCAGGGATGTGTGGGTTAGAATCATTTGTCGGGGTAAATGTGTAATATTAGGGTAGAGGAATGAGTCTGGGTAGGTTAATCCTCGGAGGGTTGGTGTGGACTTGTTGGGTCGAATGGCCTGTTTGCACACTGCAGGGATGTAATTCTAAATCCAATTTGGTATTATACATTTAGAACCAGACAAGCGTCCCCAATTTGCTATAGACCAACTCGACTGCCTCAAATTATTTTAAGAGGATAACTTGGATGCCACCCTTTTCTTATTTTAAAGGTAGATGTGAATTGGGTGTTCCAGATGTAATGCTACTAGTCAAACCCACCCACCATTAAGCAAAACACAATATATTTAAACACTCTAATGAAATTCCAGACACAATGAAGAGGAATTCAGAATAATTTAACTATAGGAAACCTTAACCGAATAATGGATATAATACCTTCTACAAATAAACTGTTCCAATATACTAACATTCCATAAACACACCCCTTGGCAAAAAGGAACATTCAGACATATATACTTCATACAGTTCTCCAATCCAGGAGGAAACAGCATCAAGTCAGTTTTCAGAGAGAGTAGCAGCTGGGGATAAGTTATGAGGCCATTGTTACTGCTATTTATTATAAACCCTAAGAGCGTCGTAAGTTATTTACTTGAGCCGTTTTCAGTAGGCAGTTTGGCCTTTAAGATCTCTTATTTTAAAAAGGAGAAAATCATCTTTTTTTAAAAAAAAGTGACAGCATTGTCACACAATTTAGATGCCGGGTACTTTACTTAAGGGACTTCCTCGTGTTACTGATCGCAAGGTCACCGGAGAGGGACAAATTCAGCGACAGACCAAGTTACAAGGATGTGTCTCATAACTTCTAAAACACCCCTGTCCATGGACCATCACATGGGACATACCGTGAAGTGAACAACAGCCTGAAACACACCATTTCACTCTTTCTGAACTACGCAATGCCAGCACTTGATACACTAGGGAGCCAAAAGCTAAACCCAGGGAAAGACACAGAGGGACAGAAAGATTCACAAAAAAGACAGAAACAGACAGTTAATTAATGGAAAAGATATTGTGAAAATATGGGCAATCAGACAGGGCAGTGGGACGAACTGGAGAAGTGAGATCTTCGAGAGTAAAATGACAAGAATGAGAACATTGAATAAAGGCATTGTCAGATCAGCTGGAATGGTTTGTTACATCAATTTCTGAATCTGCTTCACAGAACACCACAAACAACATAAACTAGGACAAGATGACAGCCCAGCATGGAGAGCTGTGCAACCATGCTAGTGTGTTGCTCAGTGAACTGCACTATCTGCTCAGCATAGAGAGTATTGCAAACTTTACTATCATATGCTAACCATACTCGCATCAGGTTACCCCCTACAATGGGAAGGTTTGCTGCGTGTGTGTGTGTGTGCTCATCAGAAACTGAGAGAGAGTGTGTGTGTGCGCGTGCGCGATTGGCATGGTTGAATGCGAAATTCATTGTTTGAGAAGGAACGCACATGGAGGAAACTATTTTAAATACGAACAACAGGCCGGGTTTTTGTTAATCAACAGAGAGGGAACGAGAGAAGTTTCATGGACAGATGATGTAAAGTGTTTGAGAATGTTAAAATAAAGGCATTGTCAGTCACAATAGCAATATACATCGGCGTGCACATGAATGACAGATAGATGGGAGTTTGGTGTGAGGTCGAATCAGGTTTGTTTCGGCAGGTTTGAAGCCGGAAGCGTCAGAAGCCTGTACTTCATAGCTCAAGGTTCAAACAGCAGATGGAATAAACCAGTGAGATATATTCTGGAGTGGTGAGTATTTCAAGTTTGAAATGTTCAGGGCATGATGTCAAGAATCAGCTCATAGTCAAAGGGATGTCCCATAGTTGTGACTTGTCTACTTCAGCTGCAGATGTTGGCCAGGGATGGGATGGAAACAGTGGAAGGAAGTGGAGTTTGTAACCAGAACAGTAGAGAGTGACCTCCATGCTGTTAATATTTAAATAACAAAGGCCATGATACAATAAATTGTAGTTCTACGCTGGAGCTGAGTAGGTCAACATAGAGATCCGTGAGTAACACTGCCAGAGCAGAGAGGGAGACAGTAATTGAACACGTTCATTGATGTAGTTAGTAGTGGTCTGTAGAGTGAATATCTGGATTGAGAGTTTCAGCAGGAACAATAATAGCGACAAGAAGTGTAGACTATATAAAAGAACAATAATACACTCATAACTAGTTTATAGAGAAAAAAAAAACTTGACAGTGACACTTACCAGGAACACCAAACATAGCTAGGAAAGGATAATAAAAATATTGAATAATGAGAAGAGCGTAATAGATCCGCAATGATAATGACAACCAATAAAATGCAGAAAGATACCAAACATAATTGGATAAACTCCTGTCTATTGTTGGAACATGCCAGTCCAATGATTCATCCATTGATTCATTCATCTGATCCATTGTTGGAATATTCCAGTCTAATGTTCTCAGATTCTGATCTCTCCTCCCCCTGTCTCTGGATCTGCTGATCCCTATCGTGCTGTCGGTGATGCTCCCGCTCATGTTATGGGATAACACATTGAACGGCGCCCATTTATCATTAAAACCCTCCACTTGGATAATTAGAATCCATGGAGATTGGCATTAATCACAGTCACTGAACAAACACTGGGAAACCGAGCAAAGGCTATGACAACGGATGAATGGGCACCGCACAACAATCAACAGACAGGAGTGTTCCCTCCCAGTTGGGGAACACTTCAGTGGTCCAGGAACTTCGACCTCGGACCTTCTGGTGACCATCCTCCAAGGCGGACTTCAGGACAGGCAGCAGCGAAAAGTGGCCGAGCAGAGGCTGACAGCTAATTTCGGTACCCCTAGGGAGGGCCTCAACTGGGATCTTGTGTTCATGTCACATTACAGGTGACCACCATTGCACTATACACACACAGACACAGACACCACTACACGGACACATACACAGGCTCTCCTATGCACACGCATGCACACGGGCACACATGTACACAGACACGCACACAGACACTCCCACATACCCTGACAGACACCCACACTGACACAGGCATCCGCTCAGAGACTTAGACCACTCTACACTCATGCACACACATATATGCATTCTCTTACAGACACTCACAGCCCCCACCCAGACACGCACACAGACTGACACATTCACATACGCACCCCCTCACAGACTTAAGACATTCTACATCACTACACATACATATACACTCCCTCTCACACTCACAACCCAGACAAACACACATACATAAACACACAAAGAGACGACCTTCATGCACATGTATGTTTTGTAGGGTGTATTTGTACTTGCAGAGTTACATTGTACTTTGCTCAAAAACTGCATGAATTCATGTAAAACTCTGTATTCTCACTTTTCAGATTAAAATCAATCTAAACATCATGGCATAGACAAGAGAACACAGGGGGGCTAACACCTTCAACATATTGTCTAGCTAACAGTCAATGTTACAGTTAACCTGAGAATGCAACTTTTTTTTTTAAAAAAGGGTTTGATGATTTACACAAGAAATACGTGAAACTATTAAGGTATTCGAACAGATGAAAAACTGAACAGATAATCAAGGTATTTTTCAATGTATAATTTCAGTTACATCACACTGTAAATTTTTGGTCTAAATTCTGAGCCTTAGAATTGTGCCCTCCACTATTATTTGATGAAGGAGCGGCGATCCAAAAGCTTGTGTGCTTCCAATTAAACCTGTTGGACTATAACCTGGCGTTGTGTGATTTTTAACTTTGTACACCCCCAGTCCAACACCGGCATCTCCAAATCATGACTGAATAAACAGCTCAGTTAACCAGTTCCACACATCACTTTTCATATCAGTATAAAAGGGAACATTTACTGGGTTTGGATGGAATGGGTGAGGGTTGCTGAGGGGTAGACCATAAATCTTTATAATCTTTTTGTAACTTGTATATGAAAGTATTAACAGAACACTGCAGTTGTCTATATATGTTCCACCGTGTTTATGAAAGGAGGCAGTTATAAAATAACAGATCGGCTGCATAAAAAAAAGTCGAGTGGGCAAGTTTCTAGATACCTCAACACAAAGTATGATATTATTGACCAGTGTGAGGCTACTCCTGGTTTTAAGTGCCCTGTTATCAAATCCTTTCATAACCTTGAGACAAAGCATTGAGACTGCTGCTCATCAACAGGCCGAAGCAATTCTGTCCCTATGGGCCTCTTACAGAGGGATAAGAGAAGGCAATTTAGCCCATATTAGCCTGTTGCTACTTGAAAAGGTGGAAAGCTAGAATATTGGTACATGTTGCCAACAGAATCATTCAAACCAAAGAGATGTGTCGCTGCAGCTGTATGAAGTGTTACTGAGAGGGCACCTGGAGTACATTGCGTTGTTTGTGTTTCTGTAACTGAGAAGGGATGGACCTCCATCGATACAGTTTAACGGCTGCTCGTAATCCACGGGTTGCTATGGCTTTTAATGTCTCGTGTCTGTAACACAGGAATAGGAGGAGGCCATTCAGCCTTTCCAGTCTATTACAGAGGGCCACGAGGCGCCCATTCAGCCTCTCGAGCCTGTTAGGGAGGGGCAGGAAGTGTTTATTTAACTTTCAAGTCTGTTACACAAAATATTAGTTTTAAATTAGTTTTGGAATAGGAAAGACCTGATGTAAACATTGAAGTTCTAACTTTGAAATTGGTCAATTTTGAAAGTGTTAGGCGAGCTCTGTGAAAGGCTGATTGGCATACTCTATTCGTAGGTAAAGGGATGGTTGGAAAATGCAAGGCTATCTAAACTTGGTTTCAGAGAGTCCAGCCAACGTGTTTCTAATAGTGAGATGGGCAAGGCTGGTGGGTGCAAGGAGTGCTGGGTGGCTAGATATATTGATGCTCTGGTCAAGGTAAGGAAGGAGGCATATGTCAGGTTAACAGAGCTGAGATCAAGTGAATCCCGAGAGGAGTATAAGGGCAGTACGTGTATAGTCAATGGGGAAATCAAGCCAGAAAAATGTAGACGCAAGATGGCTTTAGAAATAGGGTTAACGAGGCATTGAAGAAATGTTACAAATCCTTTAATGGCAAATGATTAACTGGGGAGAGAATAGGCACCCTTAAAGAACAGTAAGGCGACCTATGTGTGGAACCACAGGAGATGGGAGGGTTACGAAACAAATATTTATTCTCAGTATTTAATGTCGAGGAGGTTACATGAGCGAGAGAAGGAAAAAAATATATAATGATATCTTGAAAAGTGTTTATATTACAAGGGGGTGTTGGACATTTTAAAACACATAAAGGTGAACAAATCTCCGGAACCTGATCAGTTGTATCCCAGACGTTTGTGGGAAGCTAGGAAAGAGACTGCTCAGCATTTTGCTTATATACTTGTAAAATTTACTTCCACGGGTGAGGTGTCAAAAGACTGGAGCACTGCTGATGTAGTGTCATTATTTAAGGAAGTAAGGAATTAGCAGGTAACTATAGATCGCTGAGTCTGACGTCAATGGTGACTAAATTGTTGGAGGGGATTTTGAGGGAAAGGATGTATATGCATTTGGAAAGATAAGGACTGAAGAGGGCTTTGTACATTGGAGATCACGTCTCACTGACTCGGTAGAATCGTTTGAGGAAGTGATGAAGATGATTGATGAAGGCAGGACAGTGGATGTTGTCTTTATGGAATTCAGTAAGAAAACCAATATGTTCTACATGGTAGACTGGTTAGCAAGGTTAGACTGCCTGGGATCCAGGGAGAGCTCGCCATTTAGGTCCAAACTTTTCTTGAATATTGGAGACAGGCCTGACAGTGGACATTTGTTCATTAAACTTGGAGACCTGTCACCAGTGGCATGCCGCAAAGATCAATAGTGGGTCCACTGCCTTTTTTCACTTATACAAAGCAATTGCATTTCAGTTATGAATAATGGTCAGTAAGTTTGATAATAATTCCAAATTTGTTGGTGTAGTCGACAGTGAAGAATGATCTCTCAGACTATAATGGGACTTTGCTTCGGTGAACCAAGGAGTGGCAGATGGAGTTTATTTTAGTTAAATATGAGGTGTTGCATTTTGCCAAGACAAATCAAGGCAAGACATGTAGTTAGGGTCCTGTCGAAAGCAGCCAGTCAAGGAGAACTCCATAGAAATGATCGAATCCCTACAGTGAGGAAACAGCCTATTCGGCCCATCGAGTCCACACCGATCCTCTAAAGAGCATCCCATTGGACAAACCCCTACTCTATCCCTCTGAGTCTGCATCTCCCATAGCTAATCCACCTCGCCTGCACATTCCTGGGTACTATGTGCAATTTAGCATGGCCAATCTACCCTTACCTGCATATCTTTATACTGTCAGAGGAAAACATAACATCTGGAGGAAACTCATGCAGACACGGGGAGAATGTGCAAACTCCACACAGGCTGTCATTCAAGGATGGAATTAAACCCAGATCGCTGCGCTCTGAAGCAGCAGTGCTAGTCACGGAGCTACTGTGTCACCTTGTGGTGCAGGTTCTCCGTTCCTTGAAAGTGCCGTCACAGGTAGACAGCGCAGTGAAGAAGGCACTTGGTGATCTTCCCTTTTTGGTACGTGCTTTGTCTCTAAACATTTTCACGACATGTTGCATCTGTACAGGACATTGGTTTGGCCACTTATGTAATATTGCCTTTAATTCTGGTCACCTTGCTGTCGAAAAGATGTAGTCAAACTTGAAAGGGTACAGAAGAGATTTAAAAGAATGTTGTCGGTGTTGGAGGGTTAGAGTTACAGGGAGAGTTTGATTAGGCTGGGACTATTTTCAAGGTTTGAGGCTGAGGGGTGACCTTTAAGAGGTTTATAAAATCAGGAGGGGCATAGATAAGGCAAACAGTCAACGTCTTTTCCCAGGATAGGCAAGTCCAAAATTAGAAGACAAAGGTTTAAGGTGAGAGGGGAAAGATTTAAAAATGGACATGAGGGAAGCATTTTCACACAGAGACTGCTATGTGTATGTATTAAACAGCCAAAAGAGGTGGTGGAGGCAGGTACAGTTACACCATTTAAAATGCAGTTGAACGGATACATGCATGGGAAGTGTTTAGAGGGAGATGATCCAAGTGCTGTCAAGGAGGACGAGATTTATTTAGGATATTTGGTCGGTATGGGCGATCAGACCGAAAGGTATTTTTCTGTGCTGTACATGTCCGAGACTCTATTGCCTCTTGAGTGTATAACACAGGAACAGGAGGAGGCTATTCAGCTTCTGAATTCTGTCAGTCAGCTTGTTTGCTCAATTACTGAGAGTAAAATACAAAAATGCATCATTCAGATTTTAATGGTGTTTTACAGAAACAGAAGAAAGGCTGTTAGTCAAGAGAAGCCATTCAGGCCCTCAGTTCCATTCCTCAGGAGCAGCACGTGAGCACAGAGCTATTGGAACCTGTCAGTCAGTAATAGGAGGAGGATGTCTACTTTCGCAAACCTTGGATCAGGAGGCAGTCACTCAGCTGCCCAAGATTGGGACACAGGAACAGGACGCAGTCATTCAACTGCTTGAGACTGGGGCACAGGGAAAGGAGAGACACAAAGAGCTCGAAACTGGGACACTGGAATAGGAGGCAGTTACTCAATTGCTTGAGACTGTGACATAGGAGCAGGAAGCAGTCATTCAACTGCTTGAAACTGGGACACAGGAACAGGAGGGAGTCACTCATAGCTCGAAACTGGGGCACAGGGAAATCTGGTGGTTAGTGAGGCCCCAGCATCCTGTTATGTAAGGACAGCAGGATGTGACTCACTCCCGACCAGTATGGGACACTGGGAGAGAAGGGGGTTTGCTTGGAACAAACAGAAATATATGAATAAGTTGCATTAGTTGTCCATTCAATCCTGCCCCAACATTCACAAAGACCACGTTTGATATGATTGTGATTCCATCATTCCATTTTACCGATACTCCCCTCTCTTCAGCCTCTGCTCCATTTGTTGGTCATGTTGCAGACTCGGGTGCTGTAACAAAACTCACCATGACTCATCCAGAAGGATGGGTCTAACAGGATAATATTTGAAGGTCCAATCACAAGAATGAAAACACAAAATCAAGGTATTGTCAGATGTTTAGTACTCTCACATTCGCAATCCAACTCACATAACCAGCCCATCTATTACATATTTAGGATGGAGCACTGTGTAGATCCGGCTACTGTACTGCTATATGTAACGCAGCAATGTCCAGAGTGAAACTCTGTGCAGCCCACATCAATGCTGGATCTATAATCCTGGAATAAATGTCGAGTGTGGCGAGCTGTGAAGTCCGCACTGGTTCATTCTGAAATCAACCAAGGCTGTTGCATTGTTCGGTAACACTGTGTTAGATCACTGCCCAGTGTGGAGAAACATGTAACCAATGCTGGAAGTGACAGGATGTGCAGTTCCCATCCATTTACAGCTCCATATCTGCACTGTGCCTTGACAAGGGATGCTGTTAATGTGAAAGTTTCTGCAAGGAAGAGATGTAAATGGAAACAATTTAAATACCAATAGTTCTGATTAAGGCGAGTATCACTCTAGTATTTAAAGATGAACTAACTGAGATAATATCCAATAAGGTTTTGTGAACGTTGCAAAGAAGTAAGTGGGGGATGGTGATGTTATAGTGATTGCACTAAAAGCCTCCAAATAATCAATGGGAATTAGAGGAAAAATATGCAGAGAGACTGGCGAGACTTGCAGGAGCAATTGGGTTGTCATTATAGGTGATTTTAATTTTCTTAACATAGACTGGGATTTCCAGATGATTATGACCTTAGATGGAAAGTAATTTGTTAAGTGTGTTCAGGAAAGTTTCCACAAGCAATATATCGAGGGTCCTACTGGGGAAGGGACAAACTCGACTTACTTTTGGGAAGTAGGGTAGGATAGGTGATGGAGGTAAAGTGGGGGACCATTTTGGGAAAAGTGACTAGAGCTATATTAATTTTAAAATAGTTATGGTAGGTCCACGGATTCAAGTTCTAAGTTGGGGCAAGGCGTATTTTGTTGGAATTAGACAGGGGATTGCAGGGGATGATTGGAATAGTTTGTTTCCAGGTAAAAGGATCCCGGGCAAGTGGGAGAGCTTCAAAAGTGAGATAGCTCGAGTTCAAGGTCTACATGTTCCTGTGAGGGTGAAGGGAAAGTGAGGCTAGAAGAGAGAACCCTGGATGACGAGAATATTGAGGCTCTGACCAGAAAAAAATAGACGCGTGGCTCAGGTACAGGCAGCTGGGACCAAGGGAATCCCTGGAGGTACACAGGGGATACAGGACTTTACTGAAGATGGAAATCAACAGGGCTAAAGTGGGGTATGAGATAGCCTTGGCTGAGCAGATTAATGTGAATCCAAATTCAGTATAGGAAAGAAAAAGAACAACCAGAGAGAGAATAGGACGTCTTAAAATCCAAAATGGGTATGTATGTGTAAAACCTCAAGAGATGGTTGAGTTCCTCAATTCCCCCTCTGTGTTTGCCATGAGGAAAGACTTGATGACCTGTGACCTTTGGGAGGTTAGTTGTCATATCTTGGTACAGTCCATATCACTAGTAGAGGTGCTGATGGACATATTAGAAATCATAAAGTCAGATAAATCTCTTGGTCCTGGCCAGATATATCCAAGAGCACTGCAAGAGGCGAGATAAAACAGTTAAGGGGCCAAGGACCCGGAAGACTGGGCGGTAACTAATGTGCCCTTATTCAAGAAGGGCTGCAAATAAATGCCTGGGAAAGGTAGACCAGTAAGCTTCACATCTGTTTTCAGTAAACCGCTTGAGAAGGTTCTGAGGTATAAGATATGCATGCATTTGGAAAGACAGAGTTTGATTTGGAGCAGTCAGCATAGCTTTGTGCGTGGCAGATCACGCCTTACAAATTTTGTTAGAGTTTTTGAGGAAGTGACCAGGAAGGTTGACAAGGGTAGGGTGGTGGACATGGTCTATATGGATTTCAGAAAGGCCTTTGATAATGTTCCACATGGTAGGCCGCTCTGGAAGGTTAGATCGCATGGACCCTAATGTAAACTGGCAAATTTGCGACACAATTGGTTTGACGATATGAATCAAATGGCTATGGTGGATGTATGCTTGTCGGACTGGAGGCCTGTGACTAGTGGAGTGCCTCAGGGGTCGGTACTCGGCCCATTGCTGTTTGTTACCTATATCAATGATTTGGACCAGAGTGCACACGCAAGGTTAGTAAGTTTGCAGATGATTCTAAATTAGGAGGCATAATTAACAGTGAGGAACATTATCAGAAATTGCTGCAGTACCTTGGTCAGCTCAGGAAGTGGGCTGAGAAATAGCAACTGGCGTTTACTATAGGTAAGTGTGATGTCTTGCATTTTGGAAAGTCAATTCCAGGTAGGAGTTTAATAATGAATGAGAGGGTCTTAAGGTGTGTAGTGGAACAAAAGGACGTTGGAGATCAGGTGCACGGTTGTCTGGAATTTGAGTCACAGATACACAGGACAGTGAAGAAGGTTGTTGGCACACTGGCCTACATCAGGGAATTGAGTATGGAAGTTGGGACGTTATGTTGCAGTTGTACAGGATGTTGTTATGGCTGCAGTTGGAGTATTGTATTCAGTTTTGTTCACCTTGCTCTGGAAAGGATATTATTGAATGAGAAAGAATGTAGAAGAAATTTCCAAAGATGTTTACTGGGCTAAAGACTCTAAGTTATAGGCAGAGGTTGGACAGGTTAGAACTTTTTTTTTATAGCGTAGGAAACTGAGAGGGTTCTTATAGAAGTGTAGCTCTTATAAAATCATGAGAGGCGTGCATGGGGTGAATACTTCAAACTTTTTCCCAAGGTTGTGGAATCGAGGACTAGAGGACATCCATTAATGTTTGGAAAGGAAAAAAAAAATCTAAAAAAGGAACCTGAGGGGCAACTGTTTTACACAGAGTGTGATACGCATATGGACTGAGCTGCCAGTGGAAGTGATTGAGGTGGGTACAATAACAACATTGAAAAGGCATTTGGACAAAGACACAGATAGGAAAGGATTAGAGGGATACAGAGCAAGGGCAGGGGAATGGAGTGAGTGTGGATAGACATTTTGGTTGGCATGGACCAGCTGGGCCAAATGGTCAGGCACACTGGCAGTCTCGTGCAGTATGACTGTAAATGAATGTGTTTAGGAGTGGAGGCAGAGTGGGGGAAACTGAGAACAAATGCCATGGAAAAATATGTTCACAGGTTTCAGAATGCTGAAATGAAGATTTTACGATAGTATCATGCAACACGGGTCAATATTACGAAGAATTATGAGTGAAAGGGATATTGCTGTACGTTCAGGTGATGGAGGGTTTTGGATGAGCATTTGTTCTGTAGTTTTGTAACTGGGAGTGAGGACAGCAGAGTCTTCGCCTCACTGGGCTGAATCTAACAAAAAAACTGTCGCAGTGACATTTTCATTGAGTGTGACAGAGGGGTTGTCTGCACGAGACAGAGCTAGTTTCATGGTGCTATCTTACCAAACTCATCTCATTAACTACCCACCCCACTCTATGGTGTTCCTCTCATACAATGCCAGACCTATTCTCCCAACCATCACGACTGGAGGTACTCACCATCGCCTGGATGCCCCTGGATATTTCTTGATCCCTGACACTGGGGTCATCTTTAAAACGCCAATGGGCACACGGTTGAGCTTTCTCAGTTTGGAACTGCCCTGCACAGTTTGCCATGAGCATGCCAGATAAGGGGCAATTACACCACGGTTTCTTTTCAGGGGCACGGAGGTCCTGGTGGATGGGCTAGTACAGAGGGGAACCAATCTCTTCCCAGAGGGATCACACCACCAGACCCATGGAGCCTGGTCTGAGCTCACCACCCACCTGAGTGCAGTATCTGTGGTCTGAAGAAATGTCCAGCAAAACAGGACAAGCATCAATTACCTTCCCCACTCTGTCAGGATAAGGGTCACCGTATTCTCTCTGCTCCCTCACACTCACTTTATATCTGTTATAGCACGGACCCCCGAACAAGGCTCATGGTCCACCAATCTCACTACTGCATGCAGCACCTTCCCTCTGTTTCTCTCTTGCATTTCTAATGCCCCCCACACAGTTATAGAATATTCTGGAGAATGCCAATTATGGAATGTTTCAGATAATGTTCCAACTTATTCCCAGTTTCAGTAAAGCGGCAGTGCCCCAGTGTGTAACACCTAAGAGGATGGAGTAGAGATGTACGTTTTCCCAATCACACACAGTTAAAATCTATGATGAGGCCATTCGGTACTTTAAACATGCTCCAACATTCAAGACGTTTGGGGGTGATGTGATGGTTTTCTCAGCTCCATGTTACAAGAACTTTCAGTCATTCAACCCCCAGCTTCCTGTTAGCAAGCAGATGATTCTCAGAAGCTTTTTACCCCGTGTTTCTTCTAGCTTGTGTTCCGAAGGCATTTCCCAAGGGGACGGACTCTCCTAACAATATAGTTCATCTGCTTTATAAATTCTTACAATAGTCAGGATGCTTTCCACAGACCAATCAAAACCATGCACTTATTTTATGGTTATCGATATCCAATCACAATTAGTCATTATGGTTATTTCACTTGTCTCACCTTATTGTCTTCAGCCAAAGACAGCTTCCAAACACTTTTCTCATAGTAAAATACAATTTCTAGCAGAGAACGTTTTTATCCTCAGCCGTTATCATGACCATTATCTCAAATATACCTTTTTTCTTGTCATGAATGTTTCTCTTGCCCTTTGTCTGTGACTGATTCTGTGTGTAACAGTTACACAGTCTCCCACTCAGTTGGCTGGATGGTTGGTTTGTGATGCAGACGGAGGCCACCAGCGCAGGTTCAATTCCCCGCACTGACTGAGGTTACCATGAAGGGGATGCTCTCTCAACCTCAACCCATCACCTGAGGTGTGGTGACATTCAGCGTAAACCACCATGAGTGGTCTATCTAATGAGAGTTCTTTGGGACTCTATTCTATCAAAGTTACCATTTTAATTTTTTAAAATTTTGTTTTACTGAAAAACAGATCCTTATTATTAAATTAAACCAATAACAAAACAACTCAAATAACTGAACAAAATTACACCCATGTGCATGTACATACAAAACAAGTTAAAGTCTCTTAACGGACAGAAGAAAAAACAAAAACAAACAATAAATAGTAAATAAATAATACGGCTCAGAATAACCAAACGATAGCTCTTGTTCTTCGAGAGCATTAACTGATACACATTCACATGTTCACAATTCTTCATATTAGATTCACTAGACAATATCGTCATGGCTATATAAAAGCCCCTTTTCGATTGGCAGATCAGACTGTATCGCGATATTCCAAAAAGGGTTGCCATATCTTATATAAATCTCCCCTTTTTGGTGCACCATACTGGTGAGAAAGTCCAAAGGGATATTCTCCATGACGAGCTTACGACGACCCAACAGACCCGGGCGGGGGTTTCAGAAATCCAACACAACAGAATATTTTTCCTGGCATAGGAAGTATAGGGGAGATACAAAAGGAGTATTTTGCATCAGTATTTTCTGGAGAAAAGGATATGGAAGAAATAACATGTCGGGAAACAGATGGTGACACCTTGCAAAATGTCCATATTACAGAGGAGGAAGTGCTGGATGTCTTAAAACTTGTAAAGATGGATAAATCCCCAGTACCTGATCAGGTGTACCCTCGAACTCTGTGGGAAGCTAGAGAAGTGATTGCTGGGCCTCATACTGAGATATCTGTAATATGGATAGTCACTGGTGAGGTGCTGGAAGTCTGGAGGTTGGCTAACGTAGTGCCACTGTTATCAAGGGTGGTAAGGACAAGCCATGGAACTATAGACCAGTGACTTTGGTGGTGGGCAAGTTGTTGGAGGGAATCCTGAGGGACAGGATGTGCATGCATTTGGAAAGGCAAGGACTGATTAGGGATAGTCAACATGGCTTTGTGCGTGGGAAATCATGTCTCACAAACTTAATTGAGTTTTTTGAGGAAGTAACAAAGAGGATTGATGAGGGCAGAGGGGTGGATGTGATCTATATGGACTTCAGTAAAGGTTTCGACAAGGTTCCGAATGGGAGACTGATTAGCAAGGTTAGATCTCATGTAATACAGGAAGAACTAGCCATTTGGATACAGAACTGGCTCAAAAGTAGAAGACAGAGGGTGATGGTGGAGGGTTGTTTTTCAGACTGGAATCCGGTGACCTGTGGAATGCCACAAGGATCGGTGCTGGATTCACTACTTTTTGTCATTGACATGAATGATTTGGATGTGACCATAAGAGGTACAGTTAGTAAGTTTGCAGATGACACCAAGATTGGAGGTACAGTGGACAGTGAAATGGGTTACCTCAGATTGCAACAGGATCTGGACCAGATGGGCCAATGGCCTGAGAAGTGGCAGATGGAGTTTAAGTGAGATAAATGCGAGGTGCTGCATTTTGGGAAAGCAAATCTTAGCAGGACTTATACACTTAATGGTCAGGTCCCAGAGAGTGTTGCTGAACAAAGAGACCTTGGAGTGCAGGTTCATAGCTCCTTGAAAGTGGAGTCGCAGGTAGATGGATAGTGAAGAAGGCGTTTGGTATGCTTTCCTTTATTGGCCAGAGTATTGAGTGCAGGAGTTGAAAGATCATGTTGCAGCTGTACATAACATTGGTTAGGCCACAATTGGAATATTGCGTGCAATTCTGCTCTCCTTCCTATCGGAAAGATGTTGTGAAACTTGAAAGGGTTCAGAAAAGACTTATAAGGAGGTTGCCAGGGTTAGAGGATTTGAGCTATAGAGAGAGGCTGAATAGGCTGGGGCTGTTTTCGCTGGAACATCTGATGCTGAGGGGTGACATTATCGAGGTTTTCAAAATTATAAGGGCCATGGATAGGGTAAATAGGTAAAGTCTTTTTCCTGGGGTCAGGGAGTCCAGAAGTGGAGGGTATAGTTTTAGGGTGAGAGGGGAAAGATACAAAAGATACCTACGGGGCAACTATTTCACACAGAGGATGGTACATGTATGGAATGAGCTGCCAGGTGAAGTGGTGGAGGCTGGTACAAGTAGAACACTTAAGAGGCATTTGGATGAGTATATGAAGAGGAAGGGTTTGGAGTGTTATTGGCCGGGTGCTGGAAGGTGGGACTAGATTGGTTTGGGATATGTAGTCAGCATGGATGGGTTGGATCGAAGGGTGTGTTTCCATGCTGTACATCTCTATGACTCTATTACTTGTATTAATCTCTGTTTTTGTGCACCATACTGGTGAGAAGGTCCAAAGGGATATTCTCCATGATGAGCTTACAAAGACCCAACAGGCCCTCGGAGTATCAGACATCCAACACAACAGAATATTTTTTCCTAGCACAGAAAGTAAGGATATAATTTTTTTCCCATGTGCATCTGCGTAAGCTACTCTGGGCAGGCCCAGGAAAAGAGAAACCGTGTCCATCTCCAATTCGGTCTCCAAGACTCACTCCACCACACCTAACACAGTGATCCAATATATACGAAGCCTTCAGCAGGACCACATGCAATGAGTAAGAGTGCCTCTAGTCATTCTGCATTTAGAACATGCTGAAGATAATCCCACACTGATTTTTGTGAGAAAATCCGGTGACAGAAGAATTTTCAACTGCATGGAATGGGTCCTATTACATATCAAAATCCTTCGAGCATTTTCACAAACATCTTCCAATGTCTCCAAAGAGATCTATACCCCCCAACTCTCTTGCACAGACGTCACGAAGCAGTACAGTCTTGTCTGAGGGGACACTCTGCAACAAATGATAAAGGGCACTAACAAAGAATGTATCCTTAGCAATATGCACCCACTTCTCTGTATTGGATCTGGAAGAGTCTGTTAAAAGTGTGTGTTTTTAAAATCAAATCTCTAATCTGGAAAAAAAACAGAAGAAGTCCCTACCAGGTAGTCCATATTTACGAGTTATTTGATCAAATGGTATCATTGTTTCTCCCTCACGTTACACGTGGTGGCTCAGTGGTTTCCACTGCTGACTCACCGCACCAGGATCACGGATTTGGATCCAGTCTTGGGTGACTGGCTGTGTGGAGTTACTATGTTCTCAACTGTGTCTGCATACGTTTCCTCGCACAGTCACAAAGATGTGCAGGTTAGATGAATCGGCAATTGATAAATCGCTCATAGTGTTCCAGGATCTGTAAGTTCAGACTTCAGTCAGGATAAATATAGGATGGTAGGGGAATGGGTTTGGTGGGTTACTCTTCAGAGATCCAAGGGCTTGTATCCACACTGTAGGGATTCTACCAATTCTAAATCACCCAAGCAAGGTACCCCCTCGCTGTCCACAGTTTAAACCTGGAATCTATTTTCCCCGGTTGAAAACCTGGTATACCAATTTAAGGGGTAAGAAACATGGTTTTGGCTGTATTGCCCTCGATCTGACGCATTGTCCTTAAAGTTTTAACAGTATTGATAATCATTATTTTTTAACAATCCTCCATAAACGTTGTCATTTTATCTAAGAACAACAGATTAATAAGGGTTCACTTTGTCTGAGAGGGCTCAATGTCTATCCGTATTGACGCCGAGTCCTCAGCGACCCAGGCACTAACATAGGATGATAAAAGAGGTTAATTGATAGCTTTTAATTGGGGAGATCAACTCCCCACAATCTGTGGAGCAGTTGCAATTTTGTTAGCTCGATAAAGAATCGCTTATGGTGCCAAATAAAAAAGCTAAAAGAGCCATTATGTTTCTAAAATATCTATCTGGGAAACATCAAAGAAAGCATTCACACGGGTGGTAGGAAATGAGGAAGGACATTCATTTTAATAACAGCTGTCCGACCTCGACAGTAGATTGGAAATGCCTCCCATCTTTGTTTAATTTTGTCAAATAAATGGTCACAGTTTATGTTAAAAAAAAGATCAAAGACAGATATAATGAAGATACTGAAACAGGGAAACCACCCCAGTGACCATTTAAAAGGAAATCAAGATTTGTCCTCAGTATCAGTTATTTCCCTAAGAACATCCATAGGCATGGCCTCCAACTTTGTAAAATTAATCTTATCGCCCAGAAAGGCAACAAGTGAATTAACGCATTGCATCACATGATCTACCAAAATTACGGGATTTGACAAAAACATAAGACGATCATCTGCATACAATGTAATTGTGAGAAACAAAGCTCACTCAGTTCAATAATTTCAGTCCGAGACAAGATCTGATTCAGTAGTGTCATTTATTTTACCCTTGCAAGAGGGTGCGATGTCCAGTGTCTACAAGTCAGTGACACACACACTGAATTCAATGAATACACGATATTTATGTAATTTGGTTCCTTTTTTATCCCATTGCTCCTCCCCGTTTACATCTTCCACTTCTCTAAGACCGGCACCCATTACTCCTGTTTATCTCTTGCCTTATCGGGCCTTGTCTGTACCAAAGTGCTTATTTCTGGCCCCACAAGGCCGTTTGACCACATCCCGCTGTGGCCCATTGTTAGGTATATCCTTTCTTCACCATTATCTACTCCCTCCATCTGTGCTTTCCCCAACCATACTGATCCTTATGACCTCTTAATTGGGGTTTGTTCCTATGTTTCTGTAAAAGTGGGAAACAGAAGCTTATAACTACTGCTTGTGCAAGTAGTTAACCCAGATCCTCACAGCACCTTATCTATTTGTCTGTAACATCTACCATTGTTTTGCAGTCACGTTTCATTCTTGCATACAATTTTAGCTAATACAAAAACAATTATGCATTTCCTCCACATAGTTTGCATTCTAGTTGACTCAGCTCTTGACTGAAACAATTACACACTGGTTTGAGTTCATTTACTTTGCATAAGTAATTATAATTGCAGAAATAACACTACTTTACCTATATCCCCACAGTAATCTTACATGACTTCTGTCCTACTTCTGGCGCAGATATGTTGACATCCTTACGGATGGCGGCGAGTGGCTCAATCACCAACGTAAACTTCAATGATGAAAGATGTCAACCTTGTCGGCTGCCTGGAGAAATATTAATATTACTGGTTGGCACACCATTAGTGAGAACTGCAGCCAGAGAATCGCGGTAAAGGACCCTCACTCACTTGATAAAAACTTTGCGTAGACCAAACCGTTCTAATGTATAGAAGAGATCCAGCCACTCAACCCAATCAAATGTCTTCCATCATCTCAAGTGATCAATAATCCCTGGGCAGATTGTTTTTGAGACTCTTGGATCATATTGATTAAATTCTTAACATTGTAGGAAGATCTGCGGCCCTTTATAAAGCCTGTTGGTCCTCTTTGGCAACGGAAGGCAGCAAAGTTTCCAGCCTTAATGCTCGGGTCTCAGAATGGATTTTGAAACCAACATTTAAAAGTGAGATTGGCGTGTAAGAAGCACAATCCTCCAGGGTCTTACTTTCTTCATCATCAGAGAGATATGAGCCTCTCCCAAGGATCGAGGGAGGGATTCCTGACTGTATGAGTGACAGAACATCAGCCCTGACAATAGGTTTATAAATTATTTTAAAAATTCACTCGGAAATCCGTCAGGACCGTGTGCCTTTACATTCTAAAGCTGCTTCACACCCTCCTGCGCTGACAATGGTGCATTAAGGCACAACACCTATTCAGGGGTTGCTCCTGGAAGACCCAGGTTCTTGAAAAATGACTCCATCTTAATCCATCTATCCTCAAAATGTTCAGTCTGAAATAATTTGGAGAAAAATCTCGGACAGGATGCATTAATCTTTTTGGAATCAAAGGTAAGGATCCCAGTACCTTCCCTAAGTCAGGTAATGGCTTGAGAGGGGCGCTCGTTTTCCTGGCAAGATAGGCTAAATATGGCTTATCACCATGTTCAAACAGCCTTTGTTTTGCAAAAGTATGTTCCTTCTTGGCTGTCTGTGTGAGCGTGGAATTCACAGTAGACCGAAGCACTGTGATCCTCTGCAGCTTAGCCACTGAGGGTATATCACAGTACGCCCTCTCGGCTGCCCTCTGCTGTGCCTCAAACCAGCGTTCCTGCTCCCCCTTCTGCTGCATCCTAAGGAATAATTATTCCTTTGGCATAAGCCTTAGCAATTTCCCATAGAATGGATGGCTACTGGTTGAATCTGAATTAATGGCTAAGAAAGATCTGAATACATTGCAGAAATACTCAATGAACTAACTAGCCTTAAGAATAAAGGGATACATTTGCTAGTGTCTCGAATCTGTTATATTGCCCTTAATCTTAATCAATAAGTATACTGCTTCATGGTCAGAAATAGTAATATTCCCAATTGTGCAGGATGCCACCAAATCCAAGATTGCTGCAGGGATGGGGAAGATATCAACCCTCGTGTGACATTTCTGCAGGTTAAAGAAGAAAATAAAATCCCTACTTGTGAGGTAGATCTGCCTCCAGACATCCACCAGCTCGAGTTCTGCACACAAATCCACCAATTGGTTACATTATAACGAGGGTATTGGGGGACCTTTGGACATTCTGTCCACTGTTGGGTACGTAAGGCAGTTGAAAGCGTCTATAATAATGTGGCACGAGGCATGATAACTTAATTTGGAAAATGCATCTACCACGGTTTTAAGAGGGCGCGCCGGGAGGCAGTAAACATTCAAAATACTGTATTTTTTTCCCATTGTTCAAGGATTTCGGGATTATGATTCTCCTGTGAGTGTCAAATATAATTTAGTAATTTAACTGGAAGATTCTTCCAATCCAGTATGGCTCTCCCCTACTCCTACTATTAAAAAACGAGAAATAAACCCAACCAAACCCGCCCTGCTGTAATGTCAAATGTTCCTTCTCATCAAGGTGCATCTCCTGCAATAGGACAACATCCACCCTCTCCTTTATAAGACTAGAAAGTACATTTTTCCTCTTGACTGGACGATGGATCCGCTTATTGTTCCAGGTACACCATTTAAGCACATCATTATCCATCACACACTGTAGCAACATTTGAGCTCTAGAGAGGAAGAACTCGAATTAAACATCACTGATCATGAATGAAAAAAGACTCGTAGAGCTTAGAAACAACACAAACTAAGACTACTTCAACTAACAAGCGCTCAAAACTTTCCAAAACTAAACTCATAAAAAAAAACAAAAGAAGAAACAAAATCCAAAGTGCCAATGACATTCGATAGGGAATTTACTCCACACCCGCCCAGTGGGCACGGTTCCATATCACAAAACATTATCTTCTGCCTGCTACCAATATGACATCCAGGGCACTTAACAACAAAAATCGAGCTTCAACTGCCCTTTGGCCGGTATTTAATCATCACAAGTACCTTTGTAACCCGCTCCAGCTTGAGCCGCACCCCAGACACAAACAAGGAAAGAGAAAAAGAGTAGTAATACTAATGAGGAAGTTAAAAGTGAATACTCTACCCATCCCCGACTACAATTTAACACTGGTTAATACCAGAAAATTCCTAGAAAATTTCTTTAAGAGAGAAACATGATTATCTAAACATCCATCTTACTTTAAAAAGTCACAAAGTTTTCACTTTCTCTGGAGTGTCAGACGAGTGTATGGATCCATTGAAAGCAATACGGAGCACCGCTGGGTACCGTAAGGAATACTGAATCCCGAGTTCCCTTACTCTTCTCTTGATGTCATCAAAAGATTTTCTTTCCTGAGTCACCACCGTTGAAAAGTCCTGAATGAACATAATACTGGAGCCCTCGTGAATAAAAGCAATCGGATCTGTCCCCTGGGTTCCGGAAATTCCATCAGTCTTTGTTTATGCCCATGACTATGTAACCACACAAGGACAGGGCAAAGGCGCTGGTCTGAGTCTGACCTCCGCACCATAACACGATGAACTGTCTCAGTCTTCACCTGTCCCTTTTCAGTTTTGAAGGGAAGGAATCACAGCAGCCAGTTCTCAATAAGCTCACCCCCTGACCACCTTCTGTCCGGTCCAGCAAACCGACGATGTGAACATTCTTCATCCTACCCCTGTTCTCGAGGTCGTCGTCATGCTCAGTTAAGGTATGGAACAGGTTTTCAAAGGAATCAAATGAGAGGAATTGATCGCGGTCTCTGCCACTGCAGCTCGGCGCTTGACATCGTCTGTTCTGTTTCCAAGGCTGTCAAGTTGCTGCTCATGTTTTTGGAGCTCTGCTGAGAGCGGCTCTAGCGACGGCTGAATCCTTCTTCAATCATGGCTTCAATCATTTCACATGACTTGGTGAACTCAGTGACCGAGGCCTGGTGAGTAACTGGGTCTATGGAACGAGCAGAGTGGGTTGCAGCTACAGCCTCAGGCAGGCTCGATGCTTCTGACGGGTTCACCATGTATTGGGACTTACTCGATCCTTTCCCGTGTTTTGTAATTTCCACTTGACAAAACGGGATCAGTAAAGATTCTATCGCTCTTTTAGTGTTGACATTTACATAAATGGCTAGGATGGGATGGGTTAGAGAACCACTTTGCCCGTGCTGTGATGCAGAGCCCAGCAAAACAGACCTTCCGGATCGCTGGCATGTTGGAGTCCCCGTTAATATTGTATCGATATTATCGTTTCATTTTTCATTATATTCCTGGATGTTCTGGAACCGTGTAATTTGATACAACTGTCTACATTTTCCCCACACTGCAAATTGCTGCCCATTCCTCGATAATCCTTGACTCTGTTGTTATTCATGAACCTTCTGTCGGTGCCTCAAAAATATTCAATATTTCTGCCTCCAATGGTCTGTAGGGAAGAGTGTTCCAAAGACTCACAGCATTTTGAGTAAACAAATATAGTGAGTGAGCAAACCTTCAGCAGAACTAACATAAAGTAATCTATTTTGGAATGAAGGAAGAAACAATGGTAATCAATTTAAATGGAGAGAAATTGCAGAATTCTGTGTCACAGGCGGTTTCCATGTTCTTGGTCCATGAATCATATGCAGATGCAGCAAGTGATTTGGGAGGTAAATGGAATGATGCTGTTTTTGGCAAAAGGTATCAGGTTCAATCGCAGGAATGTTTAACTGCATCTGTACAGGGCATTGCAGAGACCACACCTGATGCATTGTGTGCAGTTTTGATCTCCTGAAACAAAATGAAACGATATAATTCTTTTCGAAGATTTACCTGGAATGCCGGTCTTTTGTTATGGGTGATTATTAGTTTCGATCTTAGCTGAGAAATAGTATTGAACCATCCATGACTTTCTGAAAAGTGTATCAATTGGATGCGCATTCTCTCTTGAATAAATTTTAAGAAAAAGGTGTATTGATATTAACACACATACTATGACGACACCTACCGATATTTGCAACTTACACAGACGCATGACTTTAAATTAAAAAATGCGAACAATTTTTGCGTTTGAAAGGAATGACGCACTTGCATATAATCTATAATCAAGTTTTCCAGAGAATGTTCCAGGAGAGCACACATGGCCCAGTTTGGTGTTCAGTTGACATTATTGTATGTTCCAACACAGAGAGGGAGAAAACTGTTCCCTGGCTGAGATGCAGCAGCCTATTGATCTCTCTCTCTTACTTTGTTCCGCCCGATAGCAAAGTGTGAGACCAGAAAATCCGTGAGTTATCTTTACCACTTATGAAGGATTCCTGGTGAGGATTCATTGGAATCTCTCCACTGCTGAAACAAAGGGAATTCAGCTAGGTCCAACTGTTCTCGGAAGAAATCCCACGACCAGAACATTGTGTGAGCAGAATAACTTCAAGGCAGAATAACATTTGGGACAATCCATCATTTTGACATTTGTTATGAGTTCAGCTTTCTGGGTCTCACATTTCTCTTGAAAATGACCTACGCTGAGACCTATATCATTGGCCACTTCACTAAACTGGTTACATTTAAGGTTGGTGTAACCAGTGGAGGAGTGGGACTGAAAAAGGAGACAGTGACGCTCCAACTTTGGTTGGAACACAAATGAAAAATTCTCAAAGGACTGTTCAAGTGCAATTCCCTTCCCCAGACGTTTGTGGTGCCTGGATGTTTACATTTAATTAAAGTTGTATTTGGTGACATTTGACAGGCAAGTGAATTTAGGAACATGGTATACAGACAGAGAAGTGCTGCTGAGACGAAAATCACATCACCCATGATCTTTGTGCGTTTTAGAAAGTGTCTAATGGTCCACTCCTGCTGCTCAGCCCTATGTTCCTATGTTCCATTCAACCCCTCACCATTCCGGCAAGGAGCAAATCGAGGCTACTTCCTCCAAATACCTGGTCTACAGGAACACAGGATATCATTCATTCCCTCCAGACTATCACACACGGTTTAGTGTGGGTTGGAAAATGTAATTGGGAAATAGAGGCTGGGTTCGAAAGGCGCCTCTGGTCTCTTTACAGAGTGTCTCCTCTCTGCAACTCGTGCTTTATTTGTTGGTCATATTATAGACCCAGGTTCCCTGTGAATACAGCCCCCATAACTCACCCAGAGATGACTCACAAAATACTTTACTCTCTCTAATTGCAACATGCAATAACAGAACTTTCAGGAAAATTTCAACCATTAACTTTATAATTACAGAATATGAGGACATAAAGAACAAGATCGGTAATTCGAACGATCAAGCCATTGTATACAATTATTGTTGATCTACTGTTGACTTTAACTCCTCTTTAATGCCAATTCATCACACCCCTTAGCTCTCTGACAGGTCAAAAATCCATCTGCATCCTCCTTAGATGCTTTCAGTGATGTAGCTCCAATAACTCTCTAGCCCAGATAATTTCTGACAGTGATTACCCTCTGTGAGAGGAAAACACTTCCTACACATACACCGTCACCTATTGATGTGAAAAAGAGGTGAACACAGGGGCTCAGAAAAGAGTGAATGGCTTTGATATCAAGGCAGTATTTGACTGAGGATGGCATCGGGACCGCCTACTTACTTGAGCTGAATGGGAATCAGGTGTAACCTCCCACTTGTCTGGGTCTTTCAGAGCCCAAAGAAAGATGCTTGTGGTCAGTGGCCAATAGTCCTCTCAGTTCCGGGACATCTCTGCAGGAGATCCTCAGGTTAACCTCCTCAGCACAAGCATCTTCAGCTGCTCCATCAATGTATTTCACCATCATAAGATCTGAAGTAGGGATGATGACTGAAGATCACACAATGCTCAGAACATTATCTTGGCTCCACTATTTGTAGAACGTGTGCTACTTTAACACGACTTGCTGGCAGTGAGGAGGGAAGCCAACTGTTTTGTGTCAAGTCTCAAGGAGGCATCTCCCATCTTCGAGAAGACACACCCATGTTCTCCATGGAGGTCAGATGTTGCTGGGAAGAGTTAACTCTTTTATAATGAAGGTATTGTGGCTGCTGTCGGGATTATGGATAACATGACATTCATTGCAGGATCACACACCAATTGAACTGTATTAATATTTGGAGAGTTTATTCGAAAGCCTGAACCTCTCTCTCTCTTTCTCTCTCTCTGTCTCAATCAAAATAGGAGTGCGTGCGGTTGGGTGGAACGTTCGCAGAGGCTCTTAAACTATCGAGAATCATGTAACCCGAGTGACATGAATGCCATGAAATTCACCTCTGTATCAGTGCCTGTTTAGAACATGATGAGTGATTGCCCATCTCCCTTAAGGTTGAAAGCAATCACCTCTTATTCTCTCACTGAGCTTCACTCACTGCTCATGGTGCCATTATCTCAGGGATTAGTCCAGTGAAACGTCAGGGAAAGTCTATCCACAGTATCCTAAATACTGCCTCAAAAACACTGTCAGGGATGATCGCAATAATCCTTTTCTCTCACTTAGACATCGCCGTTTCTTTCCTGTGCCACAAAAGCCATTTCTTCTCTGTGCACTACGTTTGACATGGAATTCATAAGTTCCTTACATCCGTACGTCAGCATCAATAAAGCTAGCACCAGCGATGTTTATGGATATATGCAACACTCTCGGGGAGAACTTAAATGAGATTGAATACACCCAAAATAGGGGATGATCACTCACCTGAATAAAAATGAGCTGTAGGAATATGGGAAAGAGGCAGAGGAAGGGAGCTATCTTTACTTTTCAGCTTCTCTCACAGAATGTATGTAGCCCTGGTGAGGCCAGCATGTTATGCTGATCTTGAACTGAGTGGCTGGTTCAACTGTTCCACAGGACAGTAAAGAGTAAAACACATTGCTGTGGGTTTGTAGTGTTACAACGCAGGAGCAATTCTCCTGCTTAATTAAAACCAGCAACAGAGAAAAGATTTATCCCATGCAGTAATATGATTAAAAGTAAAAATTAGCAACTTTATTTCTTAAAGTATAAAAGAGAATAATAAACGAACGACTGTTTAAAACTTCTTCCTCTAACCTACTTTTTACCTTCCCCCTCCACAATATTAGTCCGATAAGATGGCGAATGAAGATTTACAAAGCAAAACTTCTAACCTCAAAACCAGGAGGCTTTTGGCTCTTCTCCATATTCCTGTTTTCTTTTCGTCATGGGAATTCTGCTTCACCACTTGCTAATCAATAAAAGTACCCTTAAAAGACCTATTTTTCAGGCAGTATTTGCATGCTAGTAGCTTGGTAGTTCTCCTCTCAACTGTTCAATTTTCCACCCTCAAACTATTGGATTATGTCATTGGCCTTTACGATTATCAATTTCCGCAATTCAAACTTGATTAGAGGTCGGTATTTTGGAGTATAATTTAAAGTGTTCTGCTGAATTTATTTTTGGCTCGAGACAATGAGCTAATCGAGTTCTTCAACCAAAGGTTATATTAGATCTATTTTTCAGAGCACTTGGTGCTGTCAGGTAGTTACTGCTGGCTTTTAATTCTCTTAAAGGTACAGTACACCCACATGTTCATCACAGAAGTTACACGGAAACCTGATGAGGGAAGCATGAGGCAAGCAGATGAGTTTTTATAACAAATGATAATGGTTGCTTTTAAATTCCACCAATTTCCTTCATGAGATATTCTGGTGTTTCTAAATTATGAGTCAATAGCTTGACAATCATAAACTGTCTTCCCCTCTGTGCATACAACAAGTTAAACATCCTCAAGAGTAATTATTTAGTGATGGACATGTGGTTAGACGGAACTTAAAACTGTTGCATCCGGATTGTACAAAGTCACAAGTCATGGTTTATTCAGAAGTTGCACTGAGACTGGGGACCATATCATGATGGTGGTATTGGACACGATTGGTGGGGGCGGGCGGGGAGGACAGGGAGATGTATATCTGTGAAGGACAAAATGAATTATGGAGTTTCAGAACAGTCTGGTTCCATCTCGCATATCAGTGAGTAATTTATAAATAGTACTTTGTTAGTTATAATTTATAAAGAAATGAACTTTTGTTTGGAACTGAAGACATTGACTTCCACTTTCCAAAATTTACATATCATGAGCAGAAATTCAGATCAACCCGGTTTAGTAGACAAATATAATGACTTACCAGGAACACCAACTATGGCCAGGATGGGATAGTAACCACCTTGAATAATCCAAAGGATATCCAGGATCCGCAATGTTAATGATATCCAAGGCTGGGAAAGCCAGTAAAGACCCGAGTATAAACTCCTGTCCATTGTTGGAACATTGCAGTCTAATGTTCTCAGCTCCTGATACATTGTTGTACCATTCCAGTCTAATGTTCTCTGATTCTGATCCATTGTGGAACAATCCAATCTTAGGTCTTTAGATTTTGAACCATTATTGTAACGTTCCAGTCTAATGTTCGCACATTCTGATCTCTTCACCCCCTCTCTCTCGAGCTGCTGATCCCTGTTAGTGCTGTCAGTGATACTCCTACTCATACTATGGGATAACACATTTACAGAGCCCATTTATCATTCAATGATGGAAACTCTCCACTGGGATAATTAGGATCCACAGAGATTGACATTAATCACAGTCACTGAACAAATAGCTCCAGTTAACCTCTTTCATTTCAATATTGATTTTATTAAAAATCAAAACAACGTTTAAAATTTACACATTTGGGATGAGATATATGGGGGTGACTAAAGGAAGGAGTATTGGAGATGGAAGCTTGATTGTATGTAATCATTCAATCTCCCTTGGATATGGGAGTAATGTCAAAGGATTATCAGAATATAAACACGTTTCTCCGTTTAAAAATGGAAACGTAAAGTCTGTAACTACTGATCAGTGATTATATTGCAAGTAAAATATGGAGGGAACTTTTCTAGTCCATAATTAGACAGGAAAATGTGCGTACAACAACATGAGTTATAGCAGACAAATGGCATGGATATGTTAACAGAGAATATGATGTGTCACACAATTCAGATGGTTATTCGAGGATCAGAGAGGGCCAGCGAGGGTCTTGCTGTTAATGTTGTCGATGTCAATCAACTGTGATTAAGTACCATTCGCTGGATTTCAATTGCAGTGTGATTATGATACTGTGGACATTGCTGCTGAGACTGGAGGAATGGAACATGATATTTCCCAGTCATCTGTATTGGAATGTTACTCTTTATAAACCATATGAAGATCAAATTCCAGGGTATATCTCCAATGAGGAATGAGGCGAGCCAATATTAACTAAGCAACCAGAAGACATTGGAGCAGAAATTTGGCCATTCAGCGCATTGAGCCTGCTCCACCATACAATGATGAACTTTTCATCGCCATTCTCCCACTTTCTATCTGTAACCCTTGATTCACTTTGCATTCAAGGACCTATCTGTCTCACTCTTAAATATACTCCATGACCTTGCCTCGACAGTCTTCTGTAGCAGTGAATTCCATAGACTCACGACTCTCTGGCTGAAGAGTTTCCTCCTTACCTTTGTTCTAAAAGGTCTCCTCTTTACGATGTCGCCTCGGGACCTAGTCTCTCCTACCATTGAAAATTAATTTCCAATATCAACTCTGTACAGGTCATTCAGTATTCTGTAAATTTCAATTCGATTTCCCAGTATCTTTCTGAATTATATTAAATATAGACCCAGAGCCCTCAGATGTTCTTCATATGTTAAGCTTTTCATTCCTGGGACTATTCTCTTGAATCTCCTTGAAAAAGTACCAGTTCCAGTACATCCTTCCTGAGATATGGGACCCAAAATTGTGCACAATCATCTAGACGTGTCCTGACCAAAGCCTTATAGCGCTTCAGAAGTACAACCCTGCATTTATATTCAAGCCCTCTTGAAATAAATCCCATAATTGTATTTGTCTCATAACTACTGACAACATGCAAGTTTACCTTTCGAGACTCCTGGACTAGAACTCCCTCGTTTTTTTGCACTTCAAGACTTCTGAACTTGCTCGCTATTTGGTAAATAGTCAATGCCTGTATTCTTCCTGGCAAAGTGCATGGCATCACACTTTCCCACGTTATACTCCACCTGCCACTTCTTTGCGCACTCCCCCAACCTGTGAAAATCCTTCATCAGGAGAAAGTGAAGACCGCAGATGCTGGAGATCAGAGGCAAAACGTGTGGTGCTACAAATGCACAGCCAGTCAGGTAGCATCCGAGCAGCAGGAGATTCGATGTTTCAGGCATAAAGTCTTCATCAGGAATGAGTGGGGTGGGTGAAATGGGGCTGAGAGATAAATGAGAGGGGCTGAGGCTGGGGGGACGTTAGCTTGGAAGACGATACCTAGATGAAGGTGGGTGGTGATAGTGATAGGTCACAGTGGAAAGTGGAGTGGATAGATGGGAAGTAAGATGGACAGGTAGTTCAGTTAAACAGGGTGGTGCTGAGTTGTAGGGTTAGTTCTGGGATAAGGTGGTGGGAAGGGAAATGAGGAAACTGGTGAAATTGCCCTTGATACCGTATTTTTAGAGGTTTCTAAGGCGGAAGATGATGATTTTTTCCTCCAGACGACTGTTGGCTAGAATTTGGCAGTGGAGGAGGCCAACAACTTGCATGTCCTTGGTGGAGTGGGAGGATAGTTGAAGTATTCAAGCACAGGGAAGTGGGGTTGTTGGGTATGTGCGTCTGAGAGTGTTCCCTGAACCGTTCTGCAAGTTGATGTCCTGTCTCTCCAACGGAGAGGAGACCAGAAACAATGGACAGAGTAGGTGAAGTGTTTGGATGCATAGGATGTTCTTTGCCTGATGTAGAAATATCATTTGGGGCCTTGGATGGAGGTGAAGAGGGAGGTGTTGACACAGGTTTAATACCTCTTGTAATGACAAAGAAGGTGTCAGGAGTGGAAGGTGGCTTGGTGGGGGTGGGGGTGTCATAACCTCACGAGGGAGTTGTGAAGGGAATGGTCTCTATAGACTGCTGATAGGGGTCGGGAGGGAAGTAAATCTCAGGTGGTGAAGTCTGACTCTGAGTGGCGGAAATGTCGGAGTATGATGCGTTGTATCCTGAGGTTGATGGAAGGCGAGCAACAGAGGAGTTCTATCCTTGCTGTAGTTGGAAGGGTGGAGTGCAAGGGCGGAGGTATGGGAAGTTGAGGAGATGCGCTAGAGCACCCTCCTGCAGCCGAACCACCTCTTCAATGCTACCTGTCCCTCTATCTAGTTTTGCACTGTTTGAAAACTTAGCTAGAATCCCCCCAGTTTCTTTATGTAAATCATTAATGCACAAAATGAATAGTTGTGGTCCCAACACTGAGTCTTGTGGAACACCACTTGTCCCTGCCTGCCATCCTGAGAAGGACCCTTTTATCCCTGTTCTCTGCTTTCTGTCAGACAGCCATTCTTCTATCCATGCTAGCAGCTTGTCTCTAACACCATGGGACCTTATCTTTCTCAGTAGCCTTCTGTGTGGCACGTAGTCAAAGGATTCTTGAGGAACAAGTGGATAACATCTATTGGTTCTCCTTGGTCTAATCTGCTCGCTATTCCCTCAATGTATTCTAGCAGGTTTGTCAGGCCAGATCTCCCCTTGAAGAAACCATGCTGACGCTGTCCTACTTTACCAAAGACCTCCAAGTATTCAGAAGTCCCATCCTTCAGATGGATTTCAGGACGTTACCCACAACTAAGGTTAGGCTAATCAGTCTGTAATTGTCCATCTTCTGCCTAACTCCCTTATTAAACGGAGTGTCATGTTATTTTCCAGCCATTTGACCCTTTCCTGATTTTAGTCATTCCTGAAAGTTTACTAGTTATGCTTGCACTACCTCTTCAGCTATCTCTCTTACAATGCTGGGGTGTAGTCCACCTGGTCCAGATTATTTATCCACATTCAGGCCATTCAGTTTTCTAACATGTTCATCTTGATGATGGCCACCATACTCAGCTCTGCCCTCTCACTCTGTTCATTTTTTGGGAAATTACTCATGTCTTCCACCATGTCGACTGATGCGAAGTTCCTCATTCGTTTCTTTGTTTCCCACTACTGTCTCTCCAACATCATTTTCCAGTGGCCCATATTCACTTTTACGTCTCTTTTGCACTTTATCTATCTAATGAACCTCTTACAGTCTCCTTTATATTACTGGTTAGCTTACCACTACATTTAATATTCTCACTCCTTTTTTTTCTTACCTTCTGTTGATCGTTGTAAGTTTCCCAATTCTCTAGTTTCCCACTGCCCTTCACCACATTATATGCTTGTCCTTTTGCTTCGATACAATCCCTGACTTCCCTTGTCAGCCCTAGTTGCCTCATCCTCCCTGCACCATGCCTCTATTCCTCAGCATGAATCTCTGCAGTGTCTCCTGAATTAATCTTGGAATCTCCTGCCATTGCTGCACTCCTGCCTTTCTTGCTGGACCCCTCTCCCAGTCAATCCTATACAGCTTCTCCCTTATGCCTCTGTAGTGGCCATTATTCAGCTGAAATACTCTTACCTCTAATTATATCTTCTCTCTCTCAAATTGCAGAATACATTCAACCATGTTCTGATCACTGCTTCCGAAGTTTCCCTTCACTTTAAGCTCCCTTATCTAGCCTGCGTCATTAGATCCAGTATCATCTGTCCCGAGTGGGCTCTACCACAAGCTTCTGCAAAAAAAAGACATCACATCGACATTCCTGTAATTTCTTTTCTTGCGATCCACTACCAACCTGATTTTCCCAGTCTGCCTGCATATCGAAATCACCCACGATCACTGTACTTTGCCTTTCCTACACATCTTTTCTATCGCCTGGTGTATCTTCTGCCCCAGCTCCTGACTATGTTTTGGAGCCCTGTACAAGACTCCAACTGTGGTTGTCTTACCTTTGTGGTTCCTCAGTTCCACCCACGCAGATTCTGGACTATCTGACCTTCCTTCCTTTCTTACTATTGATTTAATTTCAGTTCTTACTAATAATGCATATTCACTCCCTCTGCCCTCTTGCCTCTCTTTTCAATAGGAATAATGTCCTTAAATATCCTGATCCCCTTGCAGCCACTTCTCCGTGATGCCCATCAACTCATACCTGCCGATTTCAATCTGTGCCACAAGCTGATTTACCTTATTCTTTGTACAACATGCATTAAGATATAATATGGTCAGTCCTGTATTAACTGTACCTCCTGTCATGCCATTCATTTGACCAGTTTGATTGAAGTTTGATTGTTAAACATTTCCAGATGCTCTATCCTATTTGTGTCTGTGCTGGAGATTTTAATAACCTCACCTGAGTTCTGTACTCTTACCTCCTCTTTTAATTCGGCTTTTCTAATTAAACCCTGTAACTGAAGCCCCTCCCCCGCACACACACACTCCTAATCAGTTGAAATATATGTTCTACAGTCCTAGTTAGGATTCACTCGGACTCTGGTCCCAGCACGGTTCAGATGATGACTGTCCCATCGGAACAGGTCTTTTCTTCCTCCGTAATAAAATTGATTTATTCAACACAAAACACAGGGGCAAAATAAACTTTTGTGTACATACCAAAATATGCAAACTACAAAGAGACAAGGTGGTTAAAATACACTTACTATGTGGTGCTATGTAAATTTAAATGTTAATTACAAAACCATGAAAGTGATGTGCAAACTTTGTCAATCATTATTTGACCCGCAGCTGAGATCCTGGTTTCCCGTCTGTCAGTAATCCCCATCACTGAGATTCTCTCACCCTGTCTCTCACACACTGTCGAGAGGGGTTACAAGTTGATGTTCGCCCAGAATATTTAAATTAATCCACCTTCTCTCTGGAGCCAATCTATTGGTCTAATGGATACTGATTAGCTATCAGCAACTCAGCTCCGTGATGTCATTGGCGGTAAATGATCTGGGATGACAGCCAGTATCACAGGGTATGGCACCAGACAAAGCGCTTGCAGTCTCTCGGAGTTTCGAAATGAAATTTCTGTGTATTTCTCCTCATGCTGCCTCCTGATAACTTCACACTCGTCTGACATCCGTTGCTCTCACTCATTCTGTTGTTCCATTTTCTCGCCACTCTGTTTATCTCACTTCACTTTCTTTCTCTCTGATTATTCCTCTCTCTCCCTCTCAGCCTATCACCGATCATTCTCTTTATTTTCAAGTGGTCAAGTTGGAGAGCTAGTGGACGCATGGTGGGCTGATTGGCCTCCTCTGTGCTGTATTAATTCTGAATTTCACTGACCCAAAATACACACTTTAGCTGCCTGGAGAGACAAGCTGATCCATTGAAGGACACATCGCACAATTCACCGTTATCTCTTCCTGTTTTCTGACATGCAGGAATCTCGAAATATCTGTCCAAACAAACAGAGTCCTCACATTAACATCAGCACACTTCAGACTGCCAGGTCCACTGTGTTCAGTACCTCTGCTTGCAGTTGGTCTTAGCTGTACTGATATTAATCTACAACTCCTCCTCAGTCACTGTTCCTGTGGACCTACTGCTGTCGTTCCCCACACCCCTTCCCCCGCCCCCCACCCCCCACCCCCACCCACCGCCTCCACGCACTAGTTTAAGGGACAATGACAAACCTGCCTGCCAGGAGATTGCTGCCAGTTCAGGTCTGTCCTGTCCTTCTTGAGTCGGTCCTACCTGTCCGCGAATCCCAATGATTCACATATTGGAGATTGCTGCCAGATCAGGTTCAACCCGTCCTGCTTGTGTGTAGGTCCTACCGTCCCGGGAATCCCAATGATCCACAATTCGGAGATTGCTGCCAGTTCAGGATCATCCCGTCCTTCTTGTTTATATCATATCGACCCAGGAATCCCAATGATCCACATATCAGAAGTGCTGCCTCCCCTACCAGCTCTTTGGCAGTGTAGTTAATTGTGCTATCTTCCAATTCTAATCTCACTCACACGTGACATATTCTAATGTCTCCAAAATTCAAATATCCTTTCAGCACAACTCCATCAAGGCATTTTCTTTAAAGTGGATAGACTTGATAATAAAAAAAAGTGTGACGTTAGGAAAGTGAGACCACTGAATCAGTCCAATGACCAGAGGTTCTGATATCTATCCCCGCCACCAAGCGTATTTGACAAGGCATATATATTGACCAGGTAAAAACAATGACTGCAGATGCTGGAAACCAGATTCTGGATCAGTGGTGCTGGAAGAGCACAGCAATTCAGGCAGCATCCGAGGACAGCAAAATCGACGTTTCAGGCAAAAGCCCCTCATCAGGAATAAAGACAGAGAGCCCGAAGCATGGAGAGATAAGCTAGAGGAGGGTGGGGGTGGGGATAGAGTAGCATAGAGTACAATAGGTCAGTGGGGGAGGAGATGAAGGTGATAGGTCAGGGAGGAGAGGGTGGAGTGGATAGGTGGAAAAGGAGCTGGGCAGGTCGGACAAGTCCGGACAAGTCAAGGGGATCGTGTTGCTGGAGGTTAGAAACTAGGATGAGGTGGGGGAAGGGGAAATGAGGAAGCTGTTGAAATCCACATTGATGCCCTGGGGTTGAAGTGTTCCGAGGCGGAAGATGAGGCGTTCTTCTTCCATGCGTCTGGTGGTGAGGGAGCGGCGGTGGAGGAGGCCCAGCACCTCCATATCCTCGGCAGAGTGGGAGGGGGAGTTGAAATGTTGAGCCACGGGGCGGTTTGGTTAATTGGTGCGGGTGTCTCGGAGATGTTCCCTAAAGCGCTCTGCTAGGAGGCGTCCAGTCTCCCCAATGTAGAGGAGACTGCATCGGGAGCAACGGATACAATAAATGATATGATTGGATGTGCAGGTAAAACTTTGATGGATGTGAAGGCTCCTTTAGGGCCTTGGATGGAGGTGAGGGAGGAGGTGTGGACACAGGTTTTACAGTTCCTGCGGTGGCAGGGGAAAGTGCCAGGATGGGACGGTGGGTCGTAGGGGGGCGTGGAGCTGACCAGGTAGTCACGGAGGGAACGGTCTTTGCGGAAGGCGGAGAGGGGTGGGGAGGGAAATATATCCCTGGTGGTGGGGTCTGTTTGGAGGTGGTGGAAATGTCGGCGGATGATTTGGTTTATGCGAAGCTTGGTAGGGTGGAAGGTGAGCACCAGGGGCGTTCTGTCATTGTTGCGGTTGGAGGGGTTGGGTCTGAGGGCGGAGATGCGGGATGTGGACGAGATGCATTGGAGGGCATCTTAACCACGTGGGAAGGGAAATTGCGGTCTCTAAAGAAGGAAGCCATCTGGTGTGTTCTGTGGTGGAACTGCTCCTCCTGGGAGCAGATACGGTGGAGGCAGAGGGATTGGGAATACCGGATGACATTTTTGCAAGAGGTAGGGTGGGAAGAGGTGTAATCCAGGTAGCTGTGGGAGTCGGTGGGTTTGTAGAAAATGTCAGTGTCAAGTCGGTCGTCACTGATGGAGATGGAGAGGTCCAGGAAGGGGAGGGAGGTGTCAGAGATGGTCCAGGTAAATGTAAGGTCAGGGTGGAATGTGTTGGTGAAGTTGATGAATTGCTCAACCTCCTCGCGGGAGCATGAGGTGGCGCCAATGCAGTCATCAATGTAACGGAGGAAGAGGTGGGGAGTGGTGCCGGTGTAATTACGGAAGATCAGCTGCTCTACGTAGCCAACAAAGAGACAGGCAGAGCTGGGGCCCATACGTGTGCCCATGGCTACCCCTTTGGTCTGGAGGAAGTGGGAGGATTCAAAGGAGAAAGTGTTAAGGGTGAGGACCAGTTCGGCCAAACGAATGAGAGTGTCGGTGGAGGGGTGCTGTTGGGAACGTCTGGCGTTCGAGACACCACCCACGCCCTCCACCTCCTCCAAGACTTCCGTTTCCTCAGCCCCCAACGCCTCATCTTCACCATGGATATACAATCCCTCTACACCTCCATCCGCCATGACCAGGGCCTCCAAGCTCTCCGTTTTTTCCTCTCCAGACGTTCCCAACAGCACCCCTCTGGAGGGGTTACAAGTTGAAGTTGGCCCTGAATATTTAAATTAATCCACCTTCTCTCTGGGGCCAATCTATTGGTCTATTGGATTCTGATTAGCTGTCAGTAACTCAGCTCTGTCATGTCATTGGCGATAAATGATCTGGGATGATAGCCAGTATCACAGGGTATGGCACCAGACAAAGCGCTTGCAGTCTCTGGGAGCTTATAAATGAAATTTCTGTGCATTTATCCTCATGCTGCCTCCTGATAACTTCACACTCGTCTGACATCCGTTGCTCTCACTCATTCTGTTGTTCCGTTTTCTCGCCACTCTGTTTATCTCACTTCACTTTCTTTCTCTCTGATTATTCCTCTCTCTCCCTCTCAGCCTATCTCCGATCATTCTCTTTATTTTCAAGTGGTCAAGTTGGAGAGCTGGTGGGCGCATGGTGGGCTGATTGGCCTCCTCTGTGCTGTATTAATTCTGAATTTCACTGACCCAAAATACACACTTTAGGTGCCTGGAGAGACAAGTTGATCCACTGAAGGACACATCGCACAATGAACCATTATCTCTTCCTGTGTTCTGACATGCAGCGACCTCGAAATACCTGCTCAAACAAACAGACTCCTCACATTAAAATTAGCACTCTTCAGACTGCCAGGTCCACTGTGTTCAGTACCCTCTGCCTGCTTGCAGTTGGTCTTCGCTGTACTGGTATTAACCTACAACTCCTCCTCAGTCACTGTAAATGTGGAGCTACTGCTGTGGTTCACCACACGCCTCCCCCCGCCCCCAGCCCCCCACCCACATCCACCGCCGCCACACACTAGTTTAAACCATCCTAAAGGACAATGACAATCCTGCCTGCCAAGAGATTGCTGCCAGTTCGGATCTGTCCTTTCCCTCTTGTTTAGGTCCTCCCGATCCGAGAATCACAATGATCCACATATTGGAGATTGCTGACTGGTCCATCTCGTCCTTCTTGTGCATATCCTATCGACCCGGGAATCCTAATGATCCACATATCAGAAGTGCTGCCTCCTCTATCAGCTCTTAGGCAGTGTAGTTAATTGTGCTATCTTCCTATTTCTAATCTCACTCACACGTGACATATTCTAATGTAGAACATAGAGAACATAGAACAATACAGCACAGAACAGGCCCTTCGGCCCACGATGTTGTGCCGAACATTTGTCCTAGCTTAAGCACCCATCCATGTACCTATCCAATTGCCACTTAAAGGTCGCCAATGATTCTGACTCTGCCACTCCCACAGGCAGTGCGTTCCATGCACCACTCTCTGGGTAAAGAGCCTACCTCTGACATCCCCCCTATACCTTACACCCTTCACCTTAAATTTATGTCACCTTGTCTCCAAATGTCTCCAAAATTCAAATATCCTTTCAACACAACTCCAACAAGGCATTTTCTTTAAAGTGGAAAGGCTTCATAATAAAAAACGTAAGTGTGACGTCAGGAACGTGAGACCACTGAATCAGTCCAATGACCACTGGATCTGATATCTATCCCCGCCACCAAACCTGTTTGACAAGGCATACATATTGACCATCTGTTTGCAGAAGAACGAGGATAAACAGAAGATTAGAAAATGTCAGAGCAGATGGATGTCATTCAACCTGTTTACTCAGCTTTGCTATTCAATTGGATTCGAGTTATTCTGTTCCTTTCAATCGCAGGGTTTTTGCCCAGCATCCACAGCGGGTCAGAAAGTGCCCAGTGTTGTTGTGTGCACAGTCCTGTGAAGGGAGTGTCCAGTGCCCGGCAATCCAGTGTGGGGAGTCCCAGGGGTGGCACAAGGAAAGACTGCATGTAGTGACGATGGACTGAGGGACTGAAAGAGATGGAGTGGATATCCAGGAGCACTGCACTCGTAAAGGTGGCCGGGCAAGATTCCTAAACACCCAGAGAAACCCGCGAACCACGGCTGCTTTTGCAAAAACCTGTCGCATTTGCTGCATTGCTCCATCGAACAAAAGCAAAAATACTGTAGTTGTTAGAAATCCGAAGCAAACACAGAGACATACTGTGGATAAAAAAAAGAGTTAATTTTCCCAATGTAGACACAGGAAGAATGTGCAAAGACCACACAGAGAACGCCCAAAGATTGGAATTGAACCGAGTCCCCAGCACTGTGAGGCAGCTTTGCTGTGTCACCATGCAGCCCAATGATGGATAATTGGGGATAGGATAGTTAGAGGCATGGATACTGTTCTCCGTGATCGGGATGGAAAGCTCTGAAGCTTGGGTTGCCTATCTGTTGCTCGGGTTTGGGATATCTCATCTGGGTTGCAGAACTTGGAGCAGGAGGGGAATGATCCAGTGGTCAGGCTCCGCGTAGGTACCAACGACTGGACAAACAAAAATGACAATGAGAAGAGCGACCGGTAATACAGGACTGAACTTTTATATCGTAATGCATGCAGTATAAGGAATAAGGGAAACACGCTTGTGACTCATGTACAAATTGGCAGGTACGACATAGTGGGCTTTACAGTGATATCGCTGCAAGAGGATCAGGATTGGGAGTTGAATATTCAAGGATATTCATCCTGCCGAAAATATATGCAGGTGTGTAGAGAGATAGAGTTGTCTAATTATTAAGAATGGAATTGAATCAATGATTAATAATAAGAAATGAAGTAAGGTTAGTTGGTGTAGAAACGGTGTCGGTGCAATTGAGGAATCAAAAAGGTGAAAAATGCAGTTGGAGTTATGTACAGGGAGCTGGGGTGCAAGATACACCAGGAAATGGAAAGATCTGCAGGAAAGATAAAATTACAGTGATCACGTGGGATTTTATTATGCAGGTGGACTGGGATTTCAGGGTGGTAGTGGTTCGCAATAAAAGGAATTTGTGGAATTTGTATGAGATGGCTTTTTGGAGCAGCTTGTGGTGGCAGAGGAGATCAGGGGAGCTTAAGGTGAAGGAAATCATAGGAGGCAATGATCATAATATGATTGAATTTACACTGCAATTTCAGATGGAGAAGTTAGAACCAGAAGCAACGGTATGACAGCTGAATAAAAACAATTACAGAGACATGAGGGAGGAGCTGGGTATGATTGACTGGGAGACGGGGCGAGCAGGAAAGGCAGTTCAACAGCAATGACAGGAGATTTTTGAGTAATTCAGGATACAGCAGAGATTTATCCTGAGGAAAAAGAGGAGCTGAGTATAGGGAGGATGCGGCAACCGTAGCTGACTAGGGAAGTCAGGTATAGCATGAAAACAAAATATAAAAGCAAAGTAACTTTTTACTCGTTACGTTAACAATCTTGATAAGGGAATTGAGGGCACTCTGGCTAAGTTTGCAGATGATGAAAAAATAGGCAAATGGACAGGTCATATTGAGGAGGTGGAGAGGCTGAAGAAAGATTTTGACATGCAAAGAGAGTGGCAAATGCATTCCAATGTTGGAAAGTATGAAGTCGTGAACTTTGGCACGAACAATAGAGGCAGGGTCTATTTGCTAAATGGGGAGAAAGTTCAGCAATCTGAAGTGCAAAGGGACTTGGGAGTTCTCGTGCAGGGTTCCGTCAAGGTAAGCTTGCAGATTGAGGCAGTAGTTAGGAGGGCAAATGCATTTATTATTGATGACATTTATTACGAGATGAATTGTATATAAAACAGGTTGTTTACATCTCTGGTCATACCACATTTGGAGTATTGTGCGTAATTTTGAGCCCCATTTCTCAGGAAGGATGTACTGAGTCTGGATTGTGTTCACAAGATCTTCACGAGAATGGTCGTAGAAATGAAAAGCTTATCGTATGAGGCATGTTTGAGGAGTCTGGGTCTATACTCAGTAAAGTTTAGAAGGATGAGAGGGATTGTAACGGAAGCATGCAAAATACTGAATGACCTGGATAGAGTGGATAATGATAAGATGTTTCCATTGGACGAGGACCCAAGAACACAGCCTTAGATGAAAGGGAACACCTTTTAGAACAGTGATAAGGAGAAATGTCTTTAACCAGAGAATGGCGAATCTTTGAAATTTATTGCCACATATTGCCAGGTCACTGGTAATATTTGCTTATCCAGGGGATCAAGAGCTACAAGGAGAAGGTCGGAGAGTGGGTCAGAGAAAACTGTCAGCGATGATTGAATAGCGGAGCAGACTCGATGGGCTAACTGGCCTAATGTCTGCTTCTTTGTCTTATCGACTTATGGTTTAATCCTCAAGGAGGCAACTTGCATCTCTGAGAAGATGGATTCATGTTCTTCATGAATGTCAGTAGCTGGTGGGAATAGTTAACTGTTTTAGAATGAAGGTATTATGGCTGCTGTCAGGGTGGTGGATAATATGATATTCAGTGCATGATCACACACCCACTGCCCTGTATTAACCTGGGGAGGGTTTATTCCAAACCTGGGCGTCTCTGTCTCTGTCAATCACCGTGGAAAGTGCGGGTTGGGGTGGAAGGGCGCAACATCGTCCCAAGCACTTAAACTATCCAGCATCATGCAACCTGAGTGAAACAATATTCATGGAATCTACGACCTTCTCATTGTCTGTTTAGAATATAAGGAGTGATTGTCCATCCCACTCAATCACTCCCAAAGGTTAATCTGGTGGAACCCCTGTTCATTCTCCTGTGGTAAGGAGCTCACACCTTATGAAGGAGAGAAAATCTGCTCACAATGACCCAAATACTGCCTCAACAACACTCTCAGGTTTCTTCGCAATAATTCCTTTCCCTCACTTAGCTGGGTCCGTTTCTTTTCCGTGAAATAGAAAACTATTCAGTTACGATGCACTGTCACTGATTAAAAATTTAAAACATCCTTACATCTGTAGGTCAGTATCAATAAAGCGACCACAGGAGGGGCCTATCGAGATGGACATCACTCTCGGCGAGAGACTCAATCACAAAGAATCCATCTAAAACAGTGAATGGCCACCTACCTGAATGGGAATCAGCTGCAGGAATTTAGGATAGAGGCAGAGGAAGGGAGGTATCTTTCCTTTTGATCTGCCATCACGGGATGTGTGCAGACCTGATCAGGCCAGCATCTTATGTCTATCTTGAACTGAATTGTTAGTTCAGGTGTTCCACATCACAGTAAATAGTAAAACACAGTGCTGTGGGTTTGCAGTCGCATAGAGACCTGACCAGGGAAGGATGACCCACTGCTTTCTCTAATGAGCATGAGGCAAGCCGATATCAACAGATTATTATTCTGTGGCTCTAGATTACTAGCAATGGTGTGCCACCATACACTGTCTTCCCATCTTTCAGATTTTGTACCGAGAACAAGTTAAACATCTCAAGTGCAATTATTTTGCAATGGACTTGGAGTAAGAAGAGCCTTGAAACAGCTGTATCCGGAATTAACAACTGCACAAAGTATGGTTTATTTAGGAGTTGCACTGAGACTGAGGAGTAGATTGGACGTCATAATGGTGGTACTGGAAATGACTGGTGAGTGCGGAGGGTATGGAGATGTAAACTGTGCAGGGGAAAATTAATCAAGGAAATTGAGAACAGTCTGTTTCTTCCTCACATATTGGTGAGAAATTTGTATTGAGTAATTTGCTAGTTATAATTTCTAAGAATTGAATCTTTTATTGGAAATGAAAACGTTGACTAGCACCTTTCCAAAATTTACATATCATGAACATCAATTCAGTTCAGACCGTTTCACTAGACCGCTCGAGTGACTTACCAGAAACACCAACTATAGCAAGGATAGGATAGTAACTAGCTTGAATAACGATCAGTACATCTTCAATCCACGATGCTAAAGATATCCAAGGCTGAGAAAGCCAGAAAAGACCATCGGATAAACCTCTGTCCATTGTTGGAAATTTTCAGTCTAATGTTCACAGATTCTGATCCAGTGTTGGAACATTCTAGTCTGATGCTATCAGTTTCTGATCTCTCTCAGAAGCAGCAGTTCCCTGTTACTGGTGTAGGTGATCCTCACGCTCATACGATGGGATAAAACACTGAAAGCATTCCTTATTCCCAGAAGAGAGAAACTCTCTCGGGACACAAAGGATCCATGGAGACTGACATAATCACAAACGCTGAATAAACAGCTCAGTTCATCCCTTTCAATTCAATACTATCATTAAAATTCAAAATAACTTTGAACATTCGTGCATTCTGGGTGTGATATGTGAGTGTGACTGAAGGAAGGAATGTTGAAGATGGAAGATTGATTGTGTGTAATCATTTAGTCTGCCTTGGATATGGAAATGATGCCAGAGGTTTAACAGAACATAAACATGCTTCTCTGCTCATAAATGGAGAAACAAATCCTGTAACTGCAGATCAGTCATTGCAATATTCAGATTGTTATTCCCGAATGGGAGAGGGTTGGTGTGGGTCATGTTGTTGATGTTATCGATGTAAAGAAACTGTGACGATGTATCACTTACTGAACTTCATTTATATTGTGGGGAAAAGAGAGAAGATGGAGAGGATTCGGGGACATGGCTGTTCAGTCCTGGCAGAGGAACAATGATGTTCCCCAATCAATAGCATTCGAACGTTACTGTTTATAACTCATATGAAGAACAGATTCAAGAATACATCTACAATGAAGTATTAACAGTGACAATATTAATGAAATGCATTTATGCGAGACAAAATTCAGAGACAAAATTATTTTCTGTACAGGCCGAAATATGCAAACTACAAAGGGATAGGTTGTTAAAATGCACTCCTGATATGGAGCTATATAAATTGAAATGTGGATAACATAACTATGGAAGTGGTGTGCAATATTTATCAATCATTATTTGATCCACAGCTTAGATCCTGATTTCCCCTCTGTCAGTGTAATGGAAAATTAACAAAATTAACATTTTCTGTGAAACCTGAAAGAGAATGCTATGAAAAATTTGAAACTTTTCTGAGCTTTGCTAATAGTTTGCTGAATTCTGTAGTCGAGGAGACAGCTTGTCTTTGCTGAACATTTTAAACATTCAACCTGGTCTGGCGAGCAGTCGAATTCAGCAAAAAAGAAAAAAAAAACATAACGACAGTTATTTCCACGGCAAAGGAATGAGAAAATAAGAACTCGAATATTTCACAGCCCTTGTCCTTGAGCGTGTGATAAGAATAGTATAACAGGAATATATGAATTTTGGTCAGGTCCGAACCCAAGGCGTTTTTTTTACCAAGTGTATTGGTTCCCTGCAGTGGTTAAAAATAAAGCTTTTTATTTGCTCTTGCTAGCATCTGAGTCCGGTCAGTTCAATTTCATGACAGTAAACATGGGGGCTCATCCAGGATCCCGCGTTTAGGTAAGATTGTGAAGATTCCCAGGAGGCGCAGGCGGCAGCGCCTTCAAGGTCCTTCACACCATCTCGAGCACTGAAGTGGCCCCTTTGCGTGAGAGGACTGCAAATCTGTGGATTGCGCCATAGCTGGGGATTCGAATCGAATAGGGTCGGGGTAAGAGTCGTCGCTTTAGTAATCCTAGGTAGAGACTCATTCTAAGAGAATAAATGATTCAGGAAGAGGTTTCAGTAAACTCTCGCACGGTATTCGAGCAAACCCAAGGGAAAGGATTGCCGTCTCTAGAGTGGTTAAGAGACAGCAGGTTTAAGGTGGTTTTAGACTTGGAACCAACACTGGCTGAGTTTGACTCGCCAAAGACATACCGGGTACGTGATTTCTTGGTTTACAAAAAAAGGGATTGTGGCGGACACGCCTAATGCGAGAGGAGACCGCCAGAGGTAAAAGCAAGTCAAATGTTAAAAAATAACGGCAACGTGAAGAGCTGAACACTTTTCTAATAACGCTGAAAATAGGCTTCAGCAAGACCAAACAAAAAGAGGGTTAACAGAGGACTTGGAATGGCCAACCAATAATGCAAGTATATGTTAAATAATTACGGCCCAGAGTTTGTAAAGTAGTTAGAATTGTGGATCAAGGAATGTGGGTTTAGTAAAAGGCAGTTGGAAGTACTGAGGTCACGGTTGGAGGAGAGAGAGTAGGAGAAACGGAAGGGGAAAATAGAACCTGTAAATTGGAGCGTTTATAAAATGTGGAAGGCTGAGGCCGATATCAGAGGAAGGAAATCTCAAGTAAATATCATAACAAATACGCATACAGACGCTACTGCACATGCAGGCATGTGCAGTAAACAACCGAATGAAGCTGAACAGTGCCTTAATCTGTTTCAGATCCTGACATTGACGGCTACCCTCCCAGACCAAAAGCCCCCCGTCGAGCTCTGCCTGGTGAAGATCCCAATTTAGCGACAGCCGCTTCAGAATCTGCTGAATCACTGATTGCATACCATACCCCCCAACCAACTGAAGCAAGAAGCGATCACCCCATGACGAATGATGAGTCAGGCAGTGAGAGTATTGGCGTATGATCATCTTACCAGGTAGTTCTGCACGCACCAATGGTTGAAGTTCCAGGTCCAGAAGCGTGCCCAGTGTTGGTCCACCGACCATGGACCATGAAAGATTTCGGAAATGCCTCTGGGCATTTGCCTGACCCACGCGAAATTGGAGGTGATAAGTTCACCAAAGAAGTGACGAAGTTCTGTACCGAGTTCCATCCCACATTGCATGCGATGAGACCTGTCTTGGGATGAAAGCTGGGTGCTGATGTCACCAAAAGCAAGTATAACTGGCCAGCCATAAACGTCCATGGCAGATCAACTGACCGGCAAGTGGAAGAAAACGGATACATTAATGCTTGTGTTGCAGCGCTGGCAACCGCCTGTAGGGAGGCATTCTCAGTGCAAATGGACATGACCAAAATTGCAATGTGTCAACAATGAGAAGGTGATACAGTGTCCCAGTAACTTACGCACCTCGCTGAAGTCCATAACACCAATAGTAGACTGAGACCACACACCGTATGAAGCACACCTGTGGAACAACTTCATCAATGGAATGAAGGACGAAATAGTGATAAAGGTAAAAGACACATGTATTACCTGGGACACTGGAAAGCTGAATTTGATAGAACAACATGTGATACATGCTGAAAAATTGCTTACCCAGGAGAAGGATAGTTGGAAACTAAAGAAGGAACAGCAAGCACATAAAGCACAGCTTCCTATGATGCACATGGTCACCCAGCTGTTGGAGGGAGATACTGCAGGAAAAGAGAGAGACAGAGAGGAAGGCTGCGGAAGAGGAAGAGAAAGGGGTCGCGGGAGAGGCGCCTGCATAGGTAGATCTGGTGGGTGCTTTATTTGCGTATCAGTGAACCACTGGGTGTGACAGTGCCCGCACAGGCAGCCTCAATCGTCCCAGGAGGCTGGACAGCAGGGTGACTAAGAGGGGAAGGCTCAGGTGGAGGTGGGCAGCCCACGAGGTACAGGTAAGCCTCCTTCCTTTATGCTTGGCAATGAAGACTCGATTATGCTAATCACTTCGACTAACCTTATTGGCACTGAGACATGTCCCACCTCGATATTGAGCTCTGAGATTGTGAAATGTGGACAATATGTTCATTCTAACAATGATGCCTATAAGTCGATGCCTACCTCTATGTTATATGTGGAAGATACACCAGTTACTTTTTCTGGTAGACACAGGGTCAGCATTTTCAGTCATTAAATCAAGCCAGTTCAGAGAGTCAACGCCATTAAAGTTGAATGGAAGGTTTCTGAACTCTATGGGTGCATCAGCAGTTGTGCTACGACAGAGATTTATGGCACCGCTCCAGAACAGAATACCAGTTAAAACCTGAGGCTTTAGCAGGAATCACTCCAGTCTTTGAATCCCCCTTTTCAAGCAATAACTCTGTTGCACCTCAAATGTTCCTAACCCCTGTACTATATTAGATCAAATTCCACCGGACAGTAAATGGTTCTTTGCTGTGGATTTAGCAAATGCCTTCTTTATTGTATCAGTACACCCAGATAGTTAATTCTGGTTTGCTTTTTTATTCAAAGAGAAATCATATACCTTCACATGACTTTGTCAAGTTTACTGTGAGTCCCCCACCATATACAATGAGGCTCTATGCAGGAGTCTGGAGACTTTTGTTTTAACCCTTGAGTCAGCGCTTCTGCAGTGTGTAGACGATTGCTTGATAGCAGCATAAACTACACCTACATTGGGGATTCCAAATCCAAACAAGCCTTTTGTACAAACGATAGATGAGAAGCGTGGCTGCATGACATCTGCGCTTTTGCAGGATTATAGGGGAACGATTGAGGCCAGTAGCTCATTTTTCAGCTAAACTAGACCCCGTAGCGGCAGGATTGCCTCAATGCCTGCGAGCCGTGGCCGCAGCTGAAAAGGCTGTTGTAGCGTCCAGGGACATATTCGGCTCTGGTGAATTAATCCTACTGGTCCCACATGCAGTATCCTTACTGCTTTCCGAGCAAAAGACAGCACACATGTCGGCAGCTCTTTAGCTCAGATACATTACTGTATTATTGGAGACGCCGGACATTACAATAAATAGATGTAACGTCCTTTACCCTGCTCGACGTTTACCCACAGAAGTAGACTTAGACGCACATGATTGTGTTGCTGTAACAAATGAAATTTGCAGCCCTAGACAAGAGTGCAGGATTCTCCACGTCAGAATCCGAATATGGAGGTTTTTGTGGAAGGGTCAACATTCAGGAGCAAGGAGGCAGGCCAGAAATGTGTTGGATATGCTGTAATGCCTACCCACGAGGTAGTCAAAGTGGGATCATTCCTTTCTCATTATTTGCCTTGACTGAGGCATGCAAATTGGCTGAGAGAAGGACAGTGAATATTTGCACTGACAGCAGATATGCATTCGGGGTTATACATGATTTTGGAACCCTTTAGAAACACAGGGACTTCTTGACCTCCACCGGAAAGCCCATCACACACCGTGACCTGATTTCTGACCTCCTGGAAGTGGTCCTATTGCCCAAATCAATTTCTGTATGTAAATTTAAACCTGACACACAAAAAAAACTATTCTACTTCTTAAGGCAATGCGACGGCAGACACAGCAGCCGCGAAGTGATCAGTTTGACATGTGTATGACAATTATTTGCACCCCAACAGCAGACGAACGGGAGTTACAGTCACAGGCAACGCTCGAGGAGAACCGTGAGTGGACAAGGCCAGTGTGCAGAAAGGGGAGGGGTGTGTTTTGGCCCTAATGATAAAGCCTGTCTACAACAATCATTATTTCCATTCTATGCCAAACTGACACACAGTACGGACCATGTGTTAAAAAGGGGGATGCACGATAGTATTTCGGCACACTGATACACTCAGGGATTTACTCATTAATCCCAGAAATATTATGAACGATGTGTTATCTGTGCTACTAATAATGTGGGGAGGGGATTACAGATTAGACAAGCAGCAAGCCCTCAATCCTAAAGACACTTTGAGCATTTACAGATGGATTTCTTTGAACTAACTCCAAGCGGCGGGAACGTATATTGTCTAATTATCGTTGATATGTTTTCCAAACGGTTGGAAGCGTTATCCATGTCAAAACAGGATACCAGTGCCTAGGTTTTTCTAACTGAAATAATTCCATGATGGGGCATCCCTGAAAGCCTTTGTAGTGACAAATGGACACCATTTATCAGTAATGCCTTGCAGCAGACCAGTAATTATTTGGGAATAAACATGCGACAACACTGTGCCTACCACCCAGCTTTTTAAACATTCAACCTGGCCTGGCGAGCGATCGAATTCAGCAGAAAAAGCTGAGAAAACATAAAGACAGTTAGGTCCATGGCAAGGGGATGAGAAAATAAGAAGTCGAATGTTTCCCAGCCCTTGTCCTTGAGCGTGTGATTGGAAAAGCATAAAAGGAATACGTAAATTATGTTCAGGGCCCATACACAAGGCGTTTTTGCCAAGTGTATTGGCCCCATGCAGTGGGTAAAAATAAAGCTTTTTCTTTGCTCTTGTTAGCATCTAAGTCCAGTCAGTTTAATTTCCACGACAGTCAGTGATCCACCTGACTGAGATTCTCTGGACCAGTCTCTCACACAGTAGGGGGTGTTATCATTTCCTGCTGTTCTTGGCATAGTCAATTTTTCTTCTCCATGTATCTTCTCCATGATACTAATCTATTGGCCGAATGGATTTTGTTTAGCTGTCAGTAACCTAGCTCTGTGAAATTATTGGGAATAAGTGATCTGGGATGATAGCCAGTATCAGCACACTGCTCACAGTGTATGACACCCAGACAAAGGGCTTGCAATCCAGAGGAATTTCTAAATAAGATTTCTAACTTCTGTCTGTCCATATCTATCCCCCCTTCATGCTGCCTTCTGATCTATCTAACTTCACCCTCATTTAACCCCTTTTCATCTCCCACTCAATTTGTCGCTCCCCTTTCTATTCTCTCTCTATTTATCTCTCTTCACTTTCTTTCTCACACAATGTATCTCCACACACTCTCTCTAGCTCCAATTGGGCCGTTGGAAAGCTTGTGATCCCACGATGGGCTGACTGACTCCCATTTGTGCTATGATAATTTCGCGGTTCTCTGACCCACAATAAGTATTTTCGGTGTCTGGACAGACACGCTGGTCCAGTGACAGGTACAGTGCACAATTACCATTATCTCTTCATGTTGTTCTCTGATGTGCAGCTGCCTTGACATGTCTATTCAAACAAAACAGACAGAATCAAATTCGAGCAGTCGGGATGACTTTCATCACCGTGTATTTCAATCAGGATTTAATGAAAGATGAGGTTCCCGAATAACATAACAATGATAGAAAAACAGAAAAACACAATGAATAGCAGTTGAGTACAACATGTGGTTCCAAGTAGGCCCCATGGTATTACCGCGAGATTATCAATCCAGAAAATCAGCTCCGGTTCTGTGGACCCAGGTCCGAATCCCACCACTGCAGATGGTGGAAATTCAATTCAATAATTTAAAAATATCCCTGGAATTAAGAATCTACCTATGAGAATGAAATCGTTGCCGATTGTCAGAAAAATCCATGTGGTTCACTGATATCCTTCAATGAAGGAATCCTCCATTCTTCACCTGGACTGGCGACCGTTGACTCCAGACCCAAAGCAATGTGATTGACTCTCAATCGCCCCTGAAATGGTTTAGCGAGTCATTCAGATGTGCTACAAAATCTCAAAGAAATTAAACCGGATGTATTGACCTGGACAACGGAAAATTGAACGTTAGAAACATCATTGTCGAACCTGCAAAGTCCTCCTTACTAACAAATGATTACTCGTGCCAAAAATCGGAAAACTCTTTAACAGACAAGTCAAATAACAGTCTGACTCACTGAATTTTACCTTACAGATATAACCCACACAGCACCATCACCATCCCTGGATATGTCCTGTCCCAAAGGCAGGTACGATCCAGCACAGGAGGCAGCTCAGTGCGATACAGTGGGGCGGTAGATGCTCTGGGAGTCCCTGTAACTTGTAAACTCATATACCCAGCATATCACCCACTCAACCATTACCATCAACCAATAGGATTAACCCTGGTTCAAAAGGGAGTGCAGGAGTGCAAGCCAGGGGCAGAACCAGGCATACATAAAAATAAAATGTTAATTTGCTGAAGCTTCCAAAGAGAACCTTTTGCATGCCAAGTAGCATAAAAAGCAAGGAGCAGACAGAGCTAAGCGATCCCAGAACCAATGCATCTAATTTAAGCTCTGTGGTTCTGCCAATCTGATCATGAATGGTGGTAGACAATGAAAGAACTCACCGGATTAGGAGGCTCCACAAATATCCCCAGCCACAGTGAAGGAAGGGCGCAGCATATCAGTGCAAAATATAAGGCCAAAGCTTTCACAGAATTCTTCAGTCAGAAGTTTCGAGTGGATGATCCATTTCGGTCTCCTCCCGTGGTCCCCATCAATACAGATAGCGGTATTCAGCAAATTCGATTGACTGGTCTCAAGAAACGGTTGAAGGCACTGGATACTGCAAAGGCTATGGGCCCTGACGACATGCTGACAATAGTCCTGAAGACTTGTGCTCCAGAACTTCCCGCTCCCCTAGCCTAGCTGTTCCAGTATGGTTACAAACCAACCATGGGGAAAAAAAAAACTGCTCAAGTGTGTTCTGTACAGAAAAAGCAGGACAAAGTCAACCCAGCCAAATAACACCTCATCAGTCTACTCCCCATTATCTGTAAAGTGATGGAAGGGGACATCAACAATGCTATCAAGCAGCACCTGCTCAGCAATAACCTGCTCAGTGACACACAGTTTGGGTTCCACCAGTGACACTCAGCTGCTGACCTCATTACAGCCTTGGTTCAAACATAGAAAAAGGAGCTGAATTCCAGCCCTTGACATCAAGGCTACATTCTTTCAAACGTTGCTTCACGAAACCCGAGCAAAAAGGGTATTGGCGGCCAATACTCCACTATTGGAGTCATACCTGACAGATAGGAAGTTGGTCATTGTTGTTGGAAGTCAGTCATTTGAGCTCCAGAACATTTCTGCAGTAGTCCCTCAGGATAAAGTGGATGTAGGTTTGCTCGCTGAGCTGCAAGTTTCATTATCAGACATTTCATCACCAGAGAAGACAACACCTTCAGTGACTCTCCGGATGAGACCTAAATCCAAGCATCTTCAGTTGTTTCATCAATGTCCTTCACGCCATCGTAAGGTCAGACGTGTGCATATTCGACAATGACTGTACAATGTGCAGCACCATTCGCAAATGCTCAGATATGGAAGTAGTCCATGCCAAAATGCTACAAGATCTGGACCCTCTCCAGGCTTGGACCGACAAGTGGCAAGTAACATTTGCACCACACAGATGCCAGACAATGACCATCACCAATAATTAACAGTATAACAACTTGGTATTTTGCAGCATTACAATCACTAAATTCTCCACTATCAATATCCTGGGGGTTATCATTGATCAGAAACTCAACTGGACTCACCACATAAATATAAGAGCAAATCAGAGGCTAGGAATACTGCGCGAGTAACTCACCTCCTGACTTCCTAAAGCCTGTCGATCATCTAAAAGGCACAAGTCAGGAATGAGATGGAATTCTCCCACTTGCCTGAATGAGTGCAGACCCAACAACATTAAAGGAGCTTGACACCATCCAGGACAAAACAGTCCATTTCATAGGCATCACATCCACAATCATTCACTCCCTCCACCACCGTCGCCCAGTAGCAGAAGTGTGTGCTATCTACAAGACACAATGCAGATTTTCCCCAAAGATCCTCAGACAGCATCTTCCAATTCCATGGAATGACAAGGCCAGCATATTTATGGGAATGCCACCACCTATACATTCACTTCCGAACCAATCAACATCCTAATGTGGAAATATGTTGCCGTTCCTTCACTGTTACAGGTAGAAACCCTGGAATTCCCTCCTTCATTGCATTGTGGGTCAACACACAGCAGGTGGACTGCAGCGGTTCAAGAAGGCAGCTCAGCACCAGTTTCTCAAGGAGGCAACGAGGGACAGACAAGAAATGGTGGGCCCATCCAGCGATGCCCGCAGCCAAAAAAAAATTAAAAATAGTTCCAAGTTGAGCATCTCGATGGAGCAGGTTATCTGACTTGAACACGAACAGGAAAACAGTGTTTCTTATACAGAACATTATAGACGTTTCTGTTATTAGATGGGTGTTCAGTGTTCGATGACATATTGTTGCCATGTGCTGTGAAAAATTGCATTTGTTTGGTCAAATTCAACAACACTGGCATAACAGGATCGATCCTTCGAAAATACCAGACTGAAAATGACTGTCATCGGAGAGACAATGTACTCCCGCCAGATGAGACTCACAGATAGCTGTGTATATTCAATGTTTAATGGACTACCGGCCAACACTGAATCCTCCCATCGACCATCTCACAGGGGTTACCATTGAACAGAACTTGAAGTCAAATCAACATACAAATACAAGGGTTACAAGAGCTGCTCAGAGACTTACAATTCTGCACTGAATAATCGACCACATGACCATAAGAGCATGAAATATTGATATAGATTGAGGCCATTCAGCCCATACGTTCACTGTGAAACTGTACCATTTTGTCATAGTCTCTATAACTACTAGACATATCTTCTACACACTGACTGTCTCAATCTTTGCAGTAATCAATCAGTTTATATCAGATGCCTCGCCTCCCATTCTTCTAAATTCCATCGAGTACACACACTGCCGCTCATGACAAGCCACCATCCCCAGGATGGATCACCTCCAACACCAACTGATCTTTCCCCAGAGATAGCGCCCAAAATAGCTCCCAATATTCCAAATGCCGACTGACCATTGCCCATTACATTCTCATCGGTATGCCTCCTCTCTTGTATTCAAGGTTCCATGAAATGAATGCTAACATTGCAATTACTTTCTTAACTGCCTAAAAAAACCTGCACAATAACCATAACAGAGGGTGAGTGCCCCGTACAGTACTCCCTGCATACCCATGGCTCTGTCCTCAGCCCCCTACTGTACTCCCTGTTTACATGCAGCTACGCCCTCAGGCCCATACCAACTCCCTGTACACGCACGGTTGGCTCTCAGCCTCCTACTGTACTGCCTGTATACCCATGGTTGGGCCCTCAGCCCCCTACTGTACTCCATGTGCACACACAGATGTGCCCTCAGCCCCCTACTGTACTCCCTGTACAACCACGGCTGTTTCCTCAATTCCCTACTATACTCCCTGTACTCCCATGGTTGTGACCTCAGCCCACTACTCTACTCCCATGGCTGTGTCCTCACCCCCCTACTGTACTCCCTGTACACCCACGGCTGTTTCCTCAGTTCCCTACTGTACTCCCTGTACACCCACGGCTGTGTCCTCAGCCCCCTACTGTACTTCCCGTACACCTACAGCTGATCCCTCAGCTCCCTACTGTACACCCCATTCACCAACGGCTGTACCCTCAGCTTTGTACCGTACTCCCCGTACACCCATGTCTGTGTCCACAGCCCCCACTGTACTCCCTGTACACCCACAGCTGTGTCATCAGCCCTCTACCGTACTCCATGTACATCCACATCTGGGCCCTCAGCCCCCTATTGTACTCCCTGTACATCCAGGGCTATGCCCTAAGTCCCCTACTGTACCCCCTATACTCCCATGGTTGTGTCCTCAGTCCCCTACTGTACTCCCTGTACTCCCATGGCTGTGTCCTCAGCCCCCTCCAGAACTCTCTGTACACACATGGCTGTGTTGTCAAATTCCAGCCACAAGTTCGCTGATGACATCACAAAATCAGGACGGTTATCAAACTACAATCAGTCAGAATACTAAAAGGAGATTGAGAACTTGGTGGCATGGTGTAATGGTAATAACTCTCTCAAATTCGGCAATAGTAAGGAACTGATAATTGACTTCAGAAAGAAAGGAGAGGAACACGCCGTCATCTACATCAATGGTTGAGGAAGTGCAGAGCATCAGCTCCCTCGGAGTGACAATAACTGACAACCTACCCTGGTCTTCTTGCATAGGTGTGACCGTAAAGAAGATTCAACAACGCCTCTCCTTCCTCAGGTGGCTCAGGAAATTCAGCATGTACTACTTCTACAGATGCACCATTGTGAGTGTACTGTCCGGGTGCGTAACGGCTTCACACATCAATGCTCAGCCAGGACCATAGGAAACTTCAGAAGGTTGTGTTCACAGCCCAGACTATGACGGACTCCAATCTCGCAACATTGACTGTATTTACACGGCTTGTTGCCGCAGAAAGACTGCCAAAATCTATCCCAGGTTACTGAGGGAAGGGAGAGAGGAAATAGCTGGGACCTTAACAGATATCTTTGTAGCATCCGTGAACACAACTGAGGTCCCAGAGGACTGGAACGTTGCTAATCCCCTTGTTTGAAAAGGGTAGCATGAATAATCCAATTAATTATAGACCAGTGAGCCTGTCATCAGGGGTACGGAAGCTGCGAGGGAAGATACTGAGGGATAGAATCTATTCTCATTTGGATGGAAATGGTCTTATCAGTGAGAGGCAACATGGTTTTGTGCAGGGAAATCCATGTCTTACCAACTTAATAGAAGTCTTTGAGGAAGTGACAAAGTTGATTGATGAGGGTGGGGCTGTACATGTCATGTACATGGACTTCAGGTAGGCATTTGATAAGTTTTTCCATGGTCGGGTTATGGAGAACGTGAACTCACATAGTGTTCAGGGTGTGCTGGCTACAAGGATACAGAACTGGCTGGGAAATAGGGGACAAAGCGTAGTAGAGGAAGGGAGTTTCTCAAAATAGAGAACTGTGACCAGTGGTGCTCCATTTAAGATGTTTCTGGAAAGATACATGAATAGGCCGGGAGCAAAGGGATACAGACCTTCGAAAATAGACAACGGAATTAGATAGATGATCTGGATCGACGCAGGTTTGGACCGCCGAATGGTCTGTTCCTGTCCTGGAATTTTCTCAGTTCTAACATTATCAAAGACCCATCATATGCCTGTAAAGATCTCCCACAACCTCTTCCATCAGGCTAAAAGATACAGCAGCTTGAAAACATAGATCAGCTGGTTCAGTAACAGCTTCTTCCTGGCTGTTATTAGATTGATGAATGGACTCGCTAATATCAGATAATGCTGATCTTGTACATGTTGATCTCGCCCAGCGCACACCATGTGCACCGCAACCTATTTGCCTCTCAGATATGTTTTACAGCCATCGTTCTGTACATCCTTGCTCAGTATGAACTGCCTGAACACCTTGGTACAGATCAAAGTAAATCCTGACCTCCCTCCTTCCAGCTCCCACCAGTTCTCACTCCCAGGTCTCTCCGGTCCTCATCCACAGTTTCTCCCATTCCCCCCAGCTCCCCGTGACTCTATCCCCAGCTCCCCGTATACTTTGTCTTTCACTGTTTCTCTCACACTGTCTCTTTCCTTGTGTTTTCCTTTTCCCTGTCTTCTGTTTCTTCCCATGACATTATCTCCCTTGCTCCCAGCCCGTGTGACTCTTTGTTACCTTGTTTTTTTCCGATCTCTCTTTGCCAGATTGTCCATCAGTTTCCCTCGCTGTGTTCTCTCTCTCCTTCCCTTCGTGTCTGTCTCTTTCTCCAGCATTGTGATGTTGATGGCTTCTCTATTGGTTTGACGCAGGTGATAGCTCATTGGTTCAATGTTGGCAGTACAATTAACTCAACTGAGTTTTGGAATCGTGGACATAATGTAAGTTTATCGGTTACATTTAAATTGTTGTCAAAACAGCAACCAGAACGTGGGTATCCATTTAACAGTCAATTGTTCCATCTAACTATTTTGGAACCACCCGTCTGCCAGTGCTCAGTATACGGGCAACTCAAAGCTTTCTATTCACGTGCATAATGGACTTACATGGTAACTACTCTGCCCAAGACCATAAGAAACTACAGACGGTTGTGTGAACAGCCCAGACCATCACGGAAGACAACCGTCCATCCATTTGTACGTGTCATTGTCGCAGAAAGGCTGGCAACATCAAAGTTCTGTCCCAAACCGGTAATGATCTCCTACAACCTCTTCCAACAGGGAGGAGACACAGAGGCTTGGAAACATGAACCAGGATACTCAGGAGAACTTCCTTCCCAACCATTATTCGACTGACGAATTGACATCTCTAACTTTTCATAGAATATTAATCTTGCTAAATTAGATCTTGCTTTGCCCACTTCCTGTGAAGCTGTAACCTTGTATGCCTCATTCTGTCTAAGTACCCTATGATCTCTGTTTCCTTGTTTACCACCATGTGCCTGCTCTCTTCGCAAAACAATCCTTTCCATTGTACATTTGACTACATTAAATCCAATCAAATCAGATCAAACACGTGGACTACAGTGGCTCAACGGCTTATTAAGGGCTACTGGTAAAGTGAACTAACGCTGGCTTAGTCGGTGATACCAATATTCCATTAATGAATATAAGAAGATGACCACACTCTGGGAAGACAGGGGTATCAAATCGATTTAAACGTTATCTTAGATTAATACAAGTTTTCCCCCTATCTGTAAGTAGAGTGTTCCTATGATACGGTGTAAAGAGCAGTAGCACTAATTTGTATGCGAAAAAATCTTACATATTATTTCTAGCCCAGCTGATCATCATTCTCTTTGTTTGCTCTTTTTTCTTCTGTATCTCTTTCTGTATTGATTTTTTCTCCCCTTCAAAGCAGACTTCCCTGTCAAAGGTATTAATCACATTCCTTTCCAGCTGCCTTTCAGTTCAGAAAAGTTCCCCAGCAATTTCTGTTCGTGTCTTTGCCTTTCTTTCCATTATTTCAGATTTTCAGCACTTTCCTTTATTTGATTTCACCTTCAATTTTGTTATTTCGTGGGATGCTGGCATCTCTGCCAAGGGCAGCATTTGGTTACCACCAATAATTGCCCTGATTCTGAGGCCAGCCGCCAAGCCAATATAATGTCAAGCACATTATCATGGGTCTGAAGTTTCACTTAACCCATACCGGGTAATAACATTATATTTCTTTACCGAAGGTGATCAATGAAACAGGACGGTTTTCAGACAAAAGGTTGTTTTTGTGGTTGTTTTTCGTGAAATTCACTTTCATTCCAATTCTTATCATTTTTATTTAAGTTCTGTCATCAGCTGTGGTTGGACTTGAAACAAATCACTTGAAACAATATTGTTTGTTTAATAAGCTTTGCTTCTGAAATTCATCCAGCGACATTCCTACATTCATACAGTGTCCTAATCATGAAGTAAGATCCGAGACAAGAATAATTTTTTGATTGAAATATTTGTAATGGAGTAGTGGTCAGCAGAGAACTTTAAACATTAAGTCTTAATTTTGCCAACGTGCATCCAATGGTTTGTTCAGCAACAACACTGACACAGAGATGAAAATTGGGGATATTAGGAGCTGGTAGTGGACAGGTTTGGTGACAGAGAGAACACGAGACATAAATCAGTTCAGGGTAAAAAGCGATCTCGAGGTTGTGAACAGTTTTGTTTGCAGATGGTTGTGAGGTAGTGGTCAGCAATTCATGGATAATGAATGGAGACTGCAATTGAAATGGAAGATAACAGCTTCTTTCTCTGACAAATATAGATAACAGAAATTGCAACGAAGTTATAATTTGTTTGTGGGATTAATGAATGGACAGAGGTAGAGAACACCAACAATAGCGAGAATAGATTAGTAGCACACCCTCCACCACGCCCAGAATAATCATCAGCACTGCTGATATCCGATATTATAGAAATTCCTAATAGGGCGAAATCTTGAAAACACTTAAGGAAAATCGCCTCTCCATTGTTGTAATGTTCCAATCCGCAATTCTCACATTCAGATCTGTCCTCTCTCTGACTGCACAGCTGTTGATCTCTGTTACTGTTGGAGCTGATGCATCTGCAACTACAGTGGGATAGCACACTGAATTAAGCCCCTCACCAATAGGAGAGGGAAACCTTCCAGTGACACAGTTACATTGCATGGAGACTGACATTAATCACAATCACTGAGCAAACAGTCCCAGCTTTCTATACAGGACATTCAGTTCACAATATAACTGGAGTGAACTACATGTTGACATTGTTTGCTATTGGTCAAATCTCCCATCACCAATTGCTCTAGTGAAGTCAGTTGTGAGGGAGAATGATGGATGCTTTTCTGGTAGGCGAGCTGATTCTGTCTGTTGTCTGTTTACTGTGCTGTAACCATCTCTCCGCAAATCCATCCATCCCGCAAAAGAATCACAATCAGGATGATTTTACTGTTCTGATCTCTCCTCCACGGGACCAAACGCTAGCGAACAGAGTGTCACTGGGCACAGTTGCCCTGAACATAGACAGGAAGTGTGGACTTCTCTGAATGTTCCTCTTTGGAACTTCCATAGAGAATATACTTCAGCAATTAATTTATACAAATTGACAAGCTTCTAAGTGGAGTTTTATTTGCTGTAAAACAGTATTTATTTTGCACATTTTGGCCTCAGTCCAAAACCAAAGGTGATAATTACAATGAACTTATACATTAAGACTTATGAATTAATGAGTCAGGTTCGAATGAACATGACATTGGCTGCGAGATAAGGCGGAATGGGGGCAGTGGCTGCGGAGACTGCATGGGGAGTACAATGATATTCCCCAGTCACCATCACTCTTTCTGACAGACAGAATTAAATCTAATGCAAAACAGGGAAATAGCCAACATTAGGGAGATGTAATGCTGTATGACAATGAGATCTGAACAGGATAATTTTAAATGTAATACAATGAGAAATATTTAATATACACACCATTTAATCTTTGGGTATACAGATTGAGTAGAGTCACTGGACATGAAACATTAACTTTGATTTATCTTCACAGGTACTGCCAGACCTGCTGAGCTTGACCTCTAAGATCTGTTTTTTTTTGTTTGACATTGATCTTATTGTTCATATCTGGCAGGATACTTACAATTAAAAGCAGACACGAATAACAAAATGTGAAGAGCTATGGGTACAATACAGAAGACTAACAGTGGAGATATAGTCATTCCAAGCTGGAAGAGACAATGGGTGAGTTTCCCCCACTTGTGCTGTAAATAATTCTGTGATATGTAATCAAAGCCTTTGTAAAGGGGTAGACAAGCTAGTTCAATGAAGGATACAGAGTGATCCATCATCAATTATCTATTCCTAATATCTCATGAAATTTCAGCTGGCTCTGAAATGTCTTTTCAAACAAAGTGGAGTTCATGAGATTTACAGGATATTCAGAAAAATATTCTTTTTTTCCTTTGAATCTTAAAGAAGAGACAGATTTCGGCCCTAACACAGGTGTCACAGACACACCAATTATAAAAGGAACAGAAAAGGACGACATTGTCCATAAATAATTAAATTCAGCATGTAACCCTGTCAAGAAAAGTGAAATATAGTGATACGGAAACATGAAATACAAACAGAAAAAGGTGGAGAAGCGCAACAGATGAGTAAGTATCTACAGAGAGAAACAGTTTAATATATCGAAAATGATGTGACACTGTTCTGAAAAAGTCATATTGGAATCAAAGGTTAATTCTGTGTATCTCTGCTGAGTTTCCACCTATCAATTACTTTTTCTTTCTGAACTGTGACAAATCGACTGATCTGAACGATATTAGTAAAGCTGCTATATCTGTTGAATCTCGAGTAATTTGTTATGAACTTTAAATGAGAACTTACAAAGTTCCTATGTTTCACAGGGCTCTAAATATCGATGACGTATTGCATTGTGAGACCAAACCATTTTGAGACAGTGTCTTTTGCACAGGTACTTCTTGGATATTCTGTGAAGTGGTCACCCAGTCTACCTTTAGTTTCCCCAATGTAGGGCTGACCACAATGTGAGCAGCGAATGTAGTAGACCGGATTGTGGGAAATGTTTGTAGGATTCTGCTTCACTTGGGAGGTATATTTGGCTCATTGGATAGTGAGGAGGGAGGAGGTATATGGGAAATGTAACACCTCCGGCAGGGGAAAGTGAAGTGGACCTGTGGTGGGGAGTGGGGGAGGTGGGAGAGGTGTTGGGAGTGAATGAAGAGTGGACCAGTGTGTCCTGGAGGAAATGGCCCTTCAGAAGGTAGAAAAGAGAGAGGACGCAAATATGTGTCTGGTGGTGGCATCTCGCTGGAGGTGGGGGAAATGCGGACTGATGATCCTCTGCATGTGAATGCCGGTGGGATGGTAGGTAAGAACAAGGGGAACTCTAACGCTGTTGCAGGAGGGAAGAAAGAGGCTGAGGGTAGAAGTGTAGGAGATGGGTTGGAACTGGTTGAGGGCTATGTCGAGAACAGTGCTGGGAATTCTCGGGTGAGGAATAAGGTGGACATTTCAGAGGCCATATATTTGTAGACGACATCATCAGAAGCAATGCGGTGGAGATGGGGGAACTGGGAGAATGAAATGAAGTCTTTGCAGGAAACAGAGTGTGAGGATGTCTCCTCCAGGTAGCTGTGGGACTACCTGGGTTAATACTGAATATCAGTGACCGGTCTATCCCCAGAAATAGAAGCATAGATGTCGAGGAAAGGAAGGGAGGAGTCAGAGGTAGACCAGGTGAAAGTGAGGGAGGGTTGAAAATTGGAAACGATAAACTTTTCCAATTCTGGACAAGAGAGAGTAGCAGCAGCGATGATAAAATCTACGTATCGGATAAAGAGTTGTGGATGGGGGATGGAATAGAACTGGAACAAGGAATGGTCTACGTACCCCATGAAGGAACAGGTATAACTTGGGCCCAGGTGTGCATGGCAGGAGCAGGCTGAAGCAATGGGTCTGCCCAGGCAGTTCTGTTTGTGGATTTTCAGGAGGAGATAAAAGCGAACTCTGCTATCAAGGACCATCAGCTGTGGGACTGTTAGGTGGGAGTGAGTGTGTGTGTGCTTGCCGGGGTGGGGGTGGGGGCAAGTGCGTGGGAACCTCCAGATGAAATGTGGTCAGATTTAGTTAATAAAATAATCTGATGTGCCATTTTAGGGTTATGGACAAGCAGTTGATATGCGGAGGTATCAGAAAGCTGGCACTCAGCCTCTGAAATGTAGAGGTCAGTCCACCAGACTCCAGCAGCACCACCCTTATCGGCACAGGCTGAGGAACATAGTCAGGGCTGGATCGAAGCATACAGCGTACAGTCTGTTCAGAGGGTGATAGGTTGGATAGGTGAGGGGGATACAGAGAATTTAAGACAACCAAACTCACATGCAGCATTCTCAATGAACAGATTGAGTTCAAGTAAACGCCAGAGTAATGGGTCCATGTGAAGGGAGAGTGTTGGTGCTGGGCGAAGGGTCTATGGGATGGGGAGTGCACTCTTGCACAAAGAAATGGACACCGAGGAGAAGACGGTGGAAGAGGAGTTCAACATTATGTCATGCCTGGAATTCATTAAAGTGGGGGCACAGAGGGATAAAGATGAGACCTTTTCTGAGTACAGAACATTCAGCATTAGAGCGTGAACAGTTAGGAGGGATAGTGAATACACGACAGGAGGTGGGCTTGTGGGAGGGGATGGACTCAGATTGCAGGGCATGGGTGGGGTGGCAGGTTCCAGAGGCTCATAGGCATCACTAAGTGATTCCATCTTTTCGGCATCTTTTATCTGGTGAGCATGGCGAATGAGCTGGAGAATTAAGTAGAATTGGGGAATAGTGCAGACTTGAGCCAATGTGATGTGATGCTGTTGAACAGAGAAAATGTTGATCTCAGTGACAACGACACCGCACGACCAGACCTCAGAAAGTAAATGATTGAAAATAATCGGAATCATTATCTTATTGTAATGCTCTGATTTCATTGGGGTGACACTCATCCAGCAAGGTCTTACGTTTCTGAGATGGTAGACCAAACTGTGAAAATAGAATGTATCTTGATGTTATTAATAAGACGAATCCATCCATGGTTTTGGAAGGCACTAGCAAAGGCAGAGTTCCCAATAGCTCTAGGGAAGGTTTCATTATTCATTCAGGAAATTACAAGCACAGAATTTCCTCTGATTCCCGTTGAGCGCAGTTGCCTGAGGGTCAATATGATACGTGAGTCAAATACTACTTTAATGGCAAGGGAAGTTACTCTGATTTCACCTCAACTGACATTGGAAAATCAGTTAAAATTCTAAAGAGAAAAAGGGTAGAACACGGCATATTTGAACAATGTGGCCACTGTCCTCGCAACGTTTAAGGACAAACAGCTGCTTGGATTTCTGATTCTGAGGAGAGGTTTGTCCTATTTGGGATGAGGTTGTTTGGTTAAGCGCTGTGACAGAGAGACAGAAAAATGTTCCACGCTCTATGGGGAAAAAACACCCTATTCACGGTGCATTGGACAATGACAGACATACACTATTGTCTGTTCCTATTGGTCATTGATCATCCCAATATCATAATTCACTGATGACCAATAGCAGCACAGAAGCCAGCAGCTCCCAGCACCCCAGTGGAAAGCAAAAAGGGTAAGGGATGACCAGTGGAAGTGGGAGTAACTAAGGAACTGGTGTAACTTACAGTGGGAGTGGCAGTAGAAGGGTGTGAAGAGATATCATCAGTGGAAGTGTATGTGGCAGCAGAAGGGGTAATGCAAGGGAAGTAGGAGTGTAAAGAGAGAGCAGGGAAGGGAGGAAGAATGGCTAATGAAGTTTTAGTGACTGGGAAAAGATTGTTTTTGGAAAGGTGAGGTTGGGTGAAAACCACCACTGTTCAGGAAAATTGGAAATGATTCGATTGAAAATTAAGATTTGATGCCCTTCTTTTTCTATCATTTTATTCTTTATCAGATTGTACATTCACTCTGTAGTTTTGTATCTCCATAAACGCATGTGACTTTTTTTTTTCTCCCCGGTGTTGTGTCTCAACATTTCTGAATTTATTAACAGTATGTATTTGCTCCCAATTCAAGGTAGACATGAGAATATGATTTAATATCCTGTAGTCCATAACATAGAATTTAATTGAATATTTATCCTCATGACATGAGCTGATTCAAGCAATGAGTCTGTGTCCATCCTGCAGATTAAAAATGTCTTCAGTTCTGACTACTGTTACAAAGCACAGTGCCACACAAAAGGCTAATGTTCCAATGCAAGTTGTCAAACCGTAGTTCATCCTAAATTAGTTACAAGCTTTATGAATATGACATGCTGAGGGACAGAGTGTAAAAGGTGAATTTAACTTTGTGTCGAAAATGGTATTTGCAGCACACTCATAATAGGTGTTAACTACATCAATCTGTAAATTCCCCAAAATAAGAACAACAAGAGACTGGAATTCTTAATTATGCTTATGTGAATAACATGTGGAGAACAGGAAGGAAATCAAGGTGTGTTTGTGATATTCATAAATAATGATGGTGAGAATGTGGAAGATGGATGGCAGTGGAATGGTAACTAATGTTGGGGATGACACAAAGATTAGCTGGGTGCTTCACAGTGAGGAGGAGAGGGTTAGGCTACAGGACGATATAAACAAATGTTTTCTATATCCAGATTAATGGCCGATGAAGTTTAACACTGATAAATGTGAGATGATTCATATCAGAATTAACAAGAAAAGTGAGTACTCAAATTTTGAAGGGCGAGGGTTAAACTTGCTCCTTTTTTCTTTGCAGCAGGGAAGGTTGAGGAGGGAACCTGGTACAGGTGTACAAGAGCATAAGGGGTATGGAGAGGATGAACAGACAGCAGCTGTTTCCTTTACTCGAAGGGTCAAAAACAAAGGGCAACATACTTAAAGTGAAAGGCAGGGGATTGAGAGAGGATTTGTGGAGTCTGTATTGAACTGAGCGGGTGGCACAAACATAGAATATAAAATATATAATATGTGTGGAAACAGGCCCTTCGGCCCAACAAATCCACACTGACCCTCCAAAGAGTAACCAACCAAACACGTCTCTGCTATATTTACCCCTGACTAATGCACCTAACCTACACATCCCTGAACACATTCGGCAATTTAGCATGGCCAATTCACTTAACCTGCACATCTTTGGATTGTGGGTGGAAACCGGAGTACCTGGACGAAACCCACGCGGACACGGGGAGAATGTGCAAAATCCATACAGGCAGTCACCCGAGGCTGGAATCAAACTTGGGTCCCCAGCGCGCTAAGGCAAAAGTGCTAACCACTAAGCTGCCGTTCTGCCCGTGGTGACATGTGTCTGGAATGCATTTCATAGACGGGTGATTGATCAGGTAATCTCACAAACATTTTAAAAAAGCCTTTGATATGCACTTGTTGGTGCAGGCTCGTAATTTCATTCATTTGTTCTATGTGGTGGCAGCCACGAACACGCAGATATATTCTGAAGCAATAGCTAATGGCAGTTCCTAGTTTGTCCCATTGGCTGTACACAGTCAGTGAGCCTCCAGTGAAGTGCTGGTGTTATCTCCCACTTTGTATTTAAATGTTTCAGTTTCCTTGAGTAGTTAATGTAACTTCCTTTGTCGATGATGTCATTTCTGGCCCTTTTTCTCAGAGGATGGTAGATGGAGTCAAAATTGATATGTTTGTTGATGGAGTTCCGGTTGGGATGCCATGTGTCTAGGAATTCATGTGCTTGTCTCTGATTGGCCTGTCCTAGAATGGATATGCAGACCTAGTCAAAGTGGCGTACTTACTCATCAGTACGTAAGAAATTAGTGTTGGATCATGTATTTTGAAGTTAGTTGATGTTCATATATCCTGGCGACTAGTTTTCTGCTTGAGTAGAAAAAGAATACTGTATTACAGCATCAAGGAATTCTAATTTCAAGGTTGTCAGCAAAAGAGCCAGGAGTGAAATAAGGAAAAACGTCTTTATTTACGAATTGGAATTGACTGGCTGGGAAAATTGTGGATGAAGATTCAAAAGAGAACTATATATATATTTGGAAATTAGGAATTTAACGGGCAACAGAGAGAGGGCTGGCAAATGGGGGTGCTTTAGAGACATTTTTGGAGCTGATTCATACATAATGGCCAATGGCCTCCTCGTGTACTTTAAAGTTTTGTACTCTATCATGTGCCAGCTGTGAATAAAAGTCAGTATCCAATTATTTCACTGTGTAAATGCTCAAAAATATCTGATTATTTGGTGTAGCATAAGCATTTAAAATGCAAGTATTGCAAGGTCAGCATCATTATGAAGTCTAATTATTACTCAGAACATGAATATTTTACATGTTGTATTCCAATTACTAAAACAAATATATCATTGCTTTGTCACAAAACTCTTTGGAAAGCTCTGACTTTTCACTGACACGATATTATGTTCGTTGCTTTGTTTCAGTCTCCACATTTCATATTAAACATCATTCATTCTAAAAATTGGAAGTTTTTAAATTATTATTCACTAAAATTTGATAACACAAATAATTTATTTAGTTTAATATTAACAGTCCATGTTGAATTATTGCCATTTTTAAATTGCTGGCAATTAGCTGAAGATCGTACATTTCAGTGAGAAATTAAACTGGTTGTTTATATATAAATGTATACGAACACTAATTTTATTTCTATGTTCAATCGTTTGCTCACTCAGAACATGTGATCATTCAGAAGCCAACCACTTTAAAAATATTGGAGTGGCAAAACATTGTTTTGAATCCTGACATTGAATATCTAATTCTGATCACCACAAGAGTTATGTTCTTTCTTGGATAAAATAAAATATACGTGTTTTATTGCTGTGTTAGAAAATCTTGACATGAGTTAATAATTTAGTTCATTAAATATAGAATCAACATAATTGATTTAAGAGATTATAGTTCAGTTGAATAATTATCGTTCACGTCTTTTTTTTTGCCCAATTCATGAAATATAGTAATCATCCGATTATTGTTCGGGTCAGTAAACTCAACACCTTGCAATGAGCTACGCTGAAAATTGCTTCCAATAGATCTGAAATCATTTACAGTGTTATTGGACCTCACAGCTGCCTGTGATACAGAGAGACACAGTGGCCTGTTCCACAATCTGTGCATTGAGCTTCTAACCTGGTTCAGGGCAGTCAGTCAAACATTACTTCAAAACAAACAATTTGGAATTCACCTTTGGCAGGGGGAGAACCCGCCAACAGACTATCACTGGTCTCAGTGTAGGTACAAATGTTGTCCAGGTTAAATACTAATGGCTGACCAGCAACCAAGTTTCAAAATTCATCTTCAGTCAGAGCCTGGCCTAGAGAGCACACGTGTTGACATGGAGAGCCAGAATCACACCATACAAGTTATGTATGGTGATGGAATCTGATCTGCCTCCCAGACTCCATACATCTGCACCCCGGATCAGTCACGGGTGAAGACGTTAACAAGTTGACAATCTATTGCAGTGCCTTGTGTCTCACAAACAAACCTTTAAATCCATATCCAATAAATGTTACCTTCACATTCTTCAATATCAAAATAAAATTGTACATCTCTGTGAATGGTCAGAGATTACTACATGGGTCACACAGTAGAATTTATGTGAAGTAACCATCAGCAAACGGCAATCCAAAAATCACATTAATAACTGAACTTGGCGAATTCTGTCTGTTAAGTAACCACACATATTATACTGGCTTTCAGGTGACTGTAACAATGCACACCATAACTGGAGGTTTTGGCCTTACACCCTCCAAAGCTTCCTGATCTCACACACATCATTGCCTCACACATTCAACAATTGATGAGAATCCACAAGCTGGGTGAAACTGGAAACATAGAACAGTGCAGTTCAGTGCAGCATTGTGCAGGCCCTTCGGCCTTTGACTTTCTGTCGACTTTTTACCCTATTCTAAGATCAGACTAACCTACATACCTTTCATTATACTATCATTCATGTGCCTTTCCAATTAAATATCCCTAGTATAGCTGACTTTACTACAACTGCGAGCTCTTCATTGCACACACACACACCACTCTCTGTGTAAATAACCTACCGCTAACATCTTCCTTAAACATTCCTCCAACTGCCTTAAAATCATACTCTCTCGAGACCAATTTTCACCCTGGCAGAGAGTCTCTGGCTATCCACTCTATCTATGCCTCTCATCATCTTGAACACCCCTGTCAAGTCACTTTACATTCTTCTTCGTTCCAATGAGGAAAACACTCTAGCTCCCTCAAATTTTCTTTGTAAGACATGCCCTCCAGTCCAGGCAGCATCTTGATAATTCTCCTCAGCACCCTCACCAAAGCTTCCATATCTTTCCTATAACGAGGTAACCAGAAATGATCACAATATTCTAAGTGTGGTCTCACCACGGCTCCATAGAGTTTCAGCATAACCTCGCAGCTCTTAAACTCAATCCCTCGGCTAAGGAACACATCAAACACCTTCTTAACAACCTTATAAACCTGGGTAGCAACTTTGTGGGAGCTATGCCATGGATCATATGATCCCCCGTTCCTCCACAATGTAAGAATCCTGCCTTTAACCTTGTTTTCTGCATTCAAATTCGACCTTCCAAAATGAATCGTATCCCACTTTTCCATATTGGACATCATCTGCCACTTAGCAGCTGAGTCCTGCATCCTGTCAATGTCCTGTTGCAAACTACAACAGCCCTCCACACTATCCACAGTTCCACCAAACTGTGTTACATCATCAATCTTACGAACCTAACCTTCCACTTCTTCATCCTATTCATTTAGGATATTCATTTATCAAAATCACAAACAGCAGAGGTCCCATACGGAACACCACTGCTCACCTAGTTCCACACTGAATACTTCTCATTTACCACAACCCTCTGTCTTCTATGTGCTAGCCAATTCTGTATCCAGACAAATAGGTGTCCCTGTATGCCATGCCTCCTTACTTTCTGAATGAAACTGCCAGGGGGAAGCTAATCAAGCACCTTGTTAAAATCCATGCACTCAGCATTCACTGGTCTACCTTCTTCGGTGTGCTTAATCCTATCCTCAAAGAATCCAATCAGAGTTTTGAGGTATGACCAGCCCCTCACAAAGCCATGCTGACTATTCCTAATCAAACTGTGATTTTTCAGAATCCCCTCCAATAATTCGCCCAATACTGAAGTAAGACTGACTGGTCTGTCATTCTCAGGAAAATCCCTGTTTCCTTGCCTGAACAAGGGACTAACATTTGCCACCCTCCAATCATCCGACGCTACTCAAATGGAGACTGAAGACGCAAAGACCATCGCCAAAGACACAGAAATCTATTCACTCTCTTCCTATCGTAACCTAAGGTGTTTCCCTTCTTGCCGAGGAATTTATCTATCTTTATGTTTGTACTTCAATCAGTCTGTATTTCACCTCAACTTGTTTACTCACTGTCCAAACAACTGATTGACTGCTTTCCTTTACAGGGCTCTGTACAGTGCTGCCTTCCTGAGCAAGTATGGTTCCCAATATCGTGTATATTATGGAATGGAAAACATGGGAAGCTTTGACTCAGCTGTTCCTCAGATGCAGCCTGACTGGCTGTGCTTTTCCAGCGCCACAATTTTCGACTGTGATCACCAGGATCTGCAGTCCTCACTTTCTCCATTAGTGAGGGCTGTCCCCTCTGCACACTGAGCAGGGAACTAATCAGCAGAAACTCGTTGTATCTGGAGCTGAAAGTTCAGTTCTGGAAAGTTGCATTTGATGAACACATTTATGAAAAACGAAATTCAAATTTAACAAATATTCATTCAGTCCCAGAGTTACAGTTTTGGTTCATGAATTGGACAGGTTGATAACGAGCAATGAATGACTGAAGAACTCCGAGATACAGAGAATTCCGGTGATATATTCCAGGTTGGATGTGCTTTACCTTAATGCTGGTAATATTATCAGACAGACAGATATGATAAGGAAACGAGGTGACATGTGGAAGTGTGACATTTTTTGCCATTACAGAGATGTGTTTGAGGGAGGTCGGGGCTGACAACTCAATATTCTGTGGTACCAGAGCTATAGACAGGATAGCAGAGAGGGTAAAAGAGGATATAGTGTTGCCTTATTAATTACGGAGTCAGTTACTGGCGTAAGAAGGGACGATATCTTAAAAGGATCTTCTAATGAGTTTTGGTGGTTAGAGCTCAGGATCAAAACCATGGCAGAAACACTGCTAGAGATATATTATATACCCCCTGATAAAGGAAACTACGCGAGCAGGTATATAATCAAGTTATTGAAGTGTGTAAAAACAATAATGGGATCTTTATATTCAGGCATTTCAATTCCAAACATTCATTAGGGCAGTGATAACGTTTTAAGAGAGGGCAGGTGTTTTGAAATTTATTCCAGAGAGCTTCTTATATCAACTTAGAGCAGATACAACAATGGGCAGTGTAGTGCTGGGCCTCACTGTGGGGAACGAAGCCAGTTCAGAAAATATCACACATTTTGACTTTGCTCAGAAAAAGACCCCAAAAATGTTCGAAAAATAAGAGCTTTTTGCATTGGGGAGACAGATTTTATGTAATCAAATGACCGGATGTGGGCAAAGTGCAATTGCTTCTGGGTGAAACTGTAGCAGAACAAGTTGGGGCGGGGTTTGGGGATCATTTGATTAAAATTGAATTGATGACAGTGTCAGCCCAGCATGTTACACCGAAGATAAAGTTTAGGAACACACACCCAGACAACCTCAGATGTCGACACGAATTCCGAACAGGATGAGAAAGGAAAGAGAAGCTTAAAGCAGGTACCAATTGAGCAGGTCAATGAAGGTCCTAGTTGAAACTTTATTGCTGGAACAGCACAGCAGGTCAGGCAGCATCCAGGGAACAGGAGATTCGACGTTTCGGGCACAGGCCCTTCTTCAGGAATAAAGTTTCAACTTTGATCTCCAGCATCTGCAGACCTCACTTTCTCAATGAAGGTCCTAAAAAATATAGAAAGCGTAGGGCTAAACTGAAAAAATAAGTGGAAGAGCAGAAGGAGGGGTGATAAAACTTTAGCGGGTAAGACTAGCAAGAATCCAAAGTCATTTTTGTTGGTTTATTAAGGGGAAGAGGATAACGCGGGAAAGAATGGGAGTATGAGGGACGAAAGGGACAGCCTGTTCACAGAGACAGAGAATATGTTAAACACATCCTACGAATCGGTCTTCAGTTTGGAGAAGCAGTTCCTGGATTCAGGGAGAGTTGCCGTTTGACCCTTAAGCAAATTGGTACAGGAGCTGAGGAAGAATTGGAATTTTGTGCAAGATCGAGTGGGCAAATCACCAGATTAAAGACCAAGTCTCACATCAGTGAAAGGTAAATAATTGTAGAAAATCCAGAGGGCTGTTGAGGCTGGATCATTAAATATCTTCAAGGCTGAGACAGACAGATTTTTATACAAGTGTTATAGGAAATCACAGGAAAGTGGAATAGGGGATTAACAAAATAAATATAACCTAATTGAAGGAAAAGAAGACTCAGTGAGCGGATAGACATATTGTTGTCCCTATGTCTAATGGTGTTCTTTTCCAATAGCCCTGTATTCACAAGAACATCAAACTCTCACTATGGAGTGAGACAGTGTTTGGAATGCAATCGAGGGATTCAAGGAATTCATAAACGCGATACTAATATACAGAAAGTACAAGAGGACTGCGATAACACGGATTGCCTGTCGGGGTGAGGATTTGCATCGACACAGTCACCACTACCAGAAGGAAGACCTCAGCAAGACACCCTCCAAGGTCAAGCAGCGACCTGCACTGAGAAGCAGGTAGTCAGGGGCCAGGTGTAAAGGAGTGCTGAAGCCCTAAACACTACATCACTGTCGTGTCTCGTTCCTTCCCTGACCAAACTTAAATGTGGAGGGGTAGAGAGACATGCCGTTGGTAGATGAGTAAGCAGGAAGTCTTTGACACGAGAGGTTTGGACAGCTCCAGCTCAGCAAAATGTACAGGTAAACTCAAATAAAGTCATTTTACCTTTATTGTTACAGCAGTCGAGATGGCATTTAGGGGCAGTCGCACGCTCCTCTTCTGAGATGTGGTAGCTCTGGGAGAATTCCACCGGCCCTGATGGCTCCACGTGTGGGCACTGCACAGTGCTTCAGCTCCTGGGAGACCGTGTTAGGGAGAGATGCTTGGCGGCACGGTGGCTCATGGGTTAGCACTGCTACCTCAGAGCACCAGCGACCAGGGTTCAAATCCTGCCTCAGGCAACTGTCTGTGTGGAGTTTGCACATTCTCCCCGTGTCTGCATGGGTTTTCTCCGGATGCTCCGGTTTCCTCCCACAGTCCAAAGATGTGCAGGTCAGGTGAATTGGTCATGCTAAATGACCAGTAGTTTTGCGTGTACGGGGGTGGGTCTGGGTGGGCTGCTCTTCTGTGGGTCGGTGCGGACTGTTGGACCGAAGGGTAATCTAATCTCGGATGCGCTCAGGGTCATCCAAGATACTGGCAAATTCATAGACATGCCCCTAGTTATGTTTTTTTAATGACTGTAATATTCCAGTCCAAAGTTTATCGTCCTGAGTTCATTAGCCTTACATTTCAGTTCTGTTTTATTTAAATAAACACAATTTAATCCAACAGGCGTTACTTGCTTCCTGTCATGTTACAGGCAGAGAGTAGATGGGTGACCACCAGGAATAGCAAAGGGAGTAGGCAGGTAGTTCAGGAATCCCCTGTGGCCATTCCCCTCGAAAGAAAGTAGACCATTTTGGATTGTTGGGGACGATGTCCGTTCAGGGGAAAGCAGCAGTAGCCAGGTTTGTGGTACTATCACTGGCTCTGGGGCACAGCGGGAAAGGGAAAGGTAAACAGGACGTTAAAGATAGGAGGGCCGATTGTTAGTGGAACTGATCGGAGATTCTGTGGTCGCAAACGGGAATCTAGGATGGTGCGTTACCTCCCAGGTGCTAGGGTCCAGGATGTCTCCAAGTGGCTGCAGAACATTCTCAATGGGGAGGGTGAGCAGCCAGAAATCATTATGCACGTTGGCACAAATAATATCCGTAGAAATTGGGACGATGTCTTGCAGCGTGATTACAGAGAGCTAGGAGAAACATTTTAAAAACAAACCTTGACAGTGATAATCTCCTGAGAGGGAGATTATAGTCCGAAACATGCACTGGAGGGGAAATCAATATCTTGGCGGCCAGTTTTGCTTGGGTTACAAGGGAGGGTTTAAACTAGAATGGCAGATGGTCGTATCCTCAAGAGCAGGGAGGCAAGTGGAAGGAGATACAGTAATCAGAAATAGTAAGGTTAGGCTGGAAAACGACAGAGAGAAAGCAATGCATTTTGGATTAAATGGCATCTGTTTCAATGCAAGAGGGCTGACAGGTAAGGCCGATGAACTCAGGGCGTGGATATGTAGGTGGGACTGGGATATTATATCCATTACAGAAACATGGCTAAGTGATGGATAGGACTGACAGCTTAATGTGCTAGGGAACAAGTGCTTTAGGTGAGACAGAGATGGTGGAAGGAGGGGAGGGGGAGTTGCATTTCTGATTAAGGGGAGTACCACAGCAGTAATTAGAGATAAAATAACTCACGGACCATCCAGTGAGGATTTGAAGGTGGAGTTAAGAAATAGGAATGGAATGGTGAGGTGATTGAGGTTGTAATATAGGCCCCCAACGAGTCAACAGGCATGAGAGTAACAAACATGCAGGGAGACAGGGGAGACCTGCGGGAGCAATAGGGTTATCATAATAGGGGATTTTAATTTTTCTAATACAGACTGAAACGGCCAGAGCATAAAGAGGTTTGATGACATGGGATCTCTTAAATGCGTCAGGAAAGTTTCCTCAATCAGTATATAGAGTGTCCTACTCGGGAAGGGGCAAAACTCGAAATTTTCTTAGTAAATAGGGCATGACAGATGTCTGAGTTGATAGTAGGGGAGCACTTTGGGGCCAGTAACCACAGTTCTATTAATTTTCAAATAGTTATGGGGAAGGACAAAACTGGTCCTCAGATTCATGTTCGAACTTGGGGCGTGGCTCAGGTCCAGGCAGCTGGGATCAAGGGAATCCCTGGAGATATATAAGAGATACAGGAGTTTACTGAAGAAGGAAATCAGTAGGGTGAAAAGGGGGCAAGAAAGAGCCTTGGCGGAGAAGATTAGGATGAATCCAAAAAGGTACTTTAAATATTTTAAAAGAAAAAGCAATAATTGGAGAGAAAATAGGACCCCTCGAAAACCAATGTGGATAAGTATGTGTGGAACAATAAGAGATGGGTGAAGTCCTCAACGAATATTTCTACTCTATGTTTACCGAGGAGAAAGAAATAGACTCATTGAGATGTACAGCATGGAAACAGACCCTTCGGTCCAACCTTTCCATGCCGACCAGATATCCCAACCCAATCTAGTCCCACCTGCCAGCACCCGGCCCATTCATATACCCATCCAAATGCCTCTTAAATGTTGCAATTGTACCAGCCTCCACCACTTCCTCTGGCAGCATATTCTATATACATACCACCCTCTGCGTGAAAACGTTGCCCCTTAGGTATCTTCTATATCTTGCCCCTCTCACCCTAAACCTATGCCCTCTAGTTCTGGACTCCCCGACCCCAGGGTAAAGACTTTGCCTATTTATCCGATCCATTCCTCTCATAACTTTGTAATTTGCGGGGACCCTGGCCTATAATGTTGATCATCATTGACCACAGCTGACGTCCCGGAAGACTGGAGGATAGCAAATGTTGTACCCTTATTCAAGGAGAAATGCACAAAAAAGCCCTGGAACTTCAGATCAGTAGGTTTAACATCTGTAGTAGGTAAGTTAATTGAGAAGGTTCTGAGGGATAAGATGCACATGCATTTAGAAAGACAGGCTTTGATTTGGGAATAGTAACTGTGGCTTTGTGAGAGGAAGTTTGTGCTTGACAATTTTCTTAAAGTAATTGGATGATGTGACCAGGAAGATTGACCTCGGTGGAGCAGTAGACGTCAAAACATGTGGTGTTGGAAAAGCACAGTAGGACAGGCAGCATTCGAGGGGCAGGAGATCTTCACCAGGAACGCCCAAAACATCGAATCTCCTGTTCCTCTGATGCTGCCTGACCTGTTGTGTATTTCCATTGCCAAACGTTTCGACACTGATCTCTAGCATCTGCCGTGCTCACTTTCTCCAAGGGCAGTTGATTTAGTCAATATGGATTTCAGTTGCACCAGAACAGAATGAAGCTTTTCAGCTCCTGGAGCCTGATATACAATTATAGGATGAAGCCAATAAGCCCCTAGGGCCTATATAACTGTAACCAGATCATGCAGCACTAGTATCCAGTTACACAGCAACAGGATCAGTCTATTCAGTTACTTGAAGTCAGTAACACAGGAAATGGAAGAGGCCACAAAGTGACTGGACTATGGGGTATACTGGAATAAAACCAGGCTACATAGCCCCTCAGACCTGCCCTTCCATTCAGTAAGTCAGGGCTGATCTGCACTCGGCCGCAATTTCTCTTTTATGCACAATTCTTTGTAGCCCTCGACTCTCTGACGGGACAAAATCCACTGACACCCACTCGCGCCCCCCAAACATTTCATTGATTTGGCCTCCCCACTGTCTGGTCCCAACCATCACTACTTCCTGAGAGAAGGAAACACTCCCCACACATATACTTTGGCCTATTGACATGGATAGAAGATACGAACACAGCGTAAAGTGACTGGCCCTGATATCATGGCAGTATTTGATTGAGCAAGATGTCAAGGAGACTGAACAAAATTTAACTTGATGGTAATCAGTTGTTAACTCCCTACTGGTTGAATCATTCAGAACACAATGGGGCTGGTGGACATCAATCCTCCCAGTCCCTGGATATCCCTTTGGACAATCCTCAGGGTAGCTCCTTCGGCACAAACATCTTCAGCTGCTTCATCAATGTCTTTCCCTCTGTCATACGATCAGTGGTGGGGATGTTCTGTGAAGATTATACAATGTTCAGAACAAAGAGTCACCTCCTAAGCTACTCAAGAGTCAAATCTGGACAACATTCAAGCTGGTGTTGTTAATGTACAAGTAACATGAATCAAAAGCACTGCTGGACACTAAATATTTCCACGGTTAAAAGAAAGAGGAACTCCTTCAACAACTCTAGCTGGTTTCACAGTAATATAAGAAAGCCATTCAGCCCATCTGATCTGTTGGATAACAAGAGGCACAATGCGTTCACTCATTCCTGCGTATTACACAAGGAGACAATTTTTAAAAAGTAGGTGTTTGAATCCAAAAGACACACGCAGGAAACTGGAGGAACAGAATAAGCAAGGCAGCATCAAGATGTTGAGAAGTGAACGCCTTGGATATAACCCTTTGTCAGGACTGTGGGTGGGAGAAAGGGGGTCTATAGATAAAGGGGTGGGTGAGGGATGAGGAGGCAGAGTGGCGAGTTGAGGGATAAGTGAACACAGGTAAAAGGTATCAGCGGTTTGGTGATGGGAGGGCTGAATCCAGTTGGTAGCTGGACAAAAGTATGCTCAGAGGAATGGAAGGGAGGAGAGGGCCTGGAAATGGAGGTGATTTGAAATTAGAGAAATCAATATTGATTCCCAGGAGGTTAGGCTGCACAGGTGACAGATGAGATCTTGTTTCTCGAAATTATGGTTTGGTTCATTGTGGCAATGGAGGAGGCCAAGGTTGGCCATGTCGGAAAGTGATTGCGAAAGAGAATTGAAATAGGAAGTGACTGGGAGGTCTTCCATTCCACCTAACGACCCTACCTTCCAGCTCCCAACCAGATTCATCCCTCCCAACGCCCAACCAGGTTTCATGCACCACTTGTGTCCACATATCCATAACTTACCATCCCCCGATCTCCCCAATCCAACCACTCCCTTCCCTCTTTATCTGCAGCTCCCCTTACCCCCCAACCCAGTTCTGAAGGATATTTACTCCTGAAATGTTGACTTTCCCAGTTCATGATGCTGCCTGGCTTGCAGTGTTCTTTCAGCCTTCCGTTTGTCTCCTATAACTCAGGAAGATCGAGCCTAGTCAGCACAACGGGCTGGTAGGCAGGAACCACGGTTTTCCCACTGAAGTCCTTGAATGCCTTCCCTCTGGCCAGGAGGAAGACTTTCAGTCCCTCGAGAAACTGACACATGAACAGAAGAGGCCATTCAGACCCTCCAAACTGTTATACTGAAACAGGAGTATGTCATTGTTGCTGCAACACTACAAACCAATGAGGCATGGACTGCACTGACAGACTGCTCCATGTTGCTCCTCCTGGCTCCATTGCTAATTATACTCACGTGTTATGTTAACGTGGTTTGCTGACCATGAGGAGGGAAAGTGATTGGTTTGTACCAATTCCCAAGGAGGGATCGTCCATCTCCGAGATGTTATGGACTCGGCTAGACTACTTAAAACATTTTTAAGCAGGTAGCCCAGCGCATGGCTTTGCAATTTGTTTCGGTAAGTGTACAATGAAAATTACCCGGAGTAATTTAGTTAGGTTGACTATTAGATTTTAAAACAGACAAAGACTTTATTCATAAAATTACACACTGAAACACAAAGAACAGAATAAATAATTATGACAGAATTCAACCTATTCATTTGTAATGAACGCTCCTACTCATTTATTCTGCTGATTACTTGCTAAGCCATAGAGTCATAGAGATGCACAGCATGGAAACAGGTCCTTCGGTCCGACCCGTCCATGCCGACCAGATATCCCATCCCAATCTAGTCCCACCTGCCAGTACCCGACTGCTCTGTATGAATTCTGTTAGTGCCCCATGATCAAGGACATCCAGCTCCTTTTCACCAAGAGGACTTCCCATCATCTCGCCTTCTCATAAATATAAAATGCGAAGGATGGCATTTTTTGCCAATCAATTATTTGCCTTATGAAGCAAAGTCACACCAACCACAACATCACTGTTGCCATTGGAGTTGATGAGAGATACTGAGGAGGCGATGATCTAGCTGTATTGTCTCCGAATATTAATCCAGGGAATCAGGTAATGACCCAGACATTGGATCCGAATCCCACAAAGGCAAATGTTGGGAATTGAATTCAATAAAATATCAGGAATTAAGAATCAAATGGAACAATGAAACCATTGTTGATTGTTCTACCTGGCACCCGCATGCCCTTCAGGAAAGGAAATCTACAATCTTCAGCTGATCGGGCTTACATGTAACTCCAGACACACAGAAATGTGGTTAACTCTCAATTGCAATTTGAAATAGCCAAGCCAGCCACTCAGTTATATCAGAAATTCAAAGCCTCAAAGAAATTAAACCGCATGGACCTCAGCACTGAATACTTACAGCCCATGGACTGCAGTGGGTCAGGAAGGCAGCTCACCAAAACTTTCTCAAGGACAATGAGGAAAGGGAATTAAATGTTGGCCCAGCATCCCATTCATGAATAAAGGAAGATGATCCCACTCAGGGAAGAGAGAAAAACAGACATAAATAACTTTAAACAGGAACTTTGACATATACCTTACATGTTCATATTTATCAGTAATATGGGAACAGGAGAAACATAAGTAAGGTTTAATTTCATTTTTTATTTCCATCCCAGCTGATCATCAACAATCCCTTTGTTTGCTTCTTTCTCTCTATCTCTGTCTTTCTCCATCTATTCAACTCAGTCCTTCTCCCCTTCATAACAGATGTCGGTGTCACCAACATCAATCACGCTATTTCCCAACTGTGTTCACTTCTGATGTACGGTCATTAGAATCGAATTGCCAATTCTATTTTTCTCTCGACTCGATGTGGCAGATGGGCTGCCACACCTGCTCAGTTTGTCTGGCACTTTCTCGTTCGTTATTGTTTCTGATCTGTTGCATCATTCTTTGCTTTCTTTAACCTTTAATTTTTTTATTACTTGGAATGTCTGCATCGGGGACAGGGGCAGAATTTTCTGGATTAGTGATGCTCGAAGAGCACAGCAGTTCAGGCAGCATCCGAGGACAGGCAAAATCGACGTTTCAGGCAAAAGCCCTTCATCAGGAATAAAGGCAGAGAGCCTGAAGCGTGGAGAGATAAACTAGAGGAAGGTGGGGCTGGTGAGAGAGGAGCATCGAGTACAATAGGTCAGTGGGGGAGGAGATGAAGGTGATAGGTCATGGAGGAGAGGGTGGAGTGGATAGGTGGAAAGGAGCTGGGCAGGTCGGGAAAGTCCGGACAAGTCAAGGAGGCAGTATTTGTTGACCTAATCAAATGTCATTTTCTGCGAGGTCATTCTTTCAGGCAGTACAGAACCAAGCACATTGCTGTGGGTCTCACATCAATCTTAAGCCAGACCAGATAATAACACAAGATCTATTTACCAAAGGACATCAGTGAAATAGATAAACATATAGACAAAATGCTGGAAGTGTTATGGTTGTTATTTCCAATTCCTGTCTTTTGTATTTACTTTCTGACATCGTTTGTGGTAGGACGTGGAACAGTGTCTTTCTGTGTAATAACCTGTGCATCTGAATTACATTTCTTCCGACATTATTGCTCTGAGAGACTGTTCGTGTCATTAAGTTATTTTAGAGACAAGAACAAAGTTGTGATCGAAATATTTGCAACTGAAAGAGTGCTTAGAGGAGAAGTGGAACCATAAACGTCTGAATTTTATCAAAGCATAGATAATGGTTTATTAAGCGTCAGTTTGAAGCCAAGATATAAACTCGGCATATAATCGAGCTGGTAGTGGATAGGTTTTGTGATGGATCGAATAACGAGACATAAATGAATTTCATTTATTTAAATTCGGTATTGTAGACAGTCTCGTTCTCCGATGTTCGTGAGGGTGGGGGTGTGGGCGGTTCTGAAATTTGTGGGTAATTAATGGAAGTTGCATTTGAAACTGAAGACAATAGTTTTCGTCTTTGTCAAATATAGATAACAGAAATAGCAACGAAGTTCGCCATGTTTGAAGAGATTAATAAATGGATAGAGATGAAGACACTTACCAGGAATACCAACAATAGCGAGGATAGGATAGTAACCCGCCTGGATAATCAGCAGTGCACCATTTATCCGATCTGATAATGTTGACCAAGACCAGGAAAAATAGAAAAGACCATCGGATAAACTCCTGTCCATTGTTGCAGCATTCCAGTCTAATGTTCTCAGATTCTGATCCATTAATGGCTCATTCCAGACTGTTCTCAGATGTTTAAATCTCCTTTTTCTGTCTCTGCAGCTGTGTCCCTTTGAGCGTCGGAGTTGATGCATCTGCTGCTACAATGGCATAAACCATTGCAAGAGGTCCCTTACTAATAGGAGACGGAAAACATCCAGTGACACAACTAGGATCCATGGAGACTGGCATCACTCACAGTCACTGAACAAACAGCTCCATTCAACCCCTTTCAGTATGGTTCCTTCAGTTCACAAAAACTACTGGACTGGGTTGAATGTTTGCACCGTTGGCTATTGGTCGCATCTCCCATCACCCATTGCTCTCGTGAAGTTAGTATTGAGGGAGAATGATGCATGTTTTCTTATCGCAGGCTAGATGATTCTGCTGCGTTGTCCGTTTGCAATACTGTAACCTGCTGAACCTCCCACCACCACCACCCTCAAAAACCACAATCTACATGCTGTTACCGTGCAGATCTCTCCTCGACTAGATCAGGCACCAGCCAATATATTTACAGTGGATGTATTTGCAGTCCAATGCATAGGAAATGTGAATTTGCCTGGGCATTCCTTTAATTGGTCTCATAAAGCAATTTTGTACATTCAACATTCAATGTGGTTCATCACTTTTTAAAATATAAACTCACAAACACCTTAACACACTTTATTAAGCAGAAGTTTCTTCACATTGTCCTCATGGTAGCATCATGCCAGGGTTTAGTCTGGTGAAACCTCTTTGCTGATTAAACCTGTACACAATACATCTAACAGTCTCTCAACAAAACACTACCATTGGGAAAGATACATTTACTCTGGTACTTTAATCATTTTGCATGAACAGCCACATATCATTTACTTCCTGCTGCGTAAAAATTCTGTTTGTGACTTATGGCCAAGCACATTCAGGTCTGTTTCAACAACAGCACTTCCCAACCTCTCACTATTTAATGAACATAAATGTGAATGATGATATTTGGTGTTCATTTCCGAAATATTTTAGATCTTGCGAAGAGCTATTGCCCAAACACTGATCCTTCTGATACCCCAAAGCCTTCACTCCAGATAATTATAATACTCTCTTCATTCTCTCGATTATCCAACTTTTAATATATTCGGTGGATTCCACATCTACCTAACATTCTCTATTCACCTGTATTCAACCATGACAAACGTCTGCTGAAAATTAAAATACTTAATTTCCACTGGTTCTCAATTGTCGATGTCACAACGGACAACCTCCACAATATCCAGCAGGTTTATCAAAGATCAAGATCATTTCCCCTTCCTGAGTCTAGATTGACTCGACTGCATCATGTCATTATTTTCCAAGTGTCGAGTTGTCACATTCCTTACAAAGGTTAAAATGTTTTTCTCACAGCTTACATCAAGCTAACCACTGTTTAGTTTGCTGTTTGCTCTCTCCGTCCTGTTTTAAACATTTAGGTTTACAATCGCTGCTTTCCAGTCCGGAGGATCCTTTCCAGAATCTAACCAGCTTTGAAGAATAATCAGTAATTCTTTCAGTAGCTTTGCTGCCACTCCTCAATACTCTGGGATGGAGCTCATCAGTTGCAGCAATATACCAACCTTAAATTCAATGAGGTTTTGAAAGACGTTCCTTTTATTAATTCTAATTTCCTGCTGTTTCCCATTTTCACCAGTCACTCTGTTCCCTTGTATTTCTGGAAGTGTCTTTCTGTACCTTCCTCAGGGAGATGGACACAATATATTGCTCTCAGGGGACAGATGGGTTCTGTCAGCCAGTGAATATATCGGAGGAGTGCATTCCGGTGATGATGGATATGTTACTCACTCCTGCCTGGAAAGTTCCAGAATGAATCCAGTTTAATTCATGGTGAGCATCAGCACAGTCCTGTCACTGGTATGTGAGGCTGCACAGTATACTGAAGGAGGGGACACAGCTCAGTGACCACCTCAATTTTGAAACAAACTGGCTTCATACCTGACACCTGGTCCAGCTTAGACAAATGTCCCGGGAAATCCCAGGAGAGATAATGCACTGTCCTGCACCTCCCTATTTATAGAGCTTCCCTTCTGTGGAGCCTCATCTCCATTTGTTTACCAAGGACCCAGACACTATGTAAATGCAGTGTATAGAGTGGGGTCACCAGACCCCGCAGCTGACAATACAAACCCGAGATAAGCATCGACAGAAACTCCACTAATTTTCCAATGACAGGATCAAATCAATTTCCCACACGGAACGTGCACGCGCTCAGTGTTGAAAATCATTTCCAATCCTGAGTTTCTCTTCCTGGATGAGAAAGCCGTTGCATCTCTGCACAGTCCAACAGTAAGAGTTCCTCTCTCCAAAGAAGCAGTTGACAATGTAACATTACCTTTCTCTATATCTCAGCAACTATAAGGGCAGCACCAGCATTGCTAATGGATTTGATCATCACACTCAGAGAAGAGAGATACAGGGAACCTAACTCACTTTAAACAGGGACAAATCTAAATGGACGCGACAATCAGGAATATGGGAAAACGGGGAAACGTGAGAATAACTTGCCATTCTGCTTTCCTTTCAGTTCATCATCAGCACTCCCTTTGTTCACTTTTCATTTCATTTTCTCTCTCTTTTACTGGCCATTTCTCCATCCATTCAATTTAAACATGGCCCCACCTCTCTCTCCAACCCAACCATCCATGATACAAGGATAAATAATATTATGTCCCAGTTTGCTTTCAGTTGTGAGGCAGGGTCTCTGGACTCAAACCGTTATCTGTATTTCTCCTGACAGAGGCTGCCATACCTTCGAGACTCTCCAACACTTGCAGACGCTGGAGAATTTTATTTTCGATCTCTAGCACTCATCGTTCCTTGTTTTAATTCACCTTTCATGCTGTTGTTTCTCCGAATGCCAGCATCACGGGCAAGGGCAGCATTTGTTGTCCATCACTAATTGTCTGTGACTACACGGCCATTAGTCAAGACAAAATGGAGCCAACAATGTTTTTGTGGGTCTGAAGTCACACTGAGTTCAGACTGGGTAATAATATTCAGCTTCTTTAGCAAAGATGATCAGTGAAATAATAAAAATAAATATTCACGGTTTCTGAGTGAAATTGCCTAGTCCGTATTCCCTAGTTCCTGCCAAAGAGAGATGGTGGGTAAATCAGTTTAACTACAAACAATCAAAAGGACTTTGGGGACAAAATCGAAAGGGAGATTGAGCGACAATTTCCAGTAAGATCACAGGATTCAGAATGCTGAAATGAAGACATTTCGACAGCATCCTGCAACATGAACCAGTATTCCTAGGAATGATAGGTGAAGGGGATATTGGCGTCAATAAAGATGAGCAAGAGTTTTAGATGAACATTTCTTCTGCAACTTTGTAACTGGGTGTGAGGTCAGCAGAGTTTTCGACTCATTGGGCTGAATCTAACAATAGTTTGTCTCAGTGACATTTTTATTGAGTGTGACAGAGGGATTGTCTGTACGAGACTGAACTAGTTTCATGGTGCTATCTTATCGAACTCACCTCATTAACTACCCACTCAATCTCATAGTGTTAGTCGCATTCAATGCCACCCCGATTCTCCAACCCAACATGGCTGGAGGGACTCACCATCGCACTGATGTCCCTGGCTATTCTATGATCACTGACACTGATGACACCTTTCAAAGGCCAATAGGCACACTGTTGTATTTCCTCAGTTTGGAGCCACCCTGCACAGTTGACCCCGAGTATGGCAGGTAAGGGGAACAAACGGTACAGTTTTAAAACAGTGGTAGAGAGGTCCTAGTGGATGGGCTAGAACGGGGGATCCATTCTTTTCCCAGAGGAGGCCTGAGCATGGTCTGAGCTCACCACCCAGATCAGTACAGTATCTGCGGTCTCTCTCTCTTTCTCTCTCTCTCTCTCTCTCTCTCTCTCTCTCTCTCTCTGTCTCTCTCTCTCTCTCTCACACACACACACACACACACTCTTTGAATATGGAACATTCCAGATAGTGTTCCAAAGAATTCCCATTTTCAGGTGCAGGGACTTGCAGTCATTCAACCCCCTGGGTTCCTGCATAAAAATGCACTTATTTTATATGCAATCACAATTAGTAATTCTGGCTATTTCACTTTGTCTCACTTTGTTGTATTCAGCCAAACACTGTTTCGAAACACTTGTCCCGTTATGAAACACAATTTTGAGCAGAGAACGTTTTATCCTCAGCTATTATCTTGACCGTTATCAGAATTGTACCATTTTCTTTGTTATGAAAGTTTCTCTTGCCCGTTGCCTGTGCTTGTTTCTATCTGTAACAGTTACACTGTCTCCCACGCAGTTGGCTGGACGGCTGGTTTGTGATGTAGAGGAGGCTAGCAGCGCAGGTTCAATTCCCCCATACTGACAGAGGTTACCATGAAGGGGCCATTGTCTCAACAATGAGCAATCGAGCATGGCCAATCCACTCTAAGTTGCACATCTTTGTACTCTGGGAGGAAGCTGGAGCATTGGGAGGGAACCCACAGAGATACGCGAAGAATGTTGAAACTCACCTGAGGTTGGAACCCAGCTACTTGGGTGATGTGCGGCCTCAGTGCGAACCACATATCCATCATACTCCTCAGTTAGTTCTGTTAATTACATGTAGCTGAATGAAGAAATCCAACTGGCTTGTTCTGATAACTGAACCTGACCCAGTCTTAGACCTTTATCATTGGCCATATCGTCAACCTGTTTACATTTAAAATTTGTTGTGAGCAGTGGAGGAGTGGGACTAGAAATGGAAACAGTGACACCCTTCAACCTCAGTCAGAACCGCAGTAAGGAGAAATTCACAAAGTGGGAACTCATTCAAGTAGCAATTCTCTCACCCAGAAGATTGGGAGGGCTGAATCTTCATTTTATATCGAGGCTGACTTTGTCTGATTTTCCAGAGACAGGTGAATCAGGGATCATTGTGAAATCAGAGAAAAGTGCAGCTGGGAACACAATGAGATGAGCCATGACCTTATTGACTGGTGGAATAGTGTCAAAGTGCCGAATGGCCCAGTCGTGTCCGTCAGCCCTATGTTGGTGTAGTTTGGCAAATGTATTAGAAAGTCCAGGCTGTGTCAGGCAGTGACCCTCTCCCCCAATCCCTCTTTTCAGGCTTCTCCTCTCTGTAACTTCTGCTCCTTATGTAGGTCATGTTACAGGCCCAGATTCGCATTGAATACAGCCCCCATGTCCCACACAAGGTCAACTCACACAAATCCTGTGCTGTCTCTGAATGCAACATTTTTCATCATGATTTCCAGGAAAATAATCAATTATTTTCCAAAAACATAAATAAGAACGTAAGAAATAGGAACCTGCGTTGTCATTCAATAAGAACATGGCTGATCTACTCCATGGCTCAACTCCATTTTCCTGCTAACCCCTTGCGTCCTCAACTCTCTGAAATGTCACAAATGAATCCACCCCTCTGTAAATACAATCAGTGACCCAGCCTCCCCAACTCTCGGGGTTAGGAAATTCCAGCCATTCACTACCTTCTGAAAGAAGACATTTCTTTACATCTCAGTTTGAAATCGATATTCCTTATTCTGTATCTACATCCCTGACTTCGAGACTCTGTTCTGGTGTGGAATCACATTCTCAACACCGACCTTGTCATGCCCCGTCTGTATCTTATCCGTTTCAGTAATGACACTCTCATTCATTTAAACCACAATGCGTAATCGCCTCAGCATTTTTGATGTATTCAATAATTCAATCCTTTCATCCCAAGAACCAGTCTATGAACCAACATTTCTGTGTCAACATGCTGACGTTACTTTTCATATACAGGAACAGTCTAATCCGTTGTACTACTCCTATTTTGGGAGTCCTCTCCATTTCATAACAGCCTGCCTTTTGGTTGTCAGTGTCATCCTCAAATTCGAATGTATATTGCACTCAGCTCCCGCCGTCAGGAGCTGAGTGCAGCTCTTGTAAGCAGCTCTTGCCATCGGACTGATATTTGTGGTACTCCAGTAGGTACATTTTTTTTCATAAAGATCGATGAATCATGACTCTCCGATTTGTAAGTGTTTACCAAGTGTCATCCCATGCTATTGCATTATCCGTCAGACTATGAGCTTCTGTCTTGTGTAAGAACCTTTATTTTGTGATACCTTGTGGAAAATCTCTGGAAAGCCTCATGTCTACCAGTCCCCCTTTATCAAGGCCACTTGTCACACTCTCATGGATTTCCAGAAAAGTTTTGCATGATTTTACAGGCAAAATGTAGTTCGCCTTTAACAAGACCATGCTGACTCTGTGTGAAGCTTTTCTAAATGCTCTGCAGTCCCTTCCTTAATAACAGACTTTCACAGATTCCCAGCAATAATGGTTAGGCTAAGTGTTTCATGCTTTGAAGACAGGCGCCACATTGGAGGGTCTCCAGTTTCACTGGATCATTCCTTTAATCCAGAGAGCTGTGGAATATTTCACACAGTGCCACCAGTCACTCTGTGACCACTTCTTTTAAAACCAGCTCTGAATTGTTGATGATCTGCTTAGCCTTGGTCTAATCTGTTTGAGAATTGCCTTGTTCCTTCTGTTAGAGACAGCTCAAGATTTTCCCTGCTGTTACCATTTTGCTTATACCATTGAAATATTTACAGCACGTTTACCTGTGAGGAACGATGTAAAATACAGGTGTAAATTATCTGTCTGTTCCCTGTATCCAGTTCCCCAGTCACACCCTTCAAATATCCTCAATATACTTCCCTGACTTCCTTTTTATCAAAGATCACGCACACACACACACCTCTTTAACTCTTCTTACATACCTGGAAAAGCTCGTACTGCTTGTTTTTATATTTCTTGCCAATTTACTTACATCACATCTTTTCTTCCCTTTTCTTCGCTTTCTATATTCATACAGTCATATCGCATACAAGCACAATCTTTGTTCCAATTTGTCCATGCCGGCCAGGTTTTCCAAACTAAACTAGTCCCATCTCATTCCATAAACACGTCACCGACTGTGCATAAAACAGTTCCCTCTTCCTCGCTTTTAAGTCTTACCTCTTCCACCATAAGCCTATAGCTCTCTGATTTGATTTTCCTAGCCTGTGGAAAAGACCTCGGCTTTTCACCCTGCCCAAACCTCCCTTTATTTTGTAAATTACTATAATGTCACCCCTCAACCTCCTACAAACCATCTGATTCTAACTTCAATAACAAGCACTTAAAGATCAGCACTGTAAATTTGAAACAATGTTAAAAGTGACAGGTAAACAATGCTCAGCCCAAACTTCATTCTCTTATTTGTTTCCTTCTTTATGTTACAATACTAAGGCAGCATGAATATCTTACTAGTGCCAATAAGCCGTCAAGCACCTGAATTCCTTTGCCTGACGGCAGTGATGTCGACAGTAAAAATGTATCTCTGGCCAGATCTATATAATACAACATGTTCTACAGGGAAATGGAATTAACATGGATGAACACTTTGGTGGCATGGACCACTTTGGTCCAAAGGGCCTGTATCCAAGCTGCAGGACTCCATGATTCTAATATTCTAACAACCATTTCGTGTCTACCACTCCGTGTTCAAACATTCGATATTGTATGCAGGCGCCGTGTATAATGCAGTATATTAACGTCTCTAGTCCTCAGAGCAAAGTTATTAATGAGTTCTTCTGACCACACAACAACAAATCCAAAATAACCTGCTCCCTTGTTTGAGTCACAACATACTCTTCAACCAACCTGTTATACGCTTAAGGAATTTATTTTTCACAACATTAGTAGCTACTTAGTTAACGCAGTTTAGATGCAATTTGAGATCATGTAATAATACTGCAGCACCCATAATATTTGCATCTCTAATTTACAGAGCATATAATGCAAAGAATTTGCACAAGAGCAAATAATACACTAATACACTAATGCTTGCTTCTTCTTCCTATTTGTAAGATCCACCCAAACTGATTCTGTGGAATCTGATGGATAGGGTCAGGGGTGTTATTAGTGATAGACGTGAACAAGACATTCGGAGAGGGTCACCTCGACACTGATATAGTCTGAAGAAATGATCAGCATCACAGGACAAGCATCAATATCCTCCCCACTCTGTCAGGTTAACTTTCAACGTACTCTCACTGCGCCCTCACACTCACTACCTGTTATAGCCCCTACAACCTAACAAGGCTCATACCCTATCTCCAAATAAGCCTCAGGCACTACCACTCTCACTATTGAATTCAGCACCTACCACCCCACCCCCCCACTCCGCGCGTTCTCTCTCCCTCCACTATATTCCCAACACTAATAAGACTGCATGGATACAACACTGTGGACTGACTCCCTCCGGATACCTCACCATTCCCCCTCCCCCTCCACCTAATCCAGCATTAACAGCAGGGACACACACTCCCACCACTACTCCCTCACCCCCCTTTCTGTCATTCCAGGAGAAACGGACTGTAATAGGAGAGAAAGGGCCAGCCAGATGGTGAAGCACCCGATATCTGTTCCCGCCTCCACACCCCCTCCCCAACCATGTGGGGAGGATCCTGGTATGAGCCAGAGAGGACCGGGAGGTGTCGTATGGAGATTCCTCCACATCCATGTCCCTCGAACTGAGTAAAAAAAACAATGTTCAGTGAATGGCAATTCGCACTTTAACCATTCTGTCTGTTCTCACAATTTTCTCCCTCCCAAAACAACAAATATCTCATTGCAGAGAGATACAGACACTAAAATATTCAGAGACATATGTAACCACGCCAATATACTGACACTCACAGTACATATATGGAGGTGGACCCGCACACGAGTAGTGGCATACGGAGACATAGACAGTCGCCCCCAAATAGACACAAGCACAAGTAAAACGCACAGGCTAATACACAGATGAACAGATGTCAACACATAAATACACAACACACAGACACATGAACAAACACACACAAGTGCACATATGGACGCACAGAGACACAGACACTAGTGCTTATGAAACAGAGATAGATAGGTTTTTGATGAATAAGCATGTCAAGAGTTACAGAGAGTAGTCAGGAGAATGGAGTTGAGAAATCTCTAAGCCACTATTTAATGGCATTCAGAGTCGATGGGCCTAATGTCCTAATTCTGCGTTTTTAATGCCCGTGTGGTCTCATGCTATCAGTTATTATCTTCCTGGGACACGAGCAGAGAATGAGGTTAATACATATTTGATTGAAAAAAGTCAGTGGTCCTATTGGACAGGTTTAGAGGGCTGAATGGTTTATGTCTATGCCTAATTATTCTGTCCTTCTGTTTCAAAAGAGGTGGAGATTTCATGTTAGGTTAACACAGTTTAAAATAACAGGTCCCACACTGAAATAAGGTCGCCCCTTTCACTTTAGTGTTGTACTATCTGTAGGGTCCTCATCCCCAGGGAGCAGTGAAGACTCAGTTTTTGAAGATATTCAAGGCTGAGCTCGAGTGATTTTTGCTGGACAGGAGAGTCAATGTTTATTGGGAACAGGCAGGAGACGGATGGTCAAACACAATCGGTTCAGTCATGAGCATTCTGACTGATGTCGCCGAATGGCCAACTGCTGTCCCTACCCCATGTGTTGTTCCCTCAATCCACCCTCGAGGCTGTTACAGAGAAATGCTGCTATCCCGACGTCCTGTCTTGTTCTCGTAATCCACGCTCGATGCTGATACAGAGATATACTGCTGCCCCACCCCATGTGTCGTTACCTCAAGCCACCCTTCAATGTGGTTACAGAAATATACTGCTGGCCCTACCCAATGTGTTGTTCCCTCAGTCCACCCTCGATTCTGTTACATTGATATACTGCTGCCATTATCCCATGCATTGTGCCCTCCATCCACCCCTCGAAGCTGTTTACAGAGATAGGGGACTAGTCATTATCGTTACCATGAGACTGGAGGAGACCATTCTGCCTATTTAATGAGTTATAGAGGAAAATAGAACGAATCCTTTTAGCTCATTGAGTACATTTTACTGCACAGGACGTCATGTGGACATCTGAGCTGCTACACAGGAAGCTGTTGCTAACAGGAAATAGAGAGTAGAGATAAATGTTTATTTTCACATTACAAAGCTGTAACTGGTGGAGTGCCTCAGAGATCACTATGGGATCATCAACCATCAATATCTGCATCAAAGATCTGGAGGAAGGGACTGAATATATCAAAGCCCAATTAGCTTAAACACCAAGCTGGTCATCCAGTATGTCATCAAAAGGAGGTCGTGTGTCATCAATGTGATATAGGCAAATGGAGATTCGTGAGCAAACCTTCACCAGATATAGCATAATGTGAGTTGTCCATTTTGGATGGAAGGATAAAACAATGGTAAACAATTTAAGTGGAGAGAGATAGCAGAACTCTGTGATATAGACAGCATTCATGATCCTGGTACACGCATCATATGCAGTTACTCTGCACTTACTGTTTGTGATTTGGAAGCTAAGTGGAATGATTGCGTTTCTGGCAAAAGGTACCAGGTTTCATCAGGAATGTTTTACTGCATCTGTACTGGTAAAAGTGAGGAGTGCAGTTGCTGAAGATCAGAGTCGAACAGTGTGAGGCTGGAAAAGCACAGCCAATCAGGCAGCATCCGAGGAGCAGGAGAATTGGCGTCACGGGTATAAGTCCTTCATCAGGACTGTGCCCAAAACATCGAGTTTCCTGTTCGTAGGGTGCTGCCTGACCTGTTGTGCTTTTCCAGCATCACATTTTCCGAGTCTACTTCTGTACAGGGCGTAGCTAAGACCACATCTGACACATTATGTGCAGTTTTGATCCCTTAACGTAAAAAAAAAAGTTTTAGAAGCTTATCAACAATGTTTTGGTCACACCTTCCTGGAATAAAGGCCTTTTGTTCTGAAACATTATCAGTTTTGGACTTGGATGAGAAATCATTTTGAAGCATACACGATTTTGAGAAAAATCAGCTGGATGCATATTTTCTCTTCTCAGGGAGACAAAAACTGTGGAATAAATTTTAAGAATAAAATGTATTGATTTTAGCACAGATATTATAAAGATATCAAACGATTTTTTAAAAATTAAGCATATGCGTACCAACATATCATCAAATTATAAAACAGGAATTTTCTCCTTTGCTAATGAAAGGCACTGTGTATAAGAACAGCAATGATGCACTTGCATATCGTCCATTCTGATCCATTCCAGAGAATGTTCACGACGAGCGGACGCGGTCCAGTTTGGTGTTCAGTTGACATGATTGCATGTTTCAACACAGAGAGGCAGAACAATGTTCCCTGCCTGAGAAGCAGCAGCCGATTGATCCCTCTATCTTCTTTTGTTCCACCCGACAACAGTAAATTTCTGACTCACCTCTACCTGATGAGTCGTGGAGAATCCCTGATGAGAGATTCATTGGAATCTCCCTAACGTCTGAAGCAAAGGGCATTCAGTTAACTGCAACTATTCTGGCAGAAATCACATCACAAGTAGCTTGTCTCTGCAAAATGGGTGGCATGGCAGCTCAGTGGTTAGCACTGCTACCTCACAGCACCAGGGTCCCAGGTTTGATTCCAGCCTCGGGCGACTGTCTCTGTGGAGTTTGCATATTCTCCCCGTGTCTGCGTGGGTTTACTCCGGTTTCCTCCCACAGGTCCAAAAATATGCAGATCAGGTGATTTAGCCATGCTGAAATGCCCATAGTGTTTGGTGCATTGGCCAGAGGGAAATGGCACTTGGTGGGTTACTTTTCGGTGGGTCGGTGTCGACTTGTTGGGCCGAAGGGCCTGTTTCCACACTGTAGGGAATCTAATCTAATAACTTCAGTGGACGGAATAGCATTTGGGACAGTCTTTCATCTATCCACTTGTTATGAGTTCAACTATTATGAAACTCTGGAAAGCTTTCATGTTTCTGTTTTGTCTTAAGTTGTGTGTGTGTATTTCACATTTTTCTAGAAAATGAGCCAGGCTGACATTTATATCATTAGCCATATCACTAAACTTTGAAATTTGTTGTAAACAGTGGAGCAGTGTGACTGCAAAAGGAAACACTGACCCTGCAACATTGATTGGACCACGAATGACAAATTCTAAAAGGGCTGTTCAAGTGAGAAGTGAACTTCCCCAGACGTTTGTGGTGCCTGGATGTTTACATTTATTCAAAGTTATGCCTGTTAAATATTTGATAGACAATTGAATGTCGGACAATAGTACACGTACAGAAGAAGTACTGCTGTGACCACAATCAGATCAGATATGATCTTAGTGCGTGGCAGAGCAAAGACAAAGTGCCGAATGGCCCACTCCTACTCCTCAGTCCGATGTTCCTATATTCCATTCAGCCCCTCACAGCTCCTGCACAGGATTGGATGGAGGCCACTTGCTGGAAATACCTGGTTAACAGTAATACAGGATCTCCTTCTGTCCCTTATAATTGTCACACACAGTTTGGCGTGGGTTCATAAATGTTAATTCAAAACCAAGGCTGGGCTCAAAAGACTCCTCTGGTCTATTTATAGAGTGTCTCCTCTCTGCAACTTGTGCTTCATTTGTTGGTTATGGTGCAGACCCAGATTCACTGTGAATACAGTCACCATTCCTCACCCAGAGATGACTCATAAAATGCTTTGCTCTCTCTAACTGTAACGTCTAAAAACGGAATGTTCGGTAAAATTACCACCATTAACTTTTTAATTACAGAATATCAGAACATAAGGAACAGAATCGGATGTTAATTTGGAATGTCAGGCCTGCCGTGCCATTGTATAAGATTATCGATGATCCATTGTTATCAATTCTGCTTTATTTCCCAATACTTCACATCCCTCAATTCTATGTCAGGTGAAAAACCCACCGATCTCTTCTGTAAATACTTTCAGTGACCTAGCTCCCCGAACTCTCTCGACCAGATAATTCCTGACATTCACTATCCTCTGTGAGAAGGTTACAGTCCCCAACCATGCACTATAATCTATTTGTATGTTCTAAAGAGGTGAACACAGCAGCTCATGTAAGAGTGACAGACCCTGATATCAAGGCCGCAGTTGACTCAAGCTGGTATAAAGAATCGTTGACTAAATTAAATTTAATAGGAATCAGCCTCAATCTCTCCACTGGGGGGTCAGAGGAAGATGTTCATGTTTGGGGGACATCAATCCTTTCAGTGCCGGGACATCCCTACAGGAGATCCTCAGGGTAGCTTCCTCGACACAATCATCTTCAGCTGCATCAGCAATGTCCTTCCCCATCATTACAATCGAAATGGGGATGATCACTGAAGATCACACAATATTCAGAACATTTTCCCCCCTTAGCTCCTGAAGCAGTCTGTGTCCATGTGCAGCAAGACCCGGACAGCTATCCAGTTTGTGCCATTAAAGTATCGGTAACATTCCCGGAACAGCACGGCCAGACACTACACATTTCCACAATTAAAAGACGAGCATCTCAAGTGGGTTACACACGAATATGAGCTAGCATTCAGCCCATCGAAACTACTGAACGGGAAGAGTCGCAGTACATTCAATACTCAAGCCTGTTACAATACTCAGCACATCGAACTGTTGAAGCAGGAACAGGTGGAGCCCAAACAGTCTCTCGAAACTGTTAGACGTGACCAGGAAGAGGCCATTCAGTCTTGCAAAGGCTTATACAGGAACAGGAGGATATCACTGATGGTCCAATATGGAAAATCACAGGAGCAGATCATGATGTTCATCGTGGTTCCATTGTCTGTGGAACATGTGCTACTTTAACGTGGTTTGCTGGCAGTGAAGAGGGAAGCGAGCTGTTTTCTGTCAAGTCTCAAGGAGACATCTTGCATCTCCGAAAAGGCAGACCCACAATCTCCGTGAGGGTCAGAAGCTGGTGGGAATAGTTAACTGTTTTAGATTGAAGGTATTGTGGCTGAGGTTGGGATTGTGGATAATATGATGTTCAGTGCAGGATCACACACCAAATGCACTGCATTAATATGTGGAGTTTTTATTCGAATTCTGGATTTCCTGCTCTCTCATTGATATGGGGAGTGTGGGTGGTTGGGGAGGGGGGGGGAGTAATGTTCTCAGAGCTACTAAAAGTATCTAGAATTTCATAAACTTAGTAAATAAAGAAGCCTTGGGATGTATCACCGTATCAGTGTCTGTTTCGAACATCATGTGAGATTATCCATCCCCCTGAAGGTCTAATTCAATCCCATCTTATTCTCTCACAGTGCGACTCACTCCTCATGGTACCATCATCCCAGAGATTAGTTTGGTGGAACTCCTTTGCACTCTCTCTTTGGTAAGGAGATCATTCCTTATAAAGGAGAGAAAATCTGTGGACAATATCCCAAATACTGTCTCAACAACACTCTCAGGGATGATCATAATAATTACTTTCCCTCACTTCACTGTCTCCATTTCTAGCTTATGGCGTAAAATGCATCATTCTCTATATATTGCCACTGATGCGAAATTTACAACTTTCTTACATCTGTATGGTAGTGTCAATAAAACCAGCACCAGAGGTGCCGATCGAGATGGACATCACTCCCGGGGACAGACGCAATGAGATGGAATACACCTAAAATAAGGAATTGTCGCCTACTTGATGGAAATGAGCAGTAGGATTATGGGAAACAGGAAGCAGAAGGGAGTTATCTTTAATTTTGTTCTTTTTCACGAGGCATATGAAGCCCTGGTCAGACCAGCATGTTATCCCTATCTTGAACTGAGTGGCTGGTCCAGCTGTTCCAGTGGACATTAAAGAGTAAACCACATTGCTGTGGGTTTGCAGTTACAAGGAGACCTGACCAAGGAAGGATAACCCATTTTCTTCTCTAAAGGCCATAGTGCAAGCAGATGGGCTTCTGTTTATTACAAATAATGATGGTTTCTTGTAAATTCCATCAATTTGCTTCATGAGACATCAACAGATTATTATTCTGTGCCTCTACATGAAGAGTCAATGAATTGGGTACCACGCACTATCTTCCTGTCTGACAGATTCTGTGGAGAGAACAAGTTAAACATCTCAAGTACAATTCTTTTCGCATGGACATGTGGTTAGAAGGTACTTGAAACAGATGAATCCAGATTTCATAGCGGCACGAATAAAGAGGTTTATTCAGAAGTTGCACTGAGGCTGACGATTAGACCGGGACATCACAATGGTGGTGCTGGGCAGGATTGGTGAGTGGGGAAGATATAGAAATGTAGATCTGCGCAGGGCTAGAAGGATAATGGAGTTTGAGAACAGTCTGGTTCCTTCTCGTATATCAATGAGCTATTTATAAATAGTAATTTGCTTGATAGAATTTATCACGAAAGGAATTTTTGACTGGAAGTGAAGACACTGACTTCCCCTTTTCCAAAATTTACCTAACATGAGCAGAAACACAGTTCAGCCCGGTTTAATAGACAAAGAGAATGACTCACTAGGAACACCAACTAAAGCGAGGATGGGATAGTAACCACCTTGAGTAATCCATAGGATATCTTCGATCCATGTTGCTAATGGTATCCAAGGCTGAGAAAGGTAGTAAAGGCCTTCGGATAAACTCCTGTTCATTGTTGGAACGTTCCAGTCAAATGTTCTCAGATTCTGATCTCTCCTTCCCCTCTCTCTGGATCTGCTGATCCCTGTTAATGCTGTCGGTGATGCTCCTGCTCATACTATGGGATATCACATCGAACCAGTCCTTAGGTGAAGAAGAGGCTAATCCTTCAGTGACACACTTAGGATCCACAGCGACTGACATTAATCACAGTCGCTGAACAAATAGCTCTAGTTGACCCATTTCAATTCAATAGAGTTATTATTAAATTTCAAAATAACGTATAAAAGTTACACATTCGGAGGGGGAGATGTAAGGGTGACTGAGGGAAGGAATGTTGGAGATGGTAAATTGATTGCGTGTTATCATTCAATCTGAATTGGATGTGGGAGTAATGACAGAGGATTGTCAGAACATAAATGCGTTTCTCTATTTATAATTGGAAACATACAGTCTGCAACTAGCGTTCAGTCATTACAATATAAATAAAACATTAAGACAATTTTTATAGTCGATAATCTGACAGGAAAATGTGCCTAAGACAACATGGGGTTATAATAGACAAACGGCATGGATATGTTAACAGTGAATTATCCCTGACAAATGCAATTCAGATTGTTACTCCAAGTTCAGAGAGGGCAGGTGAGGGTCATGCTGTTGATTTATTAATGCCAATCAACTGTGATGAAGTGCCACTTACAGGGCTTCAGTTACAATGTGGTTATAGCATTGGGGTGAAGATAGAAAACATTCAGAATTGGGGGACATGGCAGCTGAGACGAGAGTGAGGGAACATGATATTGCTAATTCATCCGTATTAGAACGCTCCTCTTTATAAATCATTTGAAGATCAGATGCAAGTGTAAGTCTACAATGAGGACTGAGGAGAGCAAATATAACGAAAGACCGTATGACTAGAAGACATAGGAGTAGAAACTTAGTCATTCAGCCCATCCAGTCTGCTCAAACATCAATCAAAGCTGATAAATTTCTCAAACCCATTCTCCCCATAACCCTTGATCCTCTTTACAATTGAGAACCTATCCTACGCAGGCTTAAATATATTCAATGACCTGGCCTCCACTGCCTTCTGTGGCAGTGAATGCAATAGACTCACAATGCTCTGGCTGAAGAAGTTACTCGTTAACTCTGTTCTAAAAGGTCTTCGTGGTGGTCTATGTCTGCCTCGAATCCTAGTCTTTCCCACCAATAGACACAAGTTTCAAAACTCCACTCTGTCCAGGTCATCCAGTATTCTGTACGTTTGAATTAGATTCCCCCTCATCCTTCTAAACACCATCGTGTATCGACCGAGGCCCTCAAACGTTCTTCATATGTTAAGTTTTTCATTCCTGGGACCATTCCAGTGAACCTCCTCTAAACACGCTCCAGGACCAGTACATATCTGCTGAGACATAAAATCCAAAATTGCATACAATAATCGAAATGTGACCTGACCAGAGATTTTAGTGCCTTGTCAGTACATCCCCGCTTTTGACTTCAATTCCTCTCGAAATAAATCCCTTCATTGTTTTTGCCTTCCTAACTACTGACTAAACTTGCAAGTTTACCTTGAGTGACGCCTGTACTAGGATTCCCAAGTCTCTTTGCATTTCAGAATTCTGAATTTTCTCCCCATTTAGAAAATAGTCCATGCTTCTATTCTTAGTACCAAAGTGCATGACCTCAGACTAGTGCATGTTTTACTCCATTCCCACTGCTTTGCCCATCTCCTCACCAGTCCAAATCCTTGTGCAGCTTCTCTGCCTCCTCAGTGCTACCTGTCGCTCTACATATCTTTGAATATCCATTCCTCTGTTTGTCCTCCGTTCCATCATCTATATCATTAATGTACAATGTAAAAGGTTGTCCGAACACTGAGTCTTGCAGAACACATTATATCACCAGCTGCCATCCTAAGAAGTACCATTTTATCCCACTACCTGCTTTTTGCCAAGCAGCCAAACTTCTATCCATGCTAGCACTTTGCCTCTGTCACCATGGGCCCTTACCTTACTCAATAGTCTTCAGTGTGGAACTCGTCAAAAGCCTTCGTGAGGCCCGGGCAATAACATCCATTGGCGCTCCTGGGTCTAAGCTGCTCGTTACTTTCTCAAAATGTTCGAGCAGAGGTGTCAGGTATGACCTCCTCTTGATGATACCATGCTGACTTTGCCTTATATTACTATACACCTCCAAATATTCAGAAATCTTATCCTTCCCGATCGGTTCCAGGACCTTACCCACGACTGAGGTGAGGCTATTTGGTTTGTAATTTTCCGTCTTCTGCCTTACTCCCTTTTTACACAGGGATTTTACATTACCGCTATTCCAGTCCTCTGGGACATTCCCTGATTCTAATGGTTCCGGAAAGATCACCACTAACTCCTCCTCTACCTCTGAGCTTTCTCCATTAGAACTCTGTGGTGGAGTCCTTCTGATCCAGGTGATTTATCCATGATCAGCCATTTAGGTTTTCGACCCTGTTTGCCTTGGCGATGGGTGACAGACTGAGCGTTGCCCCTTCACATTCTTGAACTATTGGGAAATTATTCGTGTTCCCGGCTATTTCTTTGTTCCCCACTAATGTCTGTCCTGTGCCATTTTCCAGCAGTCCAATGTCTACTTTTGTCTTGCCTTTGCCCTTTTTATATCTAAAGAAAATCTTACAATTTTCCTTGATTTAACTGGCAAGCTTACCCTCATATTTAATCTCCTCCTTCCATACTTATTATTTTGTTGTCTCTGTTGGTCTTTGGGAGCTTCCAAATCGTCTGGTTTTTCTCTGTCCTTCGTCACATTATATGCTTGTTCTTTTGCTATTATTCTGTCCCTGACTTCCTACACAAACACCGGTTGAAGGAGCCGCACTCTGAAAGCTAGTGTGCTTCCAATTAAACCTGTTGGACTATAACCCGATGTTGTCTGTTTTTTAACCTAGTCAGCCATGGTTGCTTCATCCTCCCCTGTACCATTCTTCTTTTTTCGCGGGAATAATCTCCGTTGTGTCTCCTGAATTACTCCCAGATACTCCTGCCATTCCTGTTCGACTGTTTTTCCTGCTAGACCCCATCAGTCAATTCTACCCAGCTCCTCCCTCATGCCTCTGTAGTTGACTTTATACAGCTGAAATACCATTACCTCTGATTCTATCTTCTCCCTCTCAAATTGCAGAATAAATTCAATCATATTATGATTACTGCTTCCTTCGTGTTCCTTCACTTTAAGTTCTCTTAAATAATCTGCCTCATTGCAGTACACTAAACCCAGTATTGCCTGTTCCTGAGTGGGCTCCACCACAAGCTGCTCCAAAAGCCCTATCGAAGATACTCCACAAATTCTTTTTCTTGTGAACCACTACCAACCTGATTTTCCCAGTTCCCCCATATATTGAAATCTCCCATGACTACTGTACTTTGCCTTTTCTATGCATCTTTCCTATCTCCTGGTATATATTGTGCCGCAGCTCCTGACTACTTATTGGAATCCTGAACGTAACGCCATCTATGTTTCTTTAATCAACCTTTCGGGATACTCTATTCGACCCACACTGATTTTGCGCCATCTGACCCTACTTTGTGTCACTCAGTCAGAACGTTATACAGTCAGAGAGATGTACAGCATGGAAACAGATCCTTCTGTCCTACTCGTCCTTGCCGATCAGATTACCCAAACTAATCTAGTTCCATTTGCCAGCAATTGGCCTATAACCGTCGTACCCCTCCTATTTACATGCCCATCCAGATGCCTTTTAAATATTGGAATGGGACTAGTGTCCATTACTTCCTCCCACAGTTGTTTCCATACACACACCACACTGTGCATGAAAAAACTTGCTCTTTTGGTCCCTTTTAAATCTTTCCCTTCTCAACCAAGACCCATGCCGTCCAGTTCTTCCCCCTCCCCATCCAGGGAGCATACTTTGTCCATTTATCCCATGCATGCCCCTTGTGATTTTCTAAACCGCTATAAGGTCACTTCTCAGCCTCTGATGTTCCAGGGCAAACAGCCTTAGCCTATTCAACTTTTCCATGTACCTCAAATAGTCCAATCCTTGTGAATCTTTTCTGATTGCTTTCAAGTTTCACAACATTCTTCCAATAGTAAGGAGACCAGGATTCTTTTATTTTTTGATTTATTTTTATTTTTACTTCTCCCACCAACCAATCTTTTCGATAGGATGCATATTCTTGAATATTGTCAATCATGATCCCCTTTCAGCACGTCTTTACCAATTTCAATCTGAGCTACAAACTCATTTACTTCATTTCTTATACGGCGTGCATTCAGATATAACACTCTCAGTCCTGTATTAACCGTGCCTCCTCTCAATTTCATTTGTCTGTCCAGTATGCTTGAAGTTTAATTGTTTACATTTTCAATACACTCTGTCCTATCTGTGCCTGGGCTGGAGACTCTCCTGCATTCTGCACTCTTACCACCTCTTTGAATTCGAGTTTTCTAATTTCCCCTATAACTGAAACTCCACCCAAACCTAAAAATTTGTTGGAAGATCGGACCGCAGCCCTAGTTATGTGATATGTTAGGACTCTGGTCCCAGAATTGTTCAGATGAAGGCCGTACCATCAGAACAGGTCCTTTCTTCCCCAGTAATACAATATGCTTATGCAACAGAAAATACAGGAACAAAATGACTTGTTGTGCATTCCAAAATATGGAAAGTACAAACAGATAAGATTGTTAAAATACACTCATGAGCTTGAGCTGTATAAATTGAAATGTTAATTACAAAACCATGGAAGTGCTGCGCAAACGTTATCAATCATTATTTGGCCCACAGCTAAGATGTTGATTTCCCCTTTGTCAATGCTCCCCTTCACTGAGATTCTCTGGTCCAGTCCCACACACATTTTTTCGGGGCTTATCAGTTCCTGCTGCTGTTCGCCCAATCTATTGAAGTTAATCCACCTTCTCCCTGGAACCAATCAATTTGTCTATTGGATTCCGTTTAACTGTCAGCAACCTAGCTCTGTGATGTTTTTGGAGATAAATGATCTGGGAAGATAGCCAATATCAGCACAGTGCTCACAGGGTATGGCACCAGACAAAGGCCTTCAGTCCAGCGTAATATCGAAATAAAATTTCCATCTTCTGTCTATTTTCCTCATGGTGCCTCCTGATCTATCTAGCTTCACTCTCTTCTAACACCCGTTTCTCCCACTCAGTCAGTCGCTCCACTTTCTATCCACTCTGCTGATCTCCATTCACATTCCTTCTTTCTGTTTCATTCTCTCTCTCTCTCTCTCTCTCTCTCTCTCTCTCTCTCTCTCTCTCTGAGTATTTCCAATAATTCTCTCTGCTTTCGGATAGTGCAGTTGGAGAGCTTGTGGATGTAGGATGGGCTAAATAGTCTCCGTCTGTGCCATATAAAATCTGAAGGTCTCTGACCCACAATAAAGACTTTCAGTGCCTGGAGAAACAAGCTGGTCCTGCGAAGGACACAGTACACAATCATCCATTATCTCTTCCTGTTTTCTGTCATGGAGTGTCCTATAAATATCTGTTCAAACAAAATAGACTGACATTCGAGCAGTTGGGAGGACATTCACCAGACGATAGTGAAATCAGGATTTAATAAAAAGTTCCACCATGCAAAATGTGGATTTGCCTGATAGCAGCTCCTCCCAATTAACAGCCACTCGCTTCTGCCTGATGCGGATTTGCCTTCCACCAATTTATTGACTACCTCAAGGTCCTGTCTTATTTCATGATCGTAGCTCTCTCAAACCTGAGGGCATTGTGATCACTGTTTCCAAAATGATTTTCTAGTGAATGGTCAGTCAACTGGACAGACGAGGTCCAGTATGGCCCCTCCTGTAGTTGGACAAGCCCCATACCGCTGCAAATAATTTTCTTGGATGCACTTAAGAAATTCTACCCCGTCTAAGCCTCTTGATCTAAGGGACTCCCAGTCAATATTGAGGATGTTAAAGTCACTCACGTTGGCAACTCTGTTTTTAATACACGTTTCCATAATCGGCCGACATATTTGTTCCTCAATCTCTCGGTAGCTGTTGTAGGGACTCCAGTACAATCCTAATACATGCATCCATCATATCTTGAGCTCGCTTCATGTTACCTCAGTAGATGAGTCCTCCAATACGTCCTAAGTACAGATGTAACAACCTCCCTGATTAGTAATGCAACTCCTCCTCCTCTTTTAGCTTCCCCTCTACCTAATCTAAAACAACAAAACCCTGGAAAGTTGAGCAGCCAGTCCTGTCTCTTTCTCAACCAAGTCCCTTTCATGTTTGCAGCATGGCAGGGTCTTTACCCAGCATCCCCAGCGGGTGAGAAAGTGCCCATTGTCGTTGTGTGCACAGTCCTGCAAAGGGAGTATCCAGTGCCAGGCAATGGGGTGTGGGGAGCCCCAGGGGTGGCAAAGGAAAGGCTGCATGCAGTAACGATCGACGAGGGACTGAAAGAGATGGAATGAGAATCCAGGGACACTGCACTCAGACAAATGACCGGACAAGATTCCTAAACACCCAGGGGAATCCGCGAACCACGGCTGCTTTTACAAAAAAACTGTCACATTTACAGCATTTCTCCATCAAATAAAAGAAAAATTACGGTAGATTGTAAAAATCCGAAACAAATACAGAGACATACTGTGGAGAGAGAAAAGAGTTTATGCTCCCAGTGCAGACACGGGAAGAATGTATCAATTCCAAACAGATAGTTGCCAGAGATTGGAATTGAACACGAATCCCTATCACTGTGAGGCAGCATTGCTGTTTCACTGAGCTGTTCAATTATGGATAATTGCAGGTAGTCTAGTTAGAGGCATAGATAATATTCTCTGTTGTGGTTCTGTTCGCCGAACTGGGAATTTGTGTTGCAGACGTTTCATTCCCTGTCTAGGTGACATCCTCAGTGCTTGGGAGCCGCTTGTGAAGCGCTTCTGTGATCTTTCCTCCGGCATTTATAGTGGTTTGAATCTGCTGCTTCTGGTTGTCAGTTCCTGCTGTCCGCTGCAATGGCGGGTATATTGGATCCAGGTCGATATGCTTATTGCCTGGATTGAGAGTCCTGAAGGTTGTGCTGCCTATCTGGTGCTTCGGTTTGGTATATGTCATCTGGGGTGCAGAAGAACTTGGAGTGGTAGGAGAATGAGTTAGGGGCCAGGGTTCATGTAGGTACCAATGGCTGGACAAGCAAATGACAATGAGAAGAGGGACAGGAAATACAGAACTGAACTGTTATATCGGAATGCAATGAAGAAATAATGCAAATAAGCTTGTGACCCATACACAAATTAGCATGTAAGATGTGGTGGGCATCACAGTGACATCACTGCAAGATGATCAGGAGTGGGAGCTGAATATTGAAGGGTATTCATCCTGTCGAAAGGATAGGCATATGGGCAGAGAGACAGATTTGTCTCATTCGTAAGAAATGGAACTGAATCAATTAGAAGAAATGAAGTAATCTCAGATGGTGTAGAATCTGTGTCGGTAGAATTGGCAAATCAAAAAGCTGAAAAAATGCTGTTGCAGTTATGTACAGGCCGCCAAACAGTAGTCAGGAGCTGGGTTGTAAGATTCACAGGAGATAGAAAGATCTGTAGGAAAGGCAACGTTACAGTGATCATGTGGGGTTTCATTATGCAGGTGAACTGGGAATTCAGTTTGACAATGGTTTGCAGGAAAAGGAATTTGTGGAATGTCTATGATATGGCTTTTTGTAGCAGCTTGAGCAGGCAGACGAGATGAGGGGAGCTTTGGATGAAGGAAATCATAGGAGGCAGTGATCATAATATGATTGAACTTACTCTGCAATTTCAGATGGAGAAGTTAGAATCAGAGGTAATGGTATTACAGCTGAATAAAGGCAATAACAGAGGCATGAGAGAGGAGCTGGGTAGAATTAACTGGGATACAGGCCCAGAAGGAAAGACCGTGGACAAGTAATGACAGGAGATTTTTGGAGTAATTCGGGATGCACCAGAGATTTATTCTGAGGAAAAAGAGGCATGATAGAGGGAGGATGAGGCAACCATAGCTGACTAGGGAAATCAGTGACAGCATAGAAGCAAAAGAGAACGCATATAATGTGGCGAGTGGCTGTGGGAAACCAGAGAATTGGGAAGTTTGCAAAGACAAAACGGAGAGCAAACAGTATAAAATAAGGAGGGACATTATTAAATATGGGGGTAAGCTAGCCGCTAACATAAAGGAAGTCTGTAAGAGCTTCTTTCAATATATAAAGTACAACAGAAAGGCAAAAGTAAACATTGGACTGCTGGAAAATGATACTGGAGAGGTAGTAGTGGTGAACAAGAATAGGCCGAGGAACTGAAAACTTTGGTTACGGTGGAAGATACGAGTAATACTTTAACATTCAAGATAGTGAGGAGTCGGAGCTGAGTACGCTGGCCACCACCATGGAGAGCGTGCTAGAAAAAACTGAATGACCAGCAGGTGGTTAATTATCCTGGACCGGACGGACTACATCCCAGAGATATAAGGAAGATAGCTGAAGAAGGTGTGATGGGATAGTGGTGATCTTTCAGGAATCACTAGAGTAAGGAACGATCCCAGAGCACTGGACACCCACTAACGTGACACCCCATTGTAACAAGGGAGTGAGGAAAAAGACAAAAAATATCCACAATTAATGGCGTAACTTCAGTCGTGGGTATGCTCCCGGAATCCATTGTGAAGGATGAGATTTCTGAATACTCGGAAGTGTTTGGTAAAATAGGGCAAAATCACTTCATCAAGGGAAGGTCATGCGTGACAAATCTGTTGGAATTATTTGAAGAGGAAATGAGCAGGCTTGACCAAGCACAGCCACTGGATGTTATGCACCTGGATTTGAAGGAGGCCTTTGACAAGGTGTCACATAGGAGATGACTGGATATGATAAGGGCTGGTGGTGTTAGAGGTAAGGTAGCGGCATGAATGGAAGTTTGCCTGTCTGGCAGAAAGCAGACAGCGGGGATAAAATAGTCCTTCTCAGGATGGCAGTCGGTGACAATTGGTGTTCTACAAGACTCATGTTGGAATTGTAACTTTTTACTTGTTACGTTAATAATCTAGATGATAGAACTGAGTGTACTCTGGCTAAGTTTGCAGACGATACATTGATAGGTAGATGGACTGGTCGTATTGAGGAGGTGGAGAGGCTGAAGAAGGACATTGGCAGATGCATTCCAACGTTGAAAAGTGAGTGGTCATGCACTTTGGCATGAAGAATAGAGGCATGGTCTATTTTTTAAATGAGGAGAAAGTTCAGAAATCTGAAGTGCAAAGGGAATTGGGAGTTCTAGTGCAGGGTTCTCTCAAGGTAAGCTTGCAGGTTGAGGCAGTCGTCAGGACGGCAATTGTATTTATTATTGATGGCATTTATTACGAGAGAAATTGAATATAAAACAGGTTGTATAAGTATCTGGTCAGACCGCATTTGGAGTATTGTGAGAATTTTTGAGCCCCATATTTCAGGAAGGATGTTGTGGCCCTGGAGCATGTGCAGAATATTTTCACGAGAATGGTCATAGGAATGAAAAGGTTATCGTATGGGGAATAGACAATAGGTAATAGGTGCAGGAGTAGGCCATTCAGCCCTTAGAGCCTGCACCGCCATTCAATATGATCATGGCTGATCATTCCTAATCAGTATCCTCTTCCTGCCTTATCTCCATAACCCTTGATTCCACTATCTTTGCGAGCTCTATCCAACTCTTTCTTAAATGAATCCAGAGACTGGGTCTCCACTGCCCTCTGGGGCAGAGCATTCCACACAGTCACCACTCTCTGGGTGAAGAAGTTTCTCCTCATCTCTGTCCTAAATGGCCTACCCCGTATTTTTAAGTTGAGTCCTCTGGTTCGGCACTCACCCATCAGCGGAAGCATGTTTCCTGCTGCCAGAGTGTCCAATCCTTTCATAATCTTATATGTCTCAATCAGATCCCCTCACAGTCTCCTAAGCTCAAGGGTATACTACAAGCCCAATCGCTTCAGTCTTTCAGTGTCAGGTAATCCCGCCATTCCAGAATTGACCTCGTGAACCTACGCTGCACTCCCTCAATAGCCAGAATGTCTATCCTCAAATTTGGAGACCAGAACTGCACACAGTACTCCAGGTGTGGTCTCCCCAGGGCCCTGTACAGCGGCAGAAGCACCTCTTTGCTTCTATTCTCAATTCCTCTTGTTATGAAGGCCAGCATGCTATTAGCCTTCTTCACTACCTGCTGTACCTGCATGCTTGCCTTCATTGACTGGTGGACAAGAACACCCAGATCTCTCTGTACTGCCGCTTTACCTAACTTGATTCCATTGAGGTAGTAATTTGCCTTCCTGTTCTTGCCACCAAAGTGGATAACCATACATTTATCAACATTAAACTGCATCTGCCATGCATTTGCCTACTCACCCACCTTGTCCAGGTCACCCTGTAATCTCCTAACATCCTCATCACATTTCACCCTGCCACCCAGCTTTGGATCATCAGCAAATTTGCTAATTTTATTGCTGATACCATCTTCTATATCATTAACATATATTGTAAAAAGCTGTGGTCCCAGCACGGATCCCTGCTGTACCCCACTGGTCACTGCCTGCCATTCCGAAATGGAGCTGTTTATCACTACCCTTTGTTTCCTATCTGCCAACCAATTTTCAATACAATCTAGTACTTTGCCCCCAATACCATGCGCCCTAATTTTACTCACTAACCTCCTGTGTGGGACTTTATCAAAAGCTTTCTGAAAGTCCAGGTATACTACATCTACTGGATCTCCCTCGTCCATCTTCAGTGTTACATCCTCAAAAAATTCAAGAAGATTAGTCAGGCATGATTTCCCCTTCATAAATCCATGCTGACTCTGTCCTATCCTGTTACTACTATCCAAATGTGCCGTAATTTCATCCTTTATAATAGACTCCAGCATCTTTCCCACCACTGAGTCAGACTAACTGGTCTATAATTTCCTGGGCCAACAATGTTTGTGGTCTCTGGGTCTATCCTCGGTAAAATTTAGAAGAATGAGACGAATTTAATGGAAGCACGGAGTACTGAATTACCTGGACAGAGTTGATGTTGGTAAGATGTTTCCATTGAACGAGAGCTCGAGGGCAGAGACTTAGATGAAAGGGAACACCTTTTAGAAAAGTGATAAGGAGAAATGTATTTAACCAGATAATGTCGAATCTTTAAAATTTATTGCCACAGAAGGCAATGGGGGCCAGGTCATTAAGTCTATTTGAGACGGCTTTAGATAGGTTCTTGATTATCCAGGGGATGAAAAATTATGAGGAGAAGGCTGGAGAATGGATTTGAGAAACCTATCAGCGATGATTGAATGATGGGCAGACTCAACAGGCTAACTGGCCTAATTTCTGCTCCTGTGTCTTATAGACGTCTCTGAGTAGATGGATTCATGTACTTCATGAATGTCAGAAGCTGGTGGGAGTAGTTAACTGTTTTAGAATGAAGGTATTGTGGCTGCTGTCAGGATGGTGGATAATATGACATTCAGTGCAGGATCACACAACAATTGCACTATATTAATGTGGTGATGGTTTATTCAATACCTGGACCTCTCTGTCTCTCTCAGTCACCTTTGGGAGTGGAGGTTGGGGTGGTGGGCGTAACGTCCTCAGAGGCACTAAAATTATCCAGAATCATGCATTCTGAGTGAAACAGCAGACATGGAGTTTATCACCTTCTCATTATATGTTTAGAAAATAAGGAGTGATTGTCCTCCCCCCTCAGTGTTCAATGCAATCACCTCTTATTCTCTGAAAGCACCCCAGATCAAACTTTACTCATTCCTTATCCCAGAGATCAATCTGGTGGAACTCCTTTTCACACTCTCTGTGGTAAGGAGATCACTTCTTATAAAGGAGAGAAAATCTGACCATAATGCCCCAAATACTGCCTCAACTACACTCTCAGGTTTGATCGCAATAAATCCTTTAGTTGGCTCCATTTCCTTCATGCGACAAAGGAAACCATTCATTTACAATCCTTTGCCACTGATGTGGAATGTAAAACATCCTTACATCTGTAGATCAGCATCAATAAAGCCAGCACTAGAGGTGCCTATCGAGATGGATATCACTCTCGGGAGAGACTCAATGACAAAGAATGCACCGAAAACAGTGAATGGTCACCTACATGAATGGAAATCAGCTGTTGGATTATGGGAAATAGGCAAAGGAAGGGATTTGCCTTCACTTTTGTTCTTCTCTCACGGGATGTGTGCAGCCCTAGTCAGGTCAGCATGTTATAGTGAACTTGAACTGAGTGGCTGGTTCAGCTGTTCCACAGGACAGTAAATAGTAAAACAAACTGCTGTGAATTTGCAGTTAAACACAGGCCTGACCAAGGAAGTATGAAATCACTGCCTTCTTAAATGTGCATCAGGCTAGCCGATATCAACAGTTTATTATTCTTTGCATCTAGATTATGAGCCAATCACGTGACCACCATACACTATCTTCCCATATTTCAGATTCTGTACAGAGAACAAGTTAAACATCTCAAGTTAAATTACTTTGCAATGGACACATAGTAAGAAGGGACTTGAAACATGTATCCAGAATTAACAAAGGCGCAAACAATGGTTTATTCAGGAGTTGCACTGCGGCTGAGGAGAAGACTGGGACGTCTTAATGTTTGTTCTGGACAGGATTGGTATGTGGGGAGGATGTGGAGATGTAAAACTTTGCAGGAGAAAATGAATCAAGAAGGTTGAGAACAGTGTGTTCCATCTCCGCAAATTGGGGAGGTATTTGTCAATAATAAATTACTAGTTATTATTTCTAATGAATGGAATCTTTGATTGGAACTGAAAAAAATTGACTTGCACCTTTCCAAAATTTACATATCATCAGTATCAATGCAGTTCAATAGACAGACTGAGTGACTTACCAGGAACACCAACTATAGCAAGAATAGGATAGTAACCAGCTTGAATAACCAGCAGTACATCTTCAATCCGATATGCTAATGATATCCAAGGTTGGGAAAGCCAGTAAAGACCATAGGATAAACTCCTGCCCATTGTTGGAACATTGCAGTCTAATGTTCTCACAGACTGATCTCTCCTCCACCTCTCTCTGGAGCTGCTGATCCCTGTTACTGGTGTGGGTGATGCTCCCACTCATACTATGGGGAAAAAACCTGAAAGCATTCCCTTATTGATAGAAGAGAGAAACTCTCTCGGGACACTTAGGATCCATGGAGACTGACATAATCACAATCGCTGAACAAATTGCTCCAGTTAACCGATTTGAATCTGTTAACTGTTGAATCAATACTGTTTTATTAAAGTTCAAAATAACTTTGAACATTTGTGCATTCTGGATGTGATATGTGAGTGCGACTGAAGGAAGGAATGTTGAAGATGGCAGATTGATTGTGTGTCATCATTCAGTCTGCCTTGGATATGGAAGTAATGGAAGAAGTAGTGTTTCACAGGGGCGTTAACATGCTTCTCTGTTCATAAATAGAGAAATAAATCCTGTAACTACAGATCAGTCATTGCAATATCTGTAAAACATTGACAGAACATCTTTCATCCATGACCCGATGACAAAATGTGTCTAAGAAAACGTAGGTTATAACAAACAAATGGCAAGGATATGTTAACAGAGAATTGTACGTGACAAACATAATTAAGATAGTTATTCCAGAATCAGACAGGGCAGGTGTGGGTCATGTTGTTGATGGTATCCATGTTAATGAACTGTGATGAAGTGTCATTTAATGGCCTTCACTTACATTGTGATTATGACATTGGGGAAAGACTGAAGATGGAGAGGACTGGGTGACATGGTTGTTTAGAGTGGGTGGAGGAACAGGGATGTTCTCCAGTCACCAGTATTGGAACGTTACTCTTTATAACTCATATGAAAAACAGATTCCATGATACATTTACAATGAGGAACTGGCAGAGACAATATTAATGAAATGCATTCGTGCAATATAAAATCCAGAAGCAAAATGATTTTCTGCACATAGCAATATATGCAAAGTAAAAAGAGATAAGGTTGTTAAAATGCACTCCAGATACTTTGCTTTTAATGCAGTATAAAATCTAGAAGCAAAATGATTTTCTGCACATACCAATAAATGCAAAGTACAAAGAGATAAGGTTGTTAAAATGCACTTCTGTTACTGTGCATTTCATGCAATATAAAACCCAGAAACAAAATGATTTTCTGCACATACCAATATATCCAAAGTACAAAGAGATAATGTTGTTAAAATGCATTTCTGTTACTGTGCGTTTCATGCAATATAAAATCCAGAAATAAAATGATTTTCTGCACATACCAATATATGCGAAGTACAAAGAGATAAGGTTGTTAAAATGTACTCCTGATACTGTGCTATATAAATTGAAATGTGGATTTCAAAACTAGGTAAGTGTGTTCAAATTTCATCAATAATTATTTCACCCACAGCTGAGGTGCTGATTTCCCCTCTTTCAAGTGATCCTCCTCACTGTGATTCTCCGGCCTCTCAAACTGTGTGGTCTCTCACACAGTTTGGGAGGGGGGTCATCTCTTGGCACAGTCTATTTAAAAACTCTGCTTTCTGCATAGAACAAATCTATTGACCTAATGGGTTCTGTTTATCTGTCAGTAAATTCTGTGATATTATTGGAAATAAATACTCTGGGATGGCAGCCAGTATCAGCACAGTACTCACACGGTATGGCGTCCAGAGGAATATCTAAATAAAACATCTCATTACTGTCTGTGAATATTTATATACTCTAATGCGGTCTCCTGATCTATCTAACTTCACCATCATCGAACACCTTTTCCACTCAGCCAGTCACTCCCCTTTCTATCCTCTCTCAGTTTATCTCCTTTCACTTTCTTTCTCTTTGTTTATTTCTCTCACACATCATCTATCTCGACACAATCTCTCTATCTCCGTTTGTTCAGTTGGAGAGCTTGTGATTCCTCGATGGGCTGAATGGCCTCCATCTGTGCTCTAATAATTCGGAGGTTCTTTGACCCACGATAAATACTTTACGTGCCTGCACAGACACGCTGGTCTGGTGACACGTACAGTGCACAGTCAGCCATTCTTACTTCCTGGTATTTTCCGATGGGCAGCTACCTTGAAATGTCTGTTCAAACGAAACGGATTAAATGAAATTCAATCTGTCGAGAGGACGTTCATGAGTGTGTATTTCAATCAGGATTTAATGAAGGATGAGATTACAGAATAACATAAGTAATTAATGAAAAACAGGGCAACACAAGAAATGGCAGTTGAGAACATCATGTGCTTCCAAGTAGGCTTGATGGTCTTACCGATTAATTATCAATCCAGAAAATCAGCTCCTGTTCTTTGGACCCAAGTTCGAATCCCGCCACTGCAGATGGTGGAAATTCAGTTCAATATCCCTGGAATTATGAATCTACCTATAAGAATGAAATCATTGCCAATTTTCAGAAAAATCCATCTGGATCACTAATATCCTTCAATGAAGGAATCTTCTATCCTCACCTGGACTAGCTGACATGCAATTCCAGACCCACAGCAATGTCATTGACTCTCAATCGCCCCCTGAAATGGTCTAGTGAGTCATTCAGTTGTACCAATCGTTACAAAATTTCAAAGAAATGAACAGGCTGGACCATCTGGCATCAAACCCTGCACCGGAAAAATAAACATTAGAAACATCACTGGAGAACCTGCAAAGTCTTCCTTACTATCATCTAATGGGTAGTGCCAAAACTGGGACAACTGCCTTACAGACTATTCAAGCAACAGCCCGACATAGTCATACTCACGGAATCATACCTGACAGAAATAACTCAGACACCACCATCACCATCCCTGGATATGTTCTGTCTCAAAGGCAGGACCTATCCAGCAGAGGGGGCAGCTCAGTGAGGTACAGTTGATAGGTTGTTGCTTTGGGAGTCCCCAAAATTGACTCCAGAGCCAATAAATCCCATGGCTTCTGATTAAACATGGACAACGATGTCTCTTACTGATTACCACGTAACGTAGTTCCTCATATGAATCAGTACTCCTCTATGTTAAACAACACTTGGAGAAAGAACTGACTGTGGCAAGGGCACAAAGTGTATTCTGGCTGGGATATTTCAAAGTCGACCACCAAGAATGGTTCTGCAGCAGCAAGTACTGATCAGGCTGGTCGGGTCCAAAAAGGACATAGCTACTAGATTGGGTCTGCAGCAGATGGTGAGGGAAAGAACAAGAGGGAAAAAATCATATATGACCTCATCCTTACCAATCTACCAACTGCGGATATATCTGTCCATGACAGTATCGGTAAAAGTCTCACGGTGACATTCAAAATAAACTCTTTTGTGTTATGTGGCACTATCACCATGCTAAATGGTACAGACTTCGAAGAGATCTACAACTCAAGACTGAGCGTCCATAAGACACAGTGGACCATCAATAGAACCAGAACTGTACTCAAGCACTATCTGTAATGTCATGGCCCAAAATATCCCAAGTCAACCATTACCATCAAGCCAGGGGATCAACTCTGGTTCAATGGAGAGTGCAGGAGGGCATGCCAGGAGCAGAACCAGGAATATACAAAGATAAAATGTTAATCTGCTGAAGCTTCCAAACAGAAATACTTGCGTGCCAAATAACATAAACAGCAAGGGACAGACAGAACTGAGCTATCCCACAACGAATGCATCAGATTTAAGCTCTGCAGTCCTCCTAATCCGATCGTGGATGGTGTTGGACGATGAAACAACTCTGGAGTGTCCACAAATATTCCCATCCTCAATGATGGAAGAGCTGAGCACATCAGTGCAAAAGGTAAGGCTGAAGCTTTCGCAGAAATCTTCAGTTAGAAGTTTCGAGTGAATGGTCCATTTGGGCCTTCTCCCGTGGTCCCCATCATTACAGATAGCAGTCTTCAGCAAATTCGATTGACTGATGTCAAGAAACGATTGAAGGTACTGGATACTGCAAAGGCTATAACCCCTGATAACATGCCGGCAATAGTCCTGAAGACTTGCACTCCAGAACTTCCCGCTTCCCAAGGCAAGCTGTTCCAGTACAGTTACAAACCTACAATGGAAATAAAAACTGCTCAAGTATGTTCTGTACATAAAACGCAGGACAAATTCAACCCGGCCCATTACCGCCTCATCAATGTACTCTCCATCATCAGTAAAGTGATGGAATTGTCATCAATCGTGTTATCAAGCAGCACCTGCTCAGCAATAACCTGCTCAGTGACGCCCCTTTTGGGTTTTGCCAGACACTCAGCTCCTGACCTAATCATAGCCTTGGTTCAAACATAGAAAAAGGAACTGAATTCCAGCCCTTGACATCAAGGCTGCATTCTGCCAAATGTGGCATCAAGGATCCCCAGCAAAAAGAGTATCGCGGGCCAACACTTGTTATTGGAATCATAACTGACAGATGGGAAAACGGTCATTGTTGTTGGAGGTCAGTCATCTCAGTTCCAGAACATCTCTGCAGTAGTCCCTCAGGATAATGTTGATGCAGGATTGCTCCATGAACTGGAATGTTCATTTACAGACGTTTCATCACCATACTACGTAAAATCTTCAGTGGCCCTCCGGATGAAACCTAGGTCCAAACATCTTCAGTGGCTGCATCAATGACCTTCTCCCCATCATAAGGTCAGAATGGGGATAGTCGACGATGACTTCCCAATATTCAGCACCATTCGCAAATGCTCAGATACTGAAGCAGTCCATGCCTAAAGGCAACAATATCTGGAATATCTCCAGACTTGGGCTCACAAGTGGCAAGTATCATACGCATCACACAAATGCCAGACAATGACCATCACCAGTAAGAAACAATACAAACACTTGGTATTCAGCAGCATATTTGTCACTAAATTCCCTACCACCCCACCCCACCCTCATCATTACACTTGGGGTTACCACTGACCAGAAATTCAACTGGACTCGTCACATAAATATAAGAGCAGATCAGAGGCTAGGAATACTGCGTGAGTAACTCACCTCCTGACTTCCCAAAGCATGTTCACCATCTACAAGGCACAAGTCAGGATTGAGATGCAATAGTCCCCTGTTACATGAATGACTGCAGCCACAACGACACTAAAGAAGGTTGACACTATCCAGGACAAAACAGCCCATTTGATTGGCATCACATCCACAAGCATTCACTCCCTTCACTACCAACGATCAGTATAAGAAGATGCACTGCAGAAATTCTTCAGGGATCCTCAGACAGCACCTTCCAATCCTACGAGCACTTCCATCTAGAATGACAAAGGCAGCAGGCTTTTGCGAACACCACCAACTTCAAACTCCCCTGCAAAACCAGTAAACATCCTGAGTTGGAAATATATCACAATTCTTTCACTGTTGCTGTGTCAAAACCCAGTAATTCCCTCCCTCATAGCATTGTGGGTCAATGCCATGCAGGTGGACATGCAGCGGTACAAGAAGGCAGCTCAGCACCACCTTCTCAAGGGGGCAACTAGGGGGACAAGAAATGGTGGGCCCATCCAGCGATTCTCATATCCAAAAAAAATGTAACAAGTTCCAGTTGAGCACTTTGATGGGACAGATTGTCTGATTTGAACATAAACAGGAAAGCAGTGTTTCTGATGATGAACATTTTAGATCTTTCTGTTATTAGAAAGGTGTTCAGTGTTCCATGACGTATTGTTGCTGAACGCTGTGATAAATTGCATCTGTTTTATTAAATTCAACAATATTAGCGAAGCAGGATCGATCCTTCAAAGATACCAGACTGAAAATGACAATCATCGTAGAGACAATGTACTCCTACCTGGTGAGACTCACAGATAGCAGCTTATATTCAACATATTACTGCGCTACTGGCTGGCAGTGAATTCTCCCACCGTCCATATTGTTGGGGTTACCATTGACCAGAAGGTGAAGTCAAATCAACTTACAGATACAAGGGTTACAAGAACAGGTCTGAGACTTTCAACTCTGCACTGAATAATAGACTGTATGACCATAAGGGCATGAGATATAGCAATAGATTTAGGCCATTCCGCCTATCTCTTCACTCTGAAACGGTGCCACTTTGTCATAGTCTCAGCTGACTCCCTTTATCAAGGCTGTTTGTCACATTCTCAGGAGTTCCTGATGAAGGGCTCTTGCCAGAAACATTGACCTTCGTGCTCCTTGGATGCTGCCTGACCTGTTGTGCTTTTCCAGCATGACTCTAATCTTGCCATTCTCAGGATCTCCAGAAAAATAATGTATGATTTTACAGAACAAAAGTAGTTTCCCTTTTACAAAACCATGCCACTCTGGGTTTAGCTTTTCTAACTGCCATGCAATTCCTTCCTTACCAACAGGCTCTCGAAGATTCCCAGCAATAATGGTTAGGCAAAATGGTTCCTGCTTTCTGTCTCATTCGTTTCTTGAAGACAGTCGCCACATTGGAGGGTCTCCAGTTTCGCTGGAACACTCCTGTAATCCAGAGTGTTATGGAATATTTCACACAGTGCCGCTAGTCACTCTGTGACCACATCTTTTAAAATTATCTATGAATTAGTGCTGACCTGCTATCCTTATTCTCATCTGTTAGTTTAAAACCGTGTTACTTTTGTTGCAGACAGTTCAAGAAATTCCCTCCTATTACAATTTTGTTTATACCATTTAAATGCTTACAGTATTTTCCCCATGAGGAACGATTTAAAATACTGGTGTAAGTTATTTGCCTGTTCCCTGTGGCCAGTTCCCTAGTTACACTCTCCATATGGCCTCAATGTACTTTCCTGACTGCACTTCTGCCTCATCTCACAAACACATTTTTAAGCTTTTTTTTATACAGACGGAAAAGCTCGTGATGCTTGCTTTTATATTTCTTGAAAATGTATTACATCATATCTTTTCATACTTCTTCCTCGCTTTCTACATTAATACGGTCAAATTGTGCACATTTGGTCCAATTTGTCCATGCTGGCCAGATTTTCTAAACTAAACTAGTCTCATTTGCTTGCACCTGGCCCATATGCCTCTAAACGTTTCCCATTCATATGTTTGTCCAAATGTCTTTGAAATATTGTAGCTGTACTTGAATCTACGACTGTTCCTCCGGCAGCTCATTCCATACTTACATCACCCTCTGTGTAAATAAAGTTGCCCCTTTGTCCCTTTCAAGTTTTCCCTCTTTTACTTTAAAGCTATGCATCTATGTTTGAACTCCCCGATCCTGCAGAAAAGACCTTGGCTATTCACCCGATCCATGCCTCCCATGACATTATAAACTTCGAGCATGTCACCCCTCAACCTCCTACACTCCATCTGATACTAACTTCGAGATAAAACGTTTAACAATAAGCGCTTCAAATTTGAAAGAATTATAAAGATGACAGGTAAAGAAAACAGCCGAAACTTCATACTGCCAGTTTTGCTCTATGTTACAAAACTAAGGCAGCATGAAACCCTTACTGGTGCCAATAAGAGGTCAAACACCTGAATTCCTTAGTGTGAAGGAGGTGATGAACTATAGAGTGAAAACCTATCTCTTGATAGATCCATATAATACCACATGGTCAACATTCTCTCTCCTGTTGTCTCTGTGACCTTGTGTGGTTGTGTTTTCTTTACCTTACACTCAGTTGGAGAGAACCCCTTTCCCCCATTCACATCTCAATTTAAACCCATTTTGCATCATCTTCTCGTTCACAACTGCTAATAGCCCGTTTATCTTATGCCATGCCCTCTTTTCCAAGTCATACATCCCCCAACTCCGGCAAGGGATTAAAAAGCCCAGTTTCCAATCTTTTTCAGTTCTGAACAAGTCACACGGACTTGGAAGGCTAACTCTGTTTCTCTGTCTCTGCAGATGCTGCCAGACGTGCTGGGTTTCTCCAGAAACGAATAGGCACAGCAAAAACTTTCAATTAAAGAAATAGCGAAGGATACTGGAACTAAAATCACAATAATTGCTGGAGAAACTGAGAGCTTCGTAAAAGGGTCAATGGACCCAAAAGACTAACTCTACATTCACTACAAAAGACGCCCGCAGACCTGCTTTGTTTCTTCAGCAATTTTTGAACAAGTTCCAATTTGTGAAAGCTTCTCAAACGCCCTGTCCAACACGGAGCGCCGTACCCTGGGAACTGAACGATAATGCAAAGTGCACACATTCATTGGCTCTGAAACTGCATATGGCTGGCATCACTGACACCACAGAGCTCTTCATCGTGGTCAGGAAGAAAACCAGAGAGAAACGCATTCAATTCAACCGCAGAAGGTGACATTAAGATAAAGGAGAAGATTCAGATGAATATGTTAAAGGTTTTGAGTAATGTAACAAATTGGAAACATGACACCAAGGAGAGACCCTCAGTAGAATGAGAGTAGGAAAATGGAAGTATTACCGCATCAGACAACAGGTGAGGTCACTGAGTTCACGGCTGATGGTTGAATGGGTCTCGATGTGAACTGGGGGGCAGTCAGTAGAATTGAATTGCAGATATTGCAGCTCAAACTGGGCTATCACGTGATGCTGTTGACAACAGCAGCAAGAGAAGCAGGATTGTATTCAAACATAATCTGTATCATTTTCCCCAGGATATTCCATCAGTCTACAATTACCACCAAGCTGAGTGATGGTTCAGTGATGTGTGCAGGTGAACATGCCAAGGTCAGGACCATGTGTACCTAAAGCTGATGACAAACCATTAAAGCTACCGCACTTGAATGGTTTCATTCCAAACAGCAGAACTAACATCTGATAGAGAGAACGAAATGATCCCAAGACCAACAGATCAGATCTAAGCTCTGCAGTCCTGCCACATCCAGACATAAATGTCGGTGTACTACTAAACAACTTACTGGAGGGAAGGACTCAAGAAATATCCCCATTTTAAGTAATGGAACAGCCCTGCACATTAATGAAAAAGACAAGGATAGCGTATCTGCACCATCCTCAGCCAGAGGTGTTGAATCGATGATCCACGTCACCCTCGTCATGATGCCACAGAATCACAGATGCCAGTCTTCAACGAATTCAATTCGCTGCACTTGACATGAAGAAACAGTTGGACACGTAGATACGACAAAGGCAATAGGCCCTGAAACCATTCCCACAATGGTACTGAAGACTTGTGCTGCACAACAAGCCGTGTCCCCGGGGAAGCTTTTCCATTCCAGCTCCAACTCTGACAACTCCCTGGCAATGTGGAAAATTACTCACACTATGTCCCGTCCCCTAATAGATTAATAATTACATTCTGACCATTTAACACTCCCTCAGTGCCTTCACGATAATCACATTGGTGGGAGTTCATTTTGACAGAGCTGTCGAGCAGTACAGAAATAACCCGCTCAGTGTGGTTCCCGATATGTTCCTATGTGGCCATAGTGCTGTTGTGGAAATGTCACTGGATTACTAATCCAATACAGGATAATGCCCTGACAGCTGCTGGAAGTTAAAACAATTAATAAAATATCATGATCTAGAATCTGGTGATGGCAACAGTGACCTTGCATCCAATGTTGATTGTAAACATCGATCTCCTTCCCCAACGTACTTTCAGGAAGTGAATCTCCCGTGCTTTCCTGGTCTGGCCTAAAAATAACTCCAGACACAGAGCCGTGTGATAAAGTCTTTAATGGTCCCTGAGACGGCCAAGCAAGACACTCAATTGTATCACACTGCTCCAAAGTCTTAAAGGATAAAACCAGACAGAATACCCGGCACCAGCCTCGATATCAGAAAAGGGAAAGGGAATCACAGTCTTGTTGACCCTGCAGAGTCCTCCTTCCTAACATCTGAGAGCTTGTGACAACATTTACAGAGCATTCCCACAGGCTGCACGGAAACATCGGGAAAGGAGTAGGCCATTCGACACATTGAGCCTTCCCCATTCTAGTTCATTGAGAAAATCTCCTCAATGCAGTTTTCCCCACACAGTGTTCATATCCATTAACATGTTTAAACATTGTGAAATATAAAATAAGAACTGTTGTAGTCCCTTCAGCCCATCAATCTTGGTCCTCGATTCAATATACAAGCAGTTCTCTGATAACGCGGGTTTATTACACGTGAGTTCACTGAAGTGCGATTCGTGAATTGCGCATCTTTTTTCTATAAAGTGAGCTCCCGCTCACTGTGACGCGACTCCTTGCCAGGCACCAGCTGAACAACAAAACCCAAATGCAGGATCCTCTGTCTGCAAAATGCACCCTCTGAGTGTTCAGCTAAAACAGGAATGCAATCCGCTCTGCAAAGCCTTGAACCTGAGCCTGAAACAGGGAAGTGTTCTCTCCAATTAAAAGGAACTTTATTTCAAACCGGGGGAGAATCTTGAGGAGAAATGGAATTCCATGTTGGCATCACGTGGTCAGTCAGCTCTGCGCGCTTTCTGGTGAAGAGTTTGGTGAAAGGTGGCCAGTGACTGTATTGTGAAAGTGTTGCATTTACAGCACTATTTCATTACCATATATGATTTAAAGGTTTAATTAAACTGTCATAGTGTGTGTGTTAGACGAACTTAAATTTTGTTTTTTTACTGGTATTTTGCGGTTCGCCCGTTATTCACTTTTCCCCATAGACCACATCGTAAATATTGCATGATTTTCTGCAACACAGTGATGCACAGGAAAACAGCTGCCACGTTATTGGAGAGCAACCTGTAATGATATCTGATCCTCTATCTTCATACCATACCCTGCTCTCTCTCTATCCCTTTAGTTTCCAGAAATCCATTTTTATATTCAGTGACTTGGTTTCAACAGTCTGATCTGGGAGATAATTCCCCAGGTTCACCAGTCTCTGAGTCCAGACATTTATTCTCATCTCAATACAGAGTGGTCTGTCTGTACCTAATACTGTGGCCCCTTGTTTTGATGTCCCAGCCTTGGGAATTGTCACCCCGCTTCCAATCTGTCTTGTCCTGACAGAGCTTTATATATTTCACTGATATCTTCACTCATTTTCCTAAAGCCCATGGAATTAAGGCCCTGCCGCCCCAGATTCTGCTCCCACAACAGCGATCAGTCTGGTCATCTTCGCTGCTCTCCCTCAATGTCAGGTTTGTCCTTTAATAGGTAAGGAGACCAAAACTGTACATAATACTGCACAGTGTTCGAGATGAGGTCTCACCAACGCCCTGTACAGCTGCACTAAAACACCCTTACTCCTGTATTCAAATCCCCCTGAAATGAAGGTGAATACACGATTTATCTGCCTATCTGCTTTCTGCTCCTGCAATATTGCTTTCAGTGACTGGTGTACAGGGAGATCCAGATCCTTTTTCAATGTTACAGCTCCCCACTTGTTGGGTCTGTGTACACTGGTCAGCGTGCCAATGCCATTACCAGTATTGTCTTCATGATTCAGATCTCATGGCCCTACACTGACCTCAGAGGGATGCACAGAAGAAACAAAAATGCTGCTTAAGTTCCTTTATACATCAAGATTTTTCAACCAATCCCTTTTCAAATGATAGGCTCCAGTTCTGTTTTTCCCATCAAGAGGTCACAATATCACATATCCAACGCTTCCCCTCCCCATTGCTCCTCATGTGCCACGTATTTGCCCAGACACTCCACTTGTCTCAATCACCTTGGAGCATTTTGACATCCTGCTCACCCAGTCACAATCTGATATTGTTTAGTACCATCTGCAAACTTCAAAATATTGTATTTGATCCACTCAATCATATATATGATGTGTATTGGGAATAGCTGGGGCCCAAACCCCAACCCTTGCTATATCCTCTAAGCCTTCCATTCAAAAAAATACATTGTTTTATTTCTACTCACTGCTTCCTGACAGCTCTCCCATTCTAAAGCCATATTAGTCCCAGACCCATAGGATTTGAATTTCCATAATAGGATTTACCAAAAATCTTTCTTAAAATGCACATATTTCATTGATTGCTTCTCCATAATTATGCTAAAGGCACTTCCTTAAATATGATTCCCATTTGATCAATCTCTGTTGACTTTGTCTGTGTTCATTACTTTCAGTTCCAATACTTCCTCTAAAACTGTTTAGTTGCTAATTTCATTTTATTCCCTTTTTCTAAACAGACTAATGTTCACTAGTATTGTTGGGAAGTTTTCTTTTTTGTTTCGTTTTCTTATGTGAAGACATAACTGAAGTATTTGGTCCACAGTTCTGCCTTTTCCCTGTCCTCAATTCTCTGGTATCAGACTGTCAGAAAGCTGCACATTTTTTTCCCGTAATTTTGCCATTGACATACTTTCAGAAGATATTATAAGTTCAATCTTAAAACCCTTGTTAATATACTCTTCAGAAACCCATCAATTCCTACCTTAAGCTACTCAATGATTGATCTTCCACAGCCATACAAACACAGAAGCACAGACTTTGTCCCATCAACAATACAGCACGGTCTACATTAGCCCCACTTTCCGACACAAAACCGTAGCCGTGAATCTTATGGCATTTCAAGTTCACAACCATGTATTTTCTAATGGTTGTGAAGTTACCATGACAATTCTTCTCTCACGAAGTGCATTCCTGAACCCAGCACCCTCTGAGTGAACAACAATCCACAATTCCTCTCCACATCTCAAATCCTTCACATTAAAATGTGCTCCATTGTTCTTGGCCCTTTGACGAAAGGGAACAGCTGCTATCTGTCCATCCTGTCCATGCCCCTCGGAATCCTATCCTTCTGAATCTCGGCCCCCTCAGCCTTCTCTCCTCCAAACTAAACAGCCCGAGCTTATTCAGTCATCTCCATAGCTAATATGCTCCATCCCAGCGAACATCCTGGTGAATCTCCTCTGAGCCCACTCCACTACAATCACATTCTTCCTGTAACGTGGCTCCCAGAACTACAATCAGTATTCCATCTTGGCAAAAGCAAACTTCCGCATAGCTCGTATAATCTATGCCTTGATGAATAAAGGCTATGTCTACGGTACCCTATGCTTTCTCAAATTGTGCATTAACCAGTTTAGTCACATTCAGAGATTTGTGGAGAAGCACCCTCTGAGCTTCCTCGTGTGCTGCCATTCATTGAGTGCTCCCCTGTCCAGTTCCTTCTTCCAAAGTGCTTCATTTCATATTCATCAGGGTTACATTCCATCTACCATTGGTCCACCCATCTGACCATTCTATCTGTATCTTCCTGTAACATAAGTCCTTCCTCCTCACTGCCAACCACCCGGCCAATCTTTGTATCAAACACAAACTTAGTTGGCACACTCCCACCACCCCTGTCTATATTCACAGCTGCATCATTTATGAATACCACAAATAATCAGGTTAAAGATGACACAACACTAGGTTATAGTCCAAAAGGTTTATTCGGAGGCACTTGCTTCGAAGATCTGCTTCTTCATCCGGTGGTTGTGCGCTTTGAAATCTCGTGCCTCTGAATAAATCTGCTGGACTATCACCTGGTATTATGTGATTTTTAAGTTTGTCCACCCCAGTCCAACACCAACACCTCCGTATCACAAATAATAAGGGACACAATACTGATTCCTGCGATACACCATTGGACACCGGTCTCCAGACACACGAACAGCCTTCAACCACTATCCTCTGTCTCCGAACAGTAAGGGGATCTGGATGCAACTTGAAAAATCACAAATGACTCTGACCTGTTCCTTTGTTATTCTTTTCCGCTTGACACACTTGCAGAATATCTGGGGATTCTCCCTAATCTTGCCCTACCAGCAGGTTTCTATGCCCCTGTTTTAGGCAGTTCTCATCAAGTGAAGAATTTCCTCATTATTGCAGTCTTAAATGGTCTGTCCCTGAAACTGCAATTATTTGCCTTGAATGTGGAACTGACAGCCAGGGAAACGTCCTGTTTATTTCCAACTTGGCATATGTTTTGTGAAGTTTCCAGGTTTCATTGTGACCCTCCTCTCATTCTTTCAAACTCTAAAGAACACAGGCCGAGTTTCCTCATCAGGCAATCTCGCCATCTGAGGGATTAATCTGAGCAATGTCCATTGCACTTTTTTGTGGTCAGTATATTCTTTCTCAGATTGGGTCACCAACACTTTACACAATGGATGTAGGTTTGCTCGCTACATTTCCAGACGTTTCATTATCTTACTCGGTAACATCTTCAGTGGACCTCATGTGAACCAATGCTTAAAATTCCTGCTTTCCATTTATATGTTTGGATTTCTTGGTGTTGGTGATGCTATTTCCTGTGGCGAAGACACTTCCTGTTCCTGTTCTCACAGGGTGGTTGATCGGGTCTAAAAACTAATAGCACATCGAGTTAGACATCTGTAAGAAATACATATGGATTTTCTCCATTGTTGCTGTTAATTCCTAAATATCCAATATCACATGCTTTATAATAGATTCCAACAGTTTCCAACTTGCAGATGTCAAGTTAATTGTTTGGCAGTTCTCCAAACTATGTCCTCTTCCCTTTATAGATGCTTGGACTCCTTCCATTGATCAAAGTGCTTGGACAACGTTTGCTCACGTCCATTTATCCACAATGGCTTCCAGCCTCTGCAGAATGCACAGGAAAATGAAACACAGTCATCGACAGTGCAATTAATATTTCTATTACCAATTTATGTCAGATATTTTAATATGAAGTACATGAGGTTTGTCAGACTTAGCAATGCTCAATCCAGTTACATTCTCAAATACCACCTTGTTACTGATATAAGTTGACTTTGTGTCTTCAGTTCCACAAGCCCTACATGATCACTTGGTATTACTGGGTGATTTTGTGCATCTTCCTCCATGAAGACAGATGCATAGTAACTGGTTATTTTCTTGGCCATTTCCCTGTCCTTCACAATAAAATCTCTCCTCTCCCGATTATCAATTTCCATATTTGACCTTGCTTTTACTTTGTTTCCTTTGAAATACAGATTGTAGATTTGTGCAGTGTTTTTCTCTTGTTTGTTAGCATTCATGTTCTATTTTTGATTTCCTTATAAATTTCATGGCCCTTGTTTCTGGATCGTAAATTTCTGAGAATTCTCAGGTTTCCACAATGACTGAAATTCTTCCGAAGCCACTTCCTATGATTAACACATTTTCTAATTTGTTATGTGAAACAACATTGTGTCACTTTCCCTTTCTTTGGTGTTTATACCTAAAATAAATAGACGTATTATTCAGACTTGGCATTATTTCTATAAATCTCCTGGTCCTGCCCATATATATTCAGGAACACTGCAGGAGGACAGAGAAGGAATTGCGGGAGCCCTGACTGATATTGTTGAATCATCGCTGGCCAACAGGTGAGGTCCTGGAAGACTGGAGGGTTGCGAATGCTGTGCCCTTACTCAAGAAGGGCTACAAAGAAAAACTTGGGAACTATGGACCACTAAACCTAAAATCTGTAGTAGGTAACTTACTTGAAAAGGTTCTGAGAGATAAGATATACGTGCATGAGGAAAGAGAGGGTGTGATTCGGAGCAAGATTAGAGTGGTGCTAGAAAAGCACAGCAGAGCAAGCAGCATCCGAGGAACAGGAAAATCAACGTTTCGGGCAAAAGTCTATCATCAAAGTCATCACGGCTTTGTGCATCGGACACCATAGCTCACAAATTTGTTCGAATTCTTTGACGAAGTGACAAGCAACGTTGAGGAGGTCCGGGTGGTATGCGTAGTCTATATGGATTCAAGTAAGGCCTTTAAAAAGCTTCCACATGGTGCGCTGCTCTGGAAGGTTAGATCGCATGAAATTGAGGAGGACCTGCCAAATTGGATACAAAATTGGCTTGATGGTAGGAAGCAAAGAGTAATAGTGGAAGGATTCTTGTAAGATTGGAGGCCTGGGACTAATGGAATGCATCAGGGCGATGCTGGCACCACTATGTATTACATATATCTATAATTTAGATGAGAATGTACGTGCGTGATTTGTAAGTTTGAAGGTGACAATAAAATAGGTGGTTACATGGAGAATGACAAAGGTTATCAGAAATTTCAGAACTTACAGCAGTACCTCGATCAGCTGGGGAAGTGGGCTGAGAAATGGTAAATGGATTTTAATGCAGATCAGTGTAAGTTCTTGCATTTTAGAAACTCAAATCAATATCGGAATTTTATGGTGAATGGCTGGGTCTTAAGGAACGTAGTGGAACAGAGGGACCTTGGAATTCAGTTACATGGTTCTCTGAAAGTTGATTCAGAGGTAGACAGGGCATTGAAGAAGACTTTTGGCACACTGGCATTCATCAGTCAGGGCACAAAGTAGCGAATTTTGGGAGCTACGCTGCAGAATACGGGGCACAGATGAGGCCATACTTATAGCGTTATGTTCGGTTTTGTTAACTAAGCTATAGGAATGATGTTATTAAACGAGGATGAGTGCAGAAGAAATTTACAAGGATGTTGCCAAGGACTCAAGGCTCTGAGTTATAGGGAGAGGTTGGAAAAGCTAGGAATTTTTACTTTTGCGTGTATGAGACTGGGGAGAGGATCTTATTGAAGGGTATAAGATCATAACAGGCATGGATAGAGTGAATGCGCTCAGCCTTTACTTCCTAGATTGGACAATCACGGACTAGAGGGCATCAGTTTAAGGTCAGAGGGGAAGAATAAAAGGGAACCTCAGGAGCAACTTTTTTACACACAGGGTGATACGCATATGGAATGAGCTGCCAGCAGAAGTCGTAAAGGTGGGTACATTCACAACATTTAGAATGCATTTTGATAAATACAGGATAGGAAAGGATTAGAAGGATACGGGGCTGTGGCTGGGAAATGGGGTTAGTGTGAATTGACATTTTGGTCGGAATGGATCAGTTTGAGCCGAAGGGCCTATAGGACTCTATGACTCTAACAACCATTGCTTATCTCCCACTGAATGTTATTTTGTATTTTCCCAATTCACTGGAACAAACTTGACCCTCTCGGCTCCATGCTTCCATCATGTTTGACTAAAATGTATAAACATTCTATATTGTATGCAGACGCCGTGTAAAATACAACATATTAATGACACTACTCCTCCAAAGCTGCTTCAGAGCAAGGACATTGATCAGTCCTCCTGACCACACAACACCAAATCCGAAAACACTTGATCTCTAGTTTGGTTCAATACATACTCTTCAACCCACCTGATATACATTTAGGGAATTTATTTTTCACAGCATGAGCAGTCACTTAGTTAACGCAGTTGAGATGCAACTTGAGACCATCCAATAAGACTGCAGTATCCATGATATTTGCATGTCTAATTTTCAGAGCATATGATGCTCAGAATTTCTGCGACAGGTTTAGTTTCGATATATAATGCACCAATGTTTGCTTCTCCTTGTTATTTGTAAGCTCCCTTTCAACTGAATCTGAGGGACTTGGTCTGTGGCGTTATTGGTGATAGACTTGGACAAGACATTCCGGAAGGGTCACCTTGACGCTGTGAAACAGGACAAGCGTCAATAACCTTCTCCGCTCTGTCACGATAAGGGTCACCATATTCTATCTGCTCCTTTACACTCCCTGAGTCCCTGTTCTAGCACGGACCCCGAACAAGGCTCACACTCTATTACAGAATAAAGCTCAGGCATTTCGAAACTCACTATTGAATTCAGCAACTTTTTTCCTCACTTTCTCTGTCAACTACACACTACCCCCCACACTAATAATACTAAATTGATTTACAACTGTCGACTGACTCATTCCGAACACCTCACCATTCCCCCCAGCCCCACATCCACCAGCACTAACAGCAGGGTTACCCATTTCCACTCTCCCTCCCTCTCTCCCTTTCTCCTATTCCAGGAGAAACTGTCTGGAATGGGACAGAAAGTGGCAAGCCGGGTGGTGCTGTGCCTGATATCTGTTCCCTCACACCCCCTTCTCCCCCACCATGTGGGGAGGAGCCTGGCATGAGCCGGACAGAAACAAGATGGCTCATGTGGAGCTTTGGAAACATCCACTTCCCATCAACTGAGTAAAGAGTAACATTCAGTTCTCACTTTAAACCCACTGTCAGTTCCAACGTCAGTCCATTCATTCCCAAACAAAAACAGATCCCTCACTGCACAGAGATGCAGAGACTGAAATGCACAGACGTATTGGTAAACACCCAACATACGAACATGCACAACACACATAAGGAGATAGGCATACACACACATTGCAACACACAAAGACATATACAGTTGCACACAAATAGACACAAACACAGATAGAAACACAGAGGCTGATACATAGGTACACAGATGTAGACACACAAATACAGAAAACAAGCAGATGGACACACACATATGGACACACACACACACACACACACACACACACACACACACACACACACACACACACACACACACACACACACACACACACACACACACACACATATATATATATATATATAGATCCCTTTCTCTTACTTTGTTCCACCAGATAGCAAAGTGTCAGTCTATAAAATCCCTGAGTTATCTTTGCCACTTGTGATGGATTCCTGGTGAGGATTCATTGGAAACTCTCATATGCCCGAAACAAAGGGAATTCAGCCAAATCCAACTGTTCCAGAAAGAAATCCCACAACCAGTAGCTTATTTGAACAGAATAACCTCAAAGGCAGAGTAACATTTGGAGCACTCTGTCATTTTACCATTTGATATGAGTTCAACGTTCTGTGTCTTACTTTTTTTTTCTAGAAAATGACCTACTCTGAGACAGATATCATTGGCCACATCATTAAACTGGTTACATTTAAGATTGGTGTAACCAGTGGAGGAGTGGGACGGAAAAGGAACAGTGACCCTCCAACATTGGTTGGAACACAAATGAGAAATTTTCAAAGGGCTGTCCAAGTGGAAATTCCCTCCCCAGAAGTTTGTGGTGCCTGGATGTTTACACTTATTCAAAGTTGTATTTGTTGACATTTGACAGAAAAGAGAATGTAGAAAATGGTATACAGACAGAAAAGTGCTGGGAAGACCACAATAAAATGACCAATAATCTTTGTGCATGGTGGAGCGGTGACAAAGTGTCTAATGGTACACTCCTGCTGCTCAGTCTTATGTTCCTATGTTCCATCCAACCACTCACAGCTCCTGCAAGGAGCATTTGGAGGCCACTTGCTCCAAATACCTGATCCACAGTAACACAGCATCTCATTCAGTTCCTCAAGACTGTCACACACACACGGTTTAGTATGGGTTGGAAAATGCTATTTGGAAATACAGGCTGGGTTCGAAAGACGCCTCTGGTCTCTTTGCAGAGTGTCTCCTCTCTGCAACTTGTGCTTTATTTGTTGGTCATAATACAGTCCCAGATTCACTGTGAGTACAACCCTCATATCTCATCCAGAGATGACTCACAAAATACTTTGCTCTGTCTGATTGCAACATTCAATAACAGAACGTTCAGGAAAATTACAACCATTAACTTTGTAGTTACAGAATATGAGGACATAAGGAACCGGATCAGCTAAGTCGTACGATCAAGCCATTGTCTACCATCATGGCTGATCTATTATTGGCATTAACTCCTTTTTAATGCCCAATTCTTCACATCCCTTAGCTGTCTGACAGGCCAAAAATCCATCTACCTCCTCCTTAACTACTTTCAGTGATGTAGGTACCATAACTCGCTCGCCCAGATAATTCCTGACATTGATTACCCGCTGTGAGAGGAAAACATTCCCTACACATACATCGTCAACTAATTGATATGAACGAGAGGTGAACACAGGGGCTCAGCAAACAGTGAATGGCTTTGATATCAAGTGAATATTTGACTGAGGATGGGATCAGGATCACCCACTTATTTGAGCTGAATGGAAATCAGGTGTATCCTCCCACTTGTCTGGGTCTTTCCGAGCACAAAGAAAGATGCTTGTGGTCGGTGGCCAACAGCCCTAACAGTTGCGGGATATCTCAGCAGGATATCCTCAGCTTAGCCTCCTCAGCACAAACATCTTCAACTGCTATATCAATGTCTTTCCCCATCATAAGATCTGAAGTAAGGATGATGACTGATGATCACACAATATTCAGAGAGTTTGTGCCCGCTCAGCTCCTGAACCATCCTGTGTCCATGTGCAGCAAGACCTGGGCAGCATTCAGTTTGTGCTGTTAAAGTGTCGGTAACATTCATGTAACAGCGCTGCCACACACTGCACATTTCCACAGTTAATAGAGGAGCTCAATCAGCACCCCAGGCTGGTTGCACACTGATATGTGGAAACCATTGAGCCCGTGGAAACTACTGAACAAGAAGAGGGACATTCAATCCACCTGCCTATTCCACAGGAAGAGAAGGTCAGTACATCGAGCTGTTAAACAGGAACAGGCAGAGCCCAATCAGACCCTTAAACCTGTTCCATGAGACCAGGAGGAGGCTATTCAGCCCCACGAGATAGTTATACGAAACAGGAGGGCGTCATTGATACTCTAACATGACAAACCAATGAAACCGAGACTGCATTGATAGGGGGCTCCATGGTGTTAATCATGTTTCCATTATGTGTAGAACGTGTGCTACCTTAACATGGTTTGCTGGCAGTGATAAGGGAAACCAAATATTTTGTGTAAAGTCTCAAGGAGGCATCTTCTATCTCCGAGAAGACACTCCCATGTGCTCTATGTAGGTCAGAAGCTGCTGGGAAGAGTTAACTCTTTTATAATGAAGGTACTGTTGCTGCTGTCGGAATTATGGATAGCATGACGTTCATTGCAGGATCACGCACCAATTGAGCTGTATTAACGTTGGGAGAGTTTTTTTTTCAAAAGCCTGAACCTCTCTCTCTCTCTGAACCGAAATAGGGAGTGAGGGTGGTTGGGTGGAACGTTCTTAGATGCTCTTAAACTATTGAGAATCATGTAACCCGAGTGAAAAAAAAGCCATGGAATTTATCACCGTAACAGTGTCTGTTTAGAACATCATAAATGATTGTACATCCCCCTTAATATTCAATGCAATCACCTTATTCTCTCACTGAGCTTCACTCACTGTTCATGTTGCCATCATCCCAGGGATTAGTCTGGTGAGACTTGAGAGAAAGTATATCCACAGTACCCCAAATACTGCCTCAACACACTCAGGGATGATGACAATAATCCTATTCTCTCACTTAGACATCGCCGTTTCCTTCCTGTGTTATGAAACACCATTATTTATCTATGCACTACGACTGACATGGAATTTATAAGTTCCTTATATCTGTACGTCAGCATCAATAAAGTCAGCACCAGAGTTGCCTATGGAGATGTGCATCACACTCGGGGAGAATTTCAATGAGATCGAATACACCTAAAAGATGTAATGATCACCTACCTGAATAGAAATGAGCTGTATAAATACGGGAAACAGGTAGAGGAAGGGAGCTATCTTTACTTTTGTTCTTCTCTCACAGGATGTATGCAGCCCTGGTCAGGGCAGCATCTTACACTGAGTGGCTGGTTCAGTTGTTCCACAGGACAGTAAAGAGTAAAACACATTGCTGGGGATTTGTAGTCTTACAATTCAGGATAAATTCTCCTGCTTAATTAAAACGAGCAACACAGAAAAGATTTATCCAATGCAGTAATAAGGAAAGGATTTTTAGTTTGGAACTGAAGACATTGACTTGCACTTTCCAAAATTTGTATATCATGAGCAGAAATTGAGTTCAACCCGGTTTAGTAGACAAATACAATGACTTACCAGGAACACCAACTATCGCAAGGATGGGATAGTAACCACCTTGAATAATCCAAAGGATATCCTGGATCCGTGATGCTAATGATATCCAAGGCCGAGAAAGCCAGTAAAGACCCGAGGATAAACTTCTGTCCATTGTTGGAACATTCCAGTCTGATGTTCTCAGATTCTGATCCATTGTTGAATATTTCCAATCCATGGTCCTCAGATTATGAATCATTATTGTAACGTTCCAGTCTAATGTTCTCAGATTCTGATCTCTCCTCCCGCGCTCTCTCTCTCGAGCTGCTGATCCCTGTTAGTGCTGTCAGTGATGGTCCTACTCACACTATGTGATCGCAAATTGAACAAAGCCCATTTATATTTCAACCATGGAAACTCCTCACTGCCATAATTAGGATCCACTGAGATTGATATTAATCACAGTCACTGAACAAATAGCTCCAGTTAACCCCTTTGAATTCAATAATGATTTTATTAAAATTCAAAAGAACTTTTAAAGTTTACACATTTGGCGTGGGATATGTATGGGGGCTGAACAGGAAGAAATATTTGAGATGGTAGTTTGATTGAATGTAATCACTCAATCTGCCTTAGATATGGCAGTAATGTCAAAGGATTGTCAGAACTTAAACAAGTTTCCTGGCTTATAAATCGAAACATATAGTCTGTAACTACTGATCAGTGATTATAATGTCAGTAAAATATGTAGAGAACTTTTCTAGTCCATAATCTGACAGAAAGTTGCTTATGACAACATGAGTGATAACAGACAAATGGCATGGTATGTTAACAGAGAATATGATGTGACACACAATTCAGATGGTTATTCAAGGATCAGAGAGGGCAGGTAAGGGTCATGCTGTTAATGTTATCGATTTCAATCAACTGTATTGAAGTATATTTCACTGGATTTTAATTGCAGTGTGATGATGATATCGGGGCATGGCTGCTGAGAGTGGAGGGAGGAAACATGATATTTACCAGCCATCAGTATTGGAATTTTATTCTTCATAAATTATATGAAGATCAAATTCAAGGGTACATCTCCAATGAGGAATGAGGAGAGCCAATATTAACCACACAACCAGAAGACATTGGAACAGAAATTTGGCCATTAGACCCATTGAGCCTGCTCCACCATTCCATGATGGCTGTTAAGCTTCTCAACCCCATTCTCACACTTTCTACCTGTAACCCTTGATCCCCTTTACAGTCAAGAAACTATCTGTCTCACTCCTAAATACACACAATGGCCTGGACTCGACAGCCCTCTGTAGCAGTGAATTCCATAGATTCACCGCTGTCTGGCTGAAGAGGTTTCTCCTTATCTTTGTTCGAAAAGATCTTCTCTTTCCACTGTCCCCTCGCTCTCCTAAAATCTCCTAAAATCTCCTCTCTCCCAGGTCATTTAGTATTCTGTAAGTTTCAATTAGACCTCCTAACATCCTTCTGAATTCTACCAAATACAGACCCAGAGCCCTCAAATATTTTTTATATGTTAAGCTTTTATTTCCTGGCACCATTCTCGTGAATCTCTTTGGAAAACGCTCCAGGACCAGTGCATCCTTCCTGAGATATGGGATGCAAAACTGCGCACAATAATCCAAATGTTGCATGACCAAAGCCTTGTAGAGCCTTAGAAGTACATCCCTGCTTTTACTTTTAAGGCGTCTTGAAATAAATACCTTCATTATATTTGCCTGTCTAACTACTGACAAACTGCAAGTTTACCTTTCAAGACTCCTGGACTAAACTCCCTAACCTTTTTGCCCTTCAGACTTCTGAATTTGCTCGCTATTTCGAAAATAGTCCATGCCTCTATTCATCCTGGCAAAATGCTTTCCCACACTTTCCCACATTGTACTGCTACTTCTTTGCTCACTCTCCAAACCTGTGAAAGTCCTTCAGCAGGTAAAAGTGAGGACCGCAGAGGCTGGAGATCAGAGTCAAAAAGTGTGGTCACAGAAAAGCACAGCCGTTCAGGCAGCATCCGATGCAGGAAATTCGACGTTTCAGGCATAAAGCCTTGATCAGGAATGTGGGGTGGGCTGACGGGGGCAGAGAGATAAATGAGGGCGGGGGGGGGGAAGGTAGGCGCTGGGAGGAAGGTAGCTTGGAAGGCGACAACTAGATAAAGGTGTGTGATGATAGTGATAGGTCAGAGTGGAAGGTGGATTTGATACTGGGGAAGGTAGATGGACAGATAGGGCAATTCAAGAGGGCGGTGCTGAGTTGGAGGGTTAGATCTGGGATTAGGTGGAGGGAGGCGAGATAAGGAAACTGGTGAAATTGTCCTTTTTACCGTGTGTTTGGAGGGTCCCAATTCATAAGATGATGCGTTCTTCCTCCAGAAGTCAGGTGGCTAGAATTTGGCAGTGGAGGAGGCCAAAAGCTTGCAGGGCTTTGGCGGAGTGGGAGGGGGAGTTGAAGTATTCGGCCATAGGGAAGTGGGGTTGTTGGATTTATGTGTTCAAGAGTGTTCCCTGAACCGTTCTGTAAGTTGACATCCTGTCTCGCCAATGTATAGGAGACAGGAGCAATGGACTGACTAGAAGAGGTGTTTGGATGCACAGGATGTTCACTGCCTGATGTGGTAGGATCCTTTGGGACCTTGGGTGAAGGTGAGGAGGGAGGTGTTGGCACAGGTTTCACATCTCAAGGGATGGTGTTGGGAGTGGAAGGTGGCTTGGTGGGGGCGTGTGGACCTAACAAAGGAGTTGTGAGGGAATGGTCTCAGCAGTATGATGATAGGGGTGGGGAGCGAAGTATATCTCTGGTGTTGGGGTCTGACTTTTGATGGCAGAAATGGCGGAGGATGATGCGTTGTATCCTGAGGTTGGTGGGATGGAAGGCGAACACCAGAGAGCTTCTAATTTGTTGTCGTTGGAAGGGTGGAGTGCAAGGGCGGAGGTTTGGGAAGTTGAGGAGATGCGCTAGAGCACCCTCCTGCAGCCGAACCACCTCTTCAATGCTACCTGTCCCTCTATCTATCTTTGCACTGTTTGAAAGCTTAGTCAGAATGCCCTCAGTTCCTTCATTTCGATAATGAATGCACAAAGTGAAAAGGTGTGCTCACAACACTGAGTTTTGTGGAACACCACTTGTCACTGGTTGCCATCTTGAGAAAATCACTTTTATCTCCACTCTATGCTTTCTCTCAGGCAGCCAAACTTCTATCCATGCTAGCACCTTGCCTCTAATACCATGGGCCCATACCTTTCTTAATAGCCTCATGCTTGGTACTTTGTCAAAGGATTCTTGAGTGCAAAGGATAACATCTATTGGTTCTCCTTGATCTAATCTGCTCATTACTCCCTCACTGTTTTCTAGCCGGTTTGGCAGGACTTATCTCCCCTTGATTAAACCATGCTGACTCTGTCCTATTTTACCAAACACCTCCAAGTATCAGAAATCCCATCCTTCACGATGGATTCCAGGATGTTACCCACAACCAAGATTAGGCTAATCAGTCTGCAGTTTTCCATCTTCTACCTAACTCCCTTATTAAATGTGGTGTCATGTTAGCAATTATACAGCCACTTTGCCATTTCCTGATTTTAGTCATTCCTGAAAGATTACGACTTACGCTTGCACTAACTCTTCCGTTATCTCCCTTACAAGGCTGGGGTGTAGTCCAACTGGTCCAGGTGAGGTATCCACATTCAGGCCATTCCGTTTTCTAACATGCTCTTCTTGGCGATGACCACCATATTCAGGACTGCCCTCTCACTCTCTTCAATTCTTGAGAAATTACTCGTGTCTTACACTGTGAAGGCTGATGCAAAGTTCCTCAGCCATTTCTTTGTTTCCCACTACTGTCTCTCCAACATCATTTTCCAGTGGTCCATATTCACTTTTACCTTTCTTTTGCTCTTTATATATCTAAAGAATCTCTTAAAGTTTCCTTTATTTTACTGGTTAGCTTACACCCATATTTAATCTTCTCCCACCTTACTTATTTTTCCTTGCCTTTTGTTGGCCCCATTCTCCAGTTTCCCTTTGCCCTTCACATTGCTTGCGCTTTTACTTATATGAAATCCCTGACTTCCCTCGTCAGCCCTGGCTGCCTCATTCTCCCTGTACCATGCATTTATTGTGCAGCATGTATCTCTGCAGTGTCTCCTGAATTAATCTTGGAATTTCCTGTCATTACTGTTCCCCTGTCTTTCCTGCTAGACCCCTGTCCCGGTCAATTCTACCCAGCTTCTCCCTTATGCCTCTCCAGTTTCCTTTATTCAGCTGAAATACTGTTAACTCTGATTCTACTTTCTCTCTCTCAAATTGCAGAATAAATTCAACCATGTTCTACTCACTGCTTCTGAAGTTTTCTTTCACCTTAAGCTCCCTTATCTAGCCTGCGTCATTAAATCCAGTGTCATATGTTCCCGAGTGGGCTCCACCACATGATGCTCCAAAAAGCCAACCCAGAGACATTCCTCAAATTCCTTTTCTTGTGATCCACTCCTAAAATGGTTTCCCATTCCACTTGCATATTGAAATTCCCCTATGATCACTGTAACTTTGTCTTTCCTACAGATCTTTTCTATCTCCTGGTGTATCTTGTACCCCAGCTCCTGACTACTCTTTGGAGGCCTGTGCAAGTCTCCAACTGTGATTGTCTTATCTTTGTGATTCCTCAATTATACCCACGCAGATTCTACACCATCTGACTTTACTTCCTTTCTTACTATTGATTTAACTTCATTTATTAATAATGTAAACCCACTCCCTCTGCTAACTGTCTTTTCGATAGGATATATGTCCTTGAATATCCTGATCCCCTTGCAACCACTTCTCTGTGATGCCCATAACGTCATACCTACCAATTTCAATCTGTGCCACAAGTTCATTTACTCTATTCCTTATACTGCGTGCATTCAGATATTACCCCTTCAATCTTGTGTTAACGGTTCTTCTTCTCATTTTCATTTGTTTGTCCAGTGTGCTTGAAGTCTGATTGCTTACACTTTCCACACACTCTGTCTTATTTGCGTCTGTGCTGGAGATTTTAATAACCTCTCCTGAGCTTTGTATATTTACCTCCTCTTTTCTAATTAAACCTTATAACGGAGCCCCCACCCTGCCAATACACACACACTCCTAATCAGTTTCGACCTCTGTCTACAGCCTTAGTTAGGATTCAATCGGACTCTGGTCCCAACACAAAATAAAGGGACAAAAAACAAGCTTTTCTGTACCTACCAAAACATGAAAACTACAAAGATGCAAGTTTGTTAAAATACACCTACGATGTGGAGTTATATGAATTGAATTGTGAATCTAAAAACCACGGACCATGTTTTCAACCTTTATCAGTCATTATTTGACCCACAGCTGAGATGCTGATCTTCCCCCTGTCAGTGATCCCCCTCACTGAGAATCTCTCGCCCTGTCTCTCACACCGTGTCTAGAGGGACTACAAGTTCCTGTTGGCCCAGAACATTTAAATTAATTCACCTTCTCCCTGGAACTAATCTATTGTTCTTTTGGATCCTGTTCAGCGTCAGCAACCCGGTTCTGTGAAATTATTGGAGATAAGTGATCTGGGATGACAGCAGAGTGCTCACAGGGTACGACACCAGACAAAGGGCCTGCAGTCTGTGGGAGTTTCTAAATGAAATTTCTGTGTATTTCTCCTCATGCTGTCTTCTGATATAACTTCAGACTCGTCTGACACCTCTTGCTCTCACTCACTCTGCGGCTCAGTTTTCTCTCCATTCTTTTTATCTCTCTTCACTTCCTTTCTTCTCTGTTAATTTTTCTCTCTCTCACCCACACACGCACAGACACACACATTCGGTTCTCTCTGTTGACAAATTGTGCTGTTGGAGAGCTCGTCGGTGTACAATGAGCTAAATGGCCTCCTTCAGTGATCGATCAATTCTGAAGTTCTCTGACCCACATTAAAGACTTCAGGTGCCTGGAGAGAAAAGCTGATCCTGCGAAGGACACAGTGCAGAATCATCCTTTATCTCTTCCTGTTGTCTTATAAGCAGCATCAGTTTAAAAAAAAGATAGAAATTCGAGCAGTTGGGAGAACGTTCACCGGATGATTTTGCTGTCAGGATTTAACAAGCAGTTCCCACATACAAAATTGGATTTGCCTGATAGCAGCTCCTCCCAATTGACACGTCCTAGCTCTGCCTGATACTGACGTAATTTGTCTTCCGCCAATTCAGTAGATTCCCACAAGGTCCTGACATATCCGTGTTCATAGCTATCTTAAATCTGAAGGAACTGTGCCCACTGTTTCTAAAATTATGTCCCACTGAAAGGTCAGTCACCTGGCCAGGCTCATTAGCCAATAGGAGGTCCAGTATGGTTCTTCTTCTCGTTGGACTATCCATAAACTGCTGCAGTTAACAAATTCTGCCCCGTCTCAGCCCCTTGCTCTCATGGACTTCCAGTCACTATTGGGGATATTAAAGTCACTCACAATGACCACTCTTTTTTTTAATACACCTTTCCTTAATCGACATACATATCTGTTCCTCAATCCCTCCGTGGCTGTTGGAGAGATTATAGTAACGCAGTGCATGCATCCATCTTATTTTTGAGCTTGACCCATATTGCTGCACTGGATGGTCCCTCCTATATGTCCTGTTCACGTGCAGATGTAGCATTCTCCCTGATCAGTAAAATAGCTCGTCCACATCTTTTAGCTTCTTCTCTATCTCGCCTAAACCAATGAAAACCTGGATACTTTGAACGGCCAGTCCTTTCCCTCTCTCAACCAAGTCTCTGTAAAGCCGCAACATCATAGACCCATGTATGGATTCAGGCTCCCAGTTCATCGTCCTTACCCATATTCTTGCATTGAAATAAATACACTTTAGCCAAACTCCATCAGATCCTGATATTTGGTTTGAGTAACCCTGAGGTACATTCTCCTCGTCTATTCTCTGGTAACAGGAGATTACAAAGTACTGTCAGTAATGCGGAAAATAATGTAAACAGACAATTTCAGTTTCCTTCCTTGTCCCTTAAATCTGTACATTGCATCCCATTCTGTCCAATTCCAATAAACTGTTGGGTAATTATTTTGCTTCAAACAATCGTCTCCAGCCTCTCACTGCACATTCTTCAACTCGCTCTGGACCCATTGGATTGACAGTTTTCTGATCTCTCTCTCAACCAAATCTCTAATATTTGTATCATAATTATATATACTCATCTGCCTTGCCTGTCACACTGCTCACATTAAAATCAGCAGACTTCAGACTTCCAGTCCCATTGTGTTCACTCCCCTCTGCCAGTTGGTTGCTGGTCTTAGTTGTATGGGAATTAGTCTCCAACTGCTCCTCAGTCACTGTGAACTGGAAAATGGACAATTTAAAATCTCTGTGTAAGAAGGAAGAAAGGCAAAATACAGTAAATCATCGGGCAGTAGAGCCTGGCATCGGCCGTGATTAGGAATTTAGAGTGCACTGCTAGCAATGAGATTGCAGAGTACCTGGAGGTGCATGGTAAAATAGGGCCGAGTCAGCATGGCTTCATCAAGGAATGATCCTACTGACAAGTCTGTCAGAATTCTTTTAGAAGATAATGAGCAGATTTGACAAAGGGAGGATGTGATCTGATTTGCTAATAGGGAGTGTGTTAAATTTGAATCTGTGTTAAATTGAATCATGTTAATTTATTGGTTGTAACTTGCATAAGCAGATGTACAAAAACAACTAAAATTTGTAAAGGAACAATTCAATAGTAGTTAAATAAAGTAAGGATGGAGGGTCGGGTAATGTGTTGTTTCTACATGATGTGGGAGTGGTGGAGCCCACTGTGGTTCCCAGTGACCATGTCTGGAATAAATGTTGCATACTAGAAGAACTCTGTCTCAGAGTCGATGAACTGGAGTTTGAGCTTCAAACATTGCGAGGCATCAGGGAGAGGGAGAGTTCCCTGGATGCTGTAATTCAAGAGACAGTTACACTCTTTAGATCAACTGACTCAAAGTCAGCCAGTGGTTAGAAAGCGGAGGGTTTGGCTATGAGTGAGGCAGGTAGAGGGATCCAGGAGGTAGAGTTTCAGGAGCCTCAGCACCTGTCCATGTCTAACAGGTTCGAGAATCTTGTTCCCTGTGTGGATGAGAATGGAGACTGCAGAGGGGGTGAGCTGATTGGCCTCAGCACCGAATTGAGGGAAACTTTCAAACGGGACAAGAGAAGAGAAATATTATTGTAATTGGGGATAGTATAGTTAGACATTGTTCTCTGTGACCGGGATGGAGAGTCCTGAAAGATGCGTCACCTACTGGTGTTTGGGTAAGGGATACCTCATCTGGGCTGCAGAGGAACTTGGAGTGGGAAGGTAAAGATCCATTGGTCGTGGTCTGTGTAGGTACCAACGACAGAGATAAAACTAGGGCAGAGGGTCTGCTAAGGGATACGAAGATCTCAGAGCTAAATTAGAAAACAGAACCAGAAAGGAAATAATCTCTAGATTACGGCCTGAACCATGAGCTAATTAGCACAGGGTCAGCAGGAAAATGCGTGGCTCAAAGTTTGGTGCGGGAGAAATGGGTTTGTATCATGGGACATTGACACCAGTACTGGCAAAGGAGGGCACTGTGCTGATCGGACGGTCTTCATCTGAACCGTGTTGGGACCGGAGTCCTGGCAAATCACATAACTCGGGCTGCAGCCTGGACTTTCAGCTAAGTGAGTTGTGGGGTGGTGTCAGTTATAGAGAAAATTAGAAAATCCGAATTAAAGGAGGGGGTAAGACTGCAGAACTCAAGAAGACGGCGTTTGGTATGCTTTCCTTTATTGGTCAGAGTACAGAGTACAGGAGTTAGGAGGTCATGTTGCAGCTGTACAGGACTTTAGTTAGGCCACTGTCAGAATATTGCATGCAATTCTGGTCTCCTTCCTATTGGAAAGATGTTGCTAAACTTGAACGGTTCAGAAAAGAGTTACAAGGATGTTGCCAGAGTTGGAGAATTTGAGCTCCAGGGAAAGGCTGAACAGGCTGGGGCTGTTTTCCCTGGAGCGTTGGAGGCTGAGGGGTGACCTGAAAGATGTTTACTAAATTATGAGGGGCATGGATAGGGTAAATAGGCAAAGTCTTTTCCCTGGGGTCGGGGAGTCAAGAACTAGAGAGCACAGGTTTTGGGTGAGAGGGTAAATATATAAAAGAGACCTAAGGGACTACTTTTTCACGCAGAAGGTGGTACGTATATGGAGTGAGCTGCCAGAGGAAGTGGTGGAGGCTGGTACAATTAAAACATTTAAGAGGCATTTGGATGGGTATATGAATAAGAAGGGTTTGGAGGGAAATGGGCCGGGTGCTGGCAGGTGGGACTAGATTGGGTTGGGATAGCTGATCGGCATGGACGGGTTTTACCGAAGGTTCTGATTCCATGCTATACATCTCTATGATTCTATGACTCCAAGTTATTCAAATCTCCAGCACAGACGCAGCACCATACACAGGGAATATGGAAAGTGTGAGCAATCAAACTTCAAACACACAGGACAAACAAATGACAATGAGAAGAGGAATGGCTAATACAGGGTTGAACTGTTATATCGGAATGCATGCAGTATAACAAATAAAGTAAAAATGCTTGTGACTCATACACAAATTGGCAGGTTGCCATCACGGAGACGTCGCTGCAAGAGGATCAGAATTGGCAGCTGAATATTCAAGGATATGCATCTTATCAAAAGATAGGCAGTTGGATAGAAGGGATGGGGCTGTCTTATTAGAAAGAAATGAAATTAAATCAATAATAAGAAATGAAGTAAGGTCAACTGGTGTGGAATCTGTATCAGGAGACTTGAGGAATCAAAAAGGTTAAAAAAATGTAGTTGGAGCTTTGTTCAGGCCTCCAAACAGTAGTCAGGAGCTGAGGTGCAAGATATACCAGGAACTAGAAAGAAGTGTAGGAAAGACACAGTTACAGTGATCATGTGGGATTACATTACGGAGGTGGGCTGGGAATTCAGGTTGGTAGTGGTTTGCAGGAAAAGAAATTTGTGGAATGTCGATGAGTTGGTTTTTTGGAGCAGCTTGTGCAGGCATTTTAGATAAGGGAGCTTAAGGAGAAGGAAATCATAGGAGGCAATGATCATAATATGATTGAATTTACTCTGCAATTTCAGATGGCAAAGTTAGAATCAGAGGTAACGGTATTGGAGCTGAATAAAGGCAATTACAGAGGCATGAGAGGGGAGCTGGGTAGAATTGACTGGTACAAGGGCCCAGCAGGAAAGACAGTGGAGCAGCAATGGCAGGAGATTTTTGGAGTAATTCAGGATGCAACAGAGATTTACCCCTAGTAAAAAGAGGCATGATACATGGAGAATGAGGTAACCATGACTGACGAAGGAAGTCAGGTATAGCATTAAAGCAAAAGAGAAAGGACATAATGTGGCAAAGTGCAGTGGGAAACCAGAGGGTTGAGAAACTTACAAAGACAAAACAGAGGGCAAACAAAATAGAATAAGGAGGGAGATTATTAAATATCGGGGTAAGCCAGCCAGTAATATAAAGCAAGAAATGTAAGAGTTTCTTTCGATATATAAAGTACAAAAGAGAGTCAAAATATGGCATTGGATTGCTGGAAAATGACACTGGAGAAATAGTAGTGGGGACAAAGAAAATGGCCGAGGAATTGGATAATTACCGTGCATAAGTGTCATGGTGGAAGACACGAATAATATCTCAAACATTCAGGAGAGTGAGTGGCTAGAGCTGAGTATGGTGACCACCACAATGGAGAACATGATATGAAAAAGCTGAATGGCTTAAAGTTGGTTAAATAACCTGAACCAGAGGGATTAAATGCCTGTGTTATAAGGGAGATAGCTGAAGAGTTAGTTGAGGTGATGGTGGTGATTTTTCAGGAATCACTCGAGAAAGGAACGATCCTAGAGCATCTGTTTTTATCCAGGGAGTAAGGAAGAAAAGACAAAAACAAATGCTTAACCTTTGTCGTGGGTAAGATCCTGGGATCCCTTGTGAAGGATGAGGTTTCTGAATACTTGGAAGTATTTGGCAAAATAGGGCAAATTTAGCATGGTTCCATCAAGGGAAGGTCATGCCTGACAAATTTGTTGGAAATCTTTGAAGAAAAAATGAGCAGGCTCGATCAAGTACAGCCAATGGATGTTATCCACCTGGACGTCAAGAAGGCCTTCGGCAAGGTGTCACACAGGAGATTATTGATTATGATAAGGGTCCGTGGTGTTAGAGGCAAGGTAGAGGCGTGAATAGAAGCTTGCCTGTCTGACAGAAAGCAGAGAGTGGGGATAAAATGGTCCATCTCAGGATGGCAGTAGGTGACAAGTGGTGGTCAGCAAGGCACAGTATTGGTACCATAACGTTTTACCTTATACGTTAACAATCTAAATGATGGAACTGACGGCACTCTGGCTAAGTTTGCAGACGAACCTAAGATACGTAGAGGGTCAGGTCGGAGAGAGGAGGCAGAGAGGCTGAAGAGGGAATTGGCCAGGTAAAGGGGTTGGCAGATGCATTCCAATGTCTGAAAATGTCAGGTCATGCTCTTTGGCATGAAGAATAGAGGCATGGTCTATTTCCTAAATGGGGAGAAAATTCAGAAATCTGAAGTGCAAAGGGACTTGGGAGTTCTAGTGCAGGGTTCTCTTAAGATAAGTTTGCAGGCTGAGGTAGTAGTTAGGAGGGTAACTGCAGTCATTATTGATGGCACTTATTACGAGAGAAATTGAATATAAGAACAGGCTGTGTACAGCTTTGGTCAGACTACATTTGGAGTGTTGCGCATACTGTTGAGCTCCATATCTCAGGAAGGATGTACTGTCCCTGGAGCATGTTCAGAAGATTTTCACGGGAATAATCATAGGAGTGAAAAAATTTATTGTATGAGGAATGTTTGAGTCTTTTGGTCTATACTTGATAAAGTTTATAAGGAAGAGAGGAAATGTAATTGAAACATACAGAATACTGAATGACCTGAACCGAGTGGATGTTCATAAGATGTTTCCATTTGGTAGGAGAGACTAAGACGAAAGGACACAGCCTTAGCTTAAAGCGAACATCTTTTAGAACGTTGATAAGGAGACTTCTTTAACCAGCGAATGGTGAATCTTTGCAATTTATTGCCAGAGAAGGCTGTGGGGCCAGGTCATTGAATATATTTGAGACGGATAGTTTTTTTTGATTATCCAGGGGATGAAGGATTACGGGCAGAAGGTCGGAGAATGGGTTTGAGAAACTTATCAGTGATGAATGAATGGTGGAGTAGAGTCAATAGGCAAACTTGCCTAATTTCTGGTCCTATGTCTTATAGTCGTGTGGTCTATACCTTAAGGATGCACCTTACATCTCTGATGATATGGATTCATGCTCTTCATGAAGGTCAGAAGCTGGTGGAAATAGTTGACTGTTATAGAATGAAGGTATTGTGGCTGCTGCCGGGGTGGTGGATAATATGACATTCAGTGCAAGATCACACACCAACTGCACTGTATTAATGTGGGGAGAGTTTATTCAAAAGCTGGACCTCTCTATCTCTCTCAATCGCCGTAGGGAGTGGGGGCTTTTGTGGGTAGGCGTAACGTCCTCAGAGGCACTTAAACTATCCAGCATCATGCATCCTGAGTGAAATACAGTCATGGAACCTATCCCATTCTCATTGTATGTTTAGAATATAAGGAGTGATTGTCCATCCCCCTCAAGGTTCAACGCAATCATCTCTTATTATCTCACAGCGCTACAGATCAACCTTTATTCACTCCTCATGGTGCCATCATCCAGGGATTAATCCGGTGGAACTCCTGTTCATTGTCTCTGTGGTAAGGAGATCACTCTTTATAAAGGAGATAAAATCTGTCCACAATACCCCAAACACTGCCTCAACAACGCTCTCGGAGTTGATCACAATAATTCCTTCCCTCGCTTAGCTGACTCAATTTCCTTCATGTTGCACAGGAAACCATTCATTTGCAATGCACTGCCACTGATGTGGAATTTAAAACATCCTTACATCTGTAGGTTAGCAAAAATAAAGCCAGCACCAGAGGTGCCTATCGAGATAGACATCCCTCTTGGGGAGAGACTCAATCACAAAGAATACATCTAAAATAGTGAATGGCCACCTACCTGAAAGGAATTCAGCTGCAGGAATATGGGATACACGCAGAGGGAGGGAATTATCTTTCCTTTAGATCTGCCCTCACGGGATGTGTGCAGCCCTGGTCAGGCCAGCATGTTATGCCGACCTTGAACTTAGTGGCTGGTTCAGCTGTTCTACAGGACAGTAAAGAGTAAAACACAGTGCTGTAGGTTTGCAGTCACACGGAGAGTTGACCAGGGAAGAATGACCCATTGCCTTCTTTAATGGGCATGAGGCAAGCCGATATCAACAGATTATTATTTTGTGGCTTTTGATTATGATTACACTGTCTTCCCATCTTTCCCATCTTTCCATATCTGTGCAGAGAACGTAAACATCACAAGTGCAATTATTTTGCAATGGATACGTGATAAAAAGGTACTTGAAACAGCTGTATGGGGAGATGAACAAAGGCACAAACGATGGTTTATCCAGGAGTTGTACTGAGGCTGAGGCGGAGACTGGGATGTCACGATACTGGTACTGGACAGGATTGTTGAGTGGAGAGGATATGGAAATGTAAACTTGTACAGGAGTAAAATAAATCAAGGAGAACAGTCTTTTTAATCCTCGCATATTGGTGCATAATTTGTAAATAATCATTTGCTAGTTATAATTTGTAAGGAATGGAATCTTTGATTAGAACTGAAAACACTGACTTGCACCTTTCCAAAGTTTACATATTATGACCATCAATTCAGTTCAGACCGTTTCACTAACCAATCTACCAACTGCAGATGCATCTGTCCATGACAGCATCAATAAAACTGACCACCGCACTGTTGTTGAGGAAACAAAGTCTCACGGTCACATTGAGAATAAACTATATTGTGTTGTGTGGAACTATCACCATGCTAAATGGCACAGACTTCAAACAGATCTCGCAACTCAAGACTGAGCATCCATAAGACGCTGTGATCCATCAATATCAGAACAATACTCCAGCACAATCTGTAATGTCATGTCACAGCATATAAACTTCTCGATCATTACCATCAAGCCAGAGGATTAACCCGAGTGCAATAGAGAGTGAAACAATGGGAAAAAAACTGCTCAAGTATTTTCTGTACATAAAATGCAGAAGAAATTCAACCCAGCCAAATACCACCAAATCACTCTACTCCCCATCATCAATAAAGTGATGGAAGGGTTCATCAATAGTGCTATCAAGCAGCACCAGCTCAGCAATAACCTGCTCAATGACGCTCAGTTTGGGTTATACCAGGGCCACTCAGCTCCTGACCTCATCACAGCTTTTGTTCAAACATAGACAAATGAACTGAATTCCAGCACTTGAAAATCAAGGCTGCATTCTATCAACTGTGGCATCAAGGAACCCAAGCAAAAATATATTGTGAGTAATTACTTCATTATTGGAGTTATACCTGACAGATAGGAAAACGGTCATTGTTGTTGGAGGTCAGTCATCTCACTTTCAGAATATCTCTGCAGTAGCCCCTCAGGATAATGTGGACGTAGGTTTGCTCCATGAGCTGGAATTGTCATTTCCAGACGTTTCGTCACCATACTAGGTAACATCTTCAGTTGCCCTCTGGATGAAACCTAGATCCAAACAGCTTCTGTTGCTTCATCAATGGCCTTCTCTCCATCATAAGGTCAGAATGGGGATATTCGATGATGACTGCACAATATTCAGCACCATTCGCAAGTGCTCAGGTACGGAAACAGTCCATGCCAAAATGCAACAAGGTCTGGACAATATCCAGGCTTGGGCTAATAAGTGACAAGTAACACTCGCACCACACAAATTCCAGACAATGACAATCACCAATAAGAAATAATACAACCACTTGGTATTCAGCAGCATATTTGTCACTGAATTCTCCTCCCCACCACCCTATCAATACACTTGGGGGTACCATTGACCAGAAACTGAACTGGACTCGCCACAGAACTATAAGAGCAGATCAAAGGCTAGGAATACTGCGCGAGTAACTCACCTCCTGTCTTCCCAAAGCATGTTCACTATCTACAAGGCACAAGTCAGGAGTGAGATGGAATACTCCCCAATTGCTTGAATGAGTGCAGCCACAACGACACTAAAGATGCTTGACACCATCCAGGACAAAACAGCCCAATTGATTGGCACCACATCCACAAGCATTCACTCCATTGACCACCAACGTTCAGTAGCAGCAGTGCGTACTATCTACAAGACAGCACCTTCCAATCCTACGAACACTTCCGTCTTGAATGACAAGGGCAGCAGGCTTTTGCGAACACCACCACCTTCAAACTCCCCTCCAAACCAGACAATATCCTGAGTTGGAAATATATCACCATTCTTTCACTGTTGCTGGGTCAAAACCTTAGAATTCCCTCCCTCGTAGCATTGTGGATCAATGCACAGCAGGTGGACAGCAGCGGTATAAGAAGGCAGCTCAGCACCACCTTCTCAAGGGGGCAACTAGGGACGGACAAGAAATAGTGGGCCCATTCAGCGATTCCCATAACCAGGAAATAAGTTTAAAAAATTCCAAGTTGAACGCCTCGATGTGACAGGTTGTCTAATTTGAAATGAACAGGAAAGCAGTGCTTCTGATACTGGACATTTTAGACCTTTCTGTTATTAGATGTGTGTTCAGTGTTCCATGACATATTGTTGCTGAGTGTTGTGATAAATGGGCGGCACGGTGGGCGGCACGGTGGCACAGTGGTTAGCACTGCTGCCTCACAGCGCCAGAGACCCGTGTTCAATTCCCGCCTCAGGCGACTGACTGTCTGGAGTTTGCACATTCTCCCCGCGTCTGCGTGGGTTTCCTCCGGGTGCTCCGGTTTCCTCCCACAGTCCAAAAATGTGCAGGTCAGGTTAAATGGCCATGCTAAATTGCCCGTAGTGTTAGGTGCAGGGGTAAATGTAGGGGAATGGGTCTGGGTGGGTTGCGCTTCGGCGGGTCTGTGTGGACTTGTTGGGCTGAAGGGCCTGTTTCCACACTGTAAGTAATCTAATCTAATCTAATCTAAATTGCACCTGTTTTGTTAAATGAAACAACACAAGTGTAACAGGATCGATCCTTCAAAAATACCAAACTGAAAATGACAATCATTGTAGAGACAACATACTCCCCCCAGATGAGACTCACAGATAGCAGCTTATATTGAACATATCACTGCGCAACTGACTGGCATTGAATTCTCCCACCGTCCGTATTACAGGGGTTACCATTGACCAGAAGGTGAAGTCAAATCAACGTACAGATACAAGGGTTTCAAAAGCAGGTCTGAGACTTTCAACTCTGCACTGAATAATAGACTGTATGGCCATCAGGGCATGAGATATAGCAATAGATTTAGGCTATTCAGCCTATATCTTCAGTCTGAAACTGCGCCATTTTGTCTTAGTCTCTAAGACAAGTGGGAATATCTTCTATATACTAACTATCAATCTTTGCAGTAGTCGGTCAGCTTCAATCAGATGCGCCCCCCCCCCCCCCCCATTTCTTCTAAATTCCATTGAGTACAGACACAGAGTCCTCGATTGTCGCTCATATGACAAGCCATCATTCCCAGGATAAATCATGTCCAACACCCGTAGATCCTTCCCCAGAACAGCTCACAATAATCCAAATGCCATCTGACCATAGTCCATTACATTCTGATCAGTATGTCTACGCTTTTGTATTCTCACTCTATTGAAATGAATGCTAACATTGCATTTGCTTTCCTTACTGCCAACTGAACCTGTGCATTAACCGTAGGAGAGGGCGATGACTCCAAACTGCTTTTGTGCTTCAGATTTCATGAAGCCTTTTAGAACATAGTGCCTGCCTGTATTCCGCCTACTCTAGTGCATAATCTCACATGTTTCCATATTGTGTTCCATCAGCCATGTGTTTTCCCAGTGTCCTAAACTATCCAAGTCTTTCTGCAGCCTCTCCACTTCCTCAATATCACCTGCCCATCCAATCATCATTGTATCATCTGCAAACCTAGCAAAACTGCCATCAGGTCAGATGGTTCACGTAAATGGCACCTCCTGATTACCTAAGGACTGTCCACCATTGAAAAGGCACAACGCTCAAGATGCTTGACTCCATTTTGGTTTAAGCAGTGGCTTGACTGGAATTACACCTGCAAAGTCTTCACTCCTTACACCACTGCCACTGGCACCCTGCTCACCATTTTATTATGAATTTACCCCATTCTGGTGATGCAGAACTTGATGACGCATGATCCCAGTCTATTAATGGCAATCTGTCTCAATGCTGACTGTGTGGTGCTCACCAACCAATGTCATTGTGTGTTGAAGACGACAGAGGGAGGTGGGGGGTGGGGATGTCGATCATAAATGTCTGTGTGACTGTAACTAAGGGTTGACCCCTGCCGCGAAAGCCCCAGATGTACCTGTGTCTGTTGTCACCGCTGCAGGCATGGTCAGTCTTTCAGTGAGTCAAATCAAAGAAAGTGATGGGCCTGGAGAGTGTTCCTGGCTGAGCACTCAAATCCTGTTTGTACCAACTAGCAGATGTATTCACATACAACTTCAGACTCTCCCTCCAGGAGCCGAAGTCCCAATCTGATTCAAGAAGGCCATCATCATCCGCGTAAGTGAGAAAGCACATGGAACGTGTCCTTATAGACGATGAAGTGCGTCGAGAGGCTGGTTATCGCCTACACCAACTCCAGTCTCCCAGCCTGACCTGCTGCCCTATAATGTGCCGACTCATGTAACGGTTTCACAACAGATGCCATACCCGAGCCTGCACGCATCCCTGGAACATCTGGACAACCCGGACACCTACACCCGACTCTGCTCATTGACTAAAGCTCCACCTTCAAAATCATTATCCCTTACAGACTAATCACAAAACTCTGCGACCTTGGTCTCGGTTCTATCCTCTGCAACTGGCTCCTCAGGCTTTTGACACACAATCATGAAGATCGGTAAAATCACGTCCTCCACAATAACAATCACCACTAAAGCTGCTGAAGGATGTGTTCTCAACACCCAACAATACTCACTGTACACCCACGGCTGGACCCTCAGCCCACTACTGTCCTCCATGCACACCCACGTCTGTGCCCTCAGCCCCTTACTGTATTCCATGTATACCCATGTCTGTGCCCTCAGCCCCTTACCGTACTCCATCTACACCCACGGCTGTGACCTCAGCCCCTTAGTGTGTTCCCTGTTCATCCCACGGCTGTGCCTTCAGCCAACCACTGTGCTCCCTGTACACCCACGATTGTTTCTGCAGCCCCCTACTGTTCTCCCTGTACTCACATGGCTGTGTCCTCAGCCCCTTAATGTCCTCCCTGTACAACCACAGCTGTGTCCTCAGCCCCCTACATACACCCTGTACAGCCACGGCTGTGTTTCCAAATTCCAAAAAACGCCAGCTACAAGTTCGCTGATGACATCATTATAGTAGTACAGACATGAAACAATAACGCGTCAGAATCTAGAAAGACGATAGAGCGCTTGGTGGCATGATCTGTTGATAATGACCTCTCTCTCTAATCCGGCAAAGATAAAGGACTGATCACTGACTTTTAGAAGAAAGGAGGGGAACATACCCCATCTACATCAACCGTTTGAGTGAGTGCAGAGCATCAAGTGCATCAGAGTGATGATAACTCACAACCTGTCCAGAACTTCTCACATAGGTCCGACAGTCGGGAAGGTTCAACAATGCCTCTCCTTCCTGAGGTAATACAGGAAATTCAGCATGCGCTACTTCTACAGATGCACCATTGAGAGCGTACTGTCCCGGTGCATAACAGCCTGGAATGGCAACTGCTCTACTCAGGACCGTAAGAAACTATAGAAGGTTGGGTGCACAGCTCTGACCAACACGGACTCTAACATCCCAACCATCGATTCCATTTACATGGCTCGTTGTCGCAGAAAGGCTGCCAACATCTAGCCCAGATTACTGAGGGAAGGGAGACAGGAAATAGCTGGGGCATTAACAGATATGTTTGGAGCATCCTTGAACACAGCTGATGTCCCGGAAGACTGGACAATTGTCAATCCCCTTCTTTAAGAAAGGTACTGGGCTAATCCAGTCAATTATAGACGGTGAGACTGATGTCAGGGGTAGGGAACTTGATAGAGAAGATACTGAAGGATATGATCTACTCTCATTTGGATGAAAATAGTCTTATCAGTGATAGACAACATAGTTTTGTGCAGGGAAGGTCATGTCTTCGCAACTCAATAGAATTCTTTGAGGAGGTACAAAGTTGATTGATGAGGGAGAAACTGTAGATGTCATGTACATGGACTTCAGGAAGGCGTTTGGTATGTTTCCCCACGGTCGGGCTATGGAGAAATTGAAGTCACATGGTGCTAGCTACGTGGATAAAGAACTGGCTGGGCAACATCAGATAGAAAATAGTAGTGGGAGGGAGTTTCTCAAAATGGTTAACTGTGACCAGTGATTCCATTTAAGATGTTTCTGGAAAGATACATGAATGAGAAGGGAGCAAATGGATACAGATCCTTAGAAAATAGGCGACAGGTTTAGATAGAAGATTTGGATCGGCGCAGGCTTGGACCATCGAATGGCCTGTTTCTGTGCCAGAATGCTTTGTTCTAACATTATCAAAGACCCATCACACCCCAGTAATGGTCTCCCACAACCTCTCCATCAGGCTAAAAGATATGGAAGCTTGAAAACACAGAGTAGCTGGTTCATTAAAAGTTTCTTCCTGACTGTTATTAGGCTGATGAATGTACTCTCTAATCTCAGATAATGCCGATTTTGTTCATGTTGATCTCGCATCGCGCACGCCCTGTACGACGTAACCTGCATGCCTCTCAGACATGTTTTATAGCCATCGTTCTGCACATCCTTGCTTACTATGATCTGCCTGTAAACCTTGGTACAGGTCATAGTAAATCCTCATCTTCCTTCCCCCCGCTCAGTCCGAGCTCTCTCTGGTTCCCATCCCCAGCAACTTCCATTCCCATCCTCAGCTCACTGTGTGTTTTGTATCTAACTATTTCTCTCACACTGTCTGCTTTCTTGTATTTTCCTTTTCTCTGTCTTCTGTTTCTTTCCCTGAACTTACTATCTCCCCTTCTCCCTGTCCATGTGACTGTTTGTTTCTTGTTTTGTTTCCTTTCTCTGTTTTACTGACTGTCCTTCTGTTTCCCTCGCTGTTTTCTCTCTCTCCTTATACGTATCTGTCTATTTCTCCCTCGTTGTGATGGTGATGGCGTCTCTATTCTCTTGAAGCATGTGATGGCTCTTTGGTTCGATGTTGGCAATAAAATAAACTCAATTTTGGTATCTTGGACATAATTTAAATTTATTGTTTAAATTTCAATTGTTGTCAAAATAGCAAGCAGAACTTGAATATCCATTTAACAACCAATTCTTGCATCTAAATATTTCGGAACTGCCTCCACTCAGTGCTCTGCATACTGGCAACTGAAAGCATTCTATTCACGTGCATAATAGTGTGACGGTAACAGCTCTTCCCATGACCTTAAGAAACTACAGACGGTAGTGTGCACAGCCCAGACTATCATGGAAGACAATCTTCCATCCATTTAGACTTCTCATTGCCAGCCTTTCGCTGGCATCAAATATCTCTCCAAAACCGGTAATGGTCTCCTCCAACCTCTTCCAAAAGGGAGGAGATACAGAGGCTTTGAAACATGGACCAGTATGCTCAGGAACACCTTCTTCCCCACCGTAATTACACTGACGAATAGAAGTCTAGAACTATTCAAATAATATTAATCTTGCGAAAGTCGCTCTTGCTTTGCACACGTCCTGTGCAGCTGTCACCTTGTATGCCTCACTCTGTCTAAGTTGCATTGAGACTCAAGGTCAATCAAATAAGTGAACTAATGCTGGCCCAGCCAGCGATACCTATATCCCATTAATAAATATAAGAACATGACGACACTCACGGAAGACAGACAGTTGGGATCAAATCGCTTTAAACATGATTTAGATATATATAGTTTCCCTGAGTATCTGAAAGTAGAGTGTTCCTACAAAACCTTTCATAAGCTGATATGGCGTAAAGTGAAGTAGCATTAATTTATGTGGGAAAAAATCATCTTTCTTGGTAAAAGTGAAAATCCTCTTCGGATTTCTTTTAGTTAGCGGAAACAGGACGTAATGGAGGTTTTTCGGAAAGGGAAGTGGCAAAAAGCGATTTTTTGAAAAGCGGGGTATACATGTACTGGCATGGGCAAGACATTCAGGAAGATGGGAAAAGCCAAAAATAAATGAGGTGAATCTCACATTTTATTTCCATCCCAGCTGATCATCATTCCTGTTGTTTGCTCTTTTTCTTCTATCTGTCTCTTTCTCTATCGATTTAGCTCACTCCTTCTCCCTTTCAAAGCAGACTTCCGTTTCACCAGCATTATTCACACGATTTTCCAACTGTTTTCAGTCCAGGAAAGCTCCGAGCACTTTCTGTTCTTTGCTTTGCATTTTTAATGCAATTTCAGATCTCCAGCATCTTCTTTTATTTGGTTTAAACTTCAAATTTGTTATTCCATGGGAAGTCGGCATCTCTGCCAGGGAAGCATTTGTTACTCATCACTAATTGCCCCGACTGTGAGGCCATTCCACAAGCCAATATAAAATCAAGCACATTGATATGGGTCTGAAGTCACACTTAACCAAAACCGGGTAGTAACGTTAGAATTCTTTAAGGTAATCAGTGAAACAGCAAGATTTGCAGACAAAATCTGGGTGTTATGGTTGTTTTTCGTGAAATGCACTTTATTCGAATTCTTATCATTTTTATTGAAGTTCTGCCATCAGTTGTGGTAGTACTTGAAACAAGTCGCTTGAAACAATGTCTTTCGTTTAATAAGTTTTGATCCTGAATTATATTCAGCGACATTCCTACTCTGATACATTGTCCTAATCATGAAGTAACGTCCGAGACAAGAACAATTTTGAGATTGAAATACTTGCAACTGGAAAAGTGGCCAGAAGAGAGCTTGAAATATAAAGTCTGAATTTTACCAACGTGCAGATAATGGTTTGTTCAGACACAGCACTGACGAAGAGATGGAGATTGGGGATATCATGATCTGGTAGTAGACAGGGTTGGTGACAGAGAGAGCACGAGACATAAATCAATTCAGGGCCAAAAGGGATCTTGAGGTTGTCCACAGTTTTGTTCTCAGATGTTTGTAAGGGAGTGGTCTGCAATTCAGATGAATGGAGACTGCAATTTGAATTGAAGATAATAGTTTCTTTCTCTGACAAATATAGGTAAGAGAAATTGCAATGAAGTTCAAATTTTTTTATGGGATTAATGAATGGACAGAGGTAGAGAACACCAACAATAGCGAGAATAGGTTCGTAACACACCCTCCACCCCGCCCAGAATAATAATCAGTACTGCTGATATCCGATATGGTAGAAATTCCCAATAGAGGGAAATGTTGAAAAGGCCCAAGGAAAGCCTCCTCTCCACTGGTGTAATTATCCAGTCCATTATTCTCAGATTCAGATCTGTCCTCCCCACGTCTGTGTAGCTGCTGATCTTTGTTAATGTTCGAGCTGATACATCTGCTCAGACACTGGGATAGCGCACTGAGTAAAGCCCTTCACCAATAGGAGAGGAGAACGCTCCAGTGACACCGTTACAATGCATGGAGACTGATACCAATCACAGTCACTGAGCAAACAGTTCTAGCTTTCAATACAGCACTTTCAGTTCACAATATAACTGGACTGGACTGGATGCTGACATCACTGGCTATTGGTCACATCTCCCATCACTAATTGCTCTAGTGAAGTCAATTGTGAGGGTGAATGATGGATGCTTTCTTATCCCAGGCTAGATGACTCTGCTCTGTTGTACGTTTGCAATGCTGTAACCATCTTACCCCGAATTTCCACCCCTCCACAAAAAAAAAACACAATCAGGACTTGTTACTGCGCTGATCTCTTCTCCAGGGGAACAAACGCCAGCCAACACATTGTCACTGGGCACAGTTGCTCTGCACACAGACAGGAAGTGTGGACTTATTTGAATGTTCCTCCCCCTGCTCGAATAAAGAAACGTTGTACCTTCCATTCATAATATGCTTCAGTAATTAATTTATACAAATTGACAAACATCTTAATGTAGTGTTATTTGCTATAAAGCAATAATTTTTACACTTTTTCCCCTCAGTCCAAAACCAAAAGTGAGCTTATTCTTTAAGACTTGTGAATTAATGAGTCACGTTTGGCTGGGAGATAGGGCGGAATGGGGGCAGTGACTATGGAGACTGCATGGGAAGTACAATGATATTCCCCAGTCATCATCACTCTTAACGTCAGATAGAATTAAATATAGTTCACAACAAGGATATTTTATATTTTATGTGCACACCATTTAATCATTGGGAATACAGATTGAGTAGGGTCACCGCACCTGAAGCATAAACGTTGATTTCTCTTCACAGATACTGCCAGACCTGCTGAACTTTCCCTCCAAAGTCTTTTTTTGTTTGAGATTGATCATATTGTTCATATCTTGCAAGATGCTTACAATTAAAAACAGATACTAATAACAAAATGTGCAGGGCTATGGGGACAATACAGGAGAATAATAGTAGAGATATCGCTCATTCCAAACTGGAAGACACAATGGGCTAAGTTTTCACCACCTTTGCTGTAATAATTCTATGTTATGCATTCAAAGCTTTTTGGAGAGTGGGGAGACAAGTTTGTTCAATGAAGGACACAGATTGTTCCATCATCAAAAATCTATCCCGATTATTTCATGGAGTTCAGCTGCCTCTAAAATGCATAAAAAAAAAATAGATTTCCAGAGATTTACAAGATGTTCAGAATTTTGTTTTTCTTTCTATCTTAAAGAAGAAACAGATTTCGGCAGTAATTCAGGTGTCACAGACACACCAACTGTAATAGAAACAAGAAAGGACCACATTGTCCAAATTCTTCTGTTTGACAGGGCTCTAAATATCGATGATGTGTTGTATTGTGAGAACTTGCGATGAAAATGTTGAAACAAAACAAAAGTTGCTGTAAATGCTCAGCAGGTCTGGCAGCATCTGTGCAGAGAAATCAGAGTTAACGTTGCATGTCCAGTGCCCCTTCCTCAGAACTGATGGTAATACGGAAAATGTTGGTTTATATGCAGAAGGGACTGGATGGTGAGATTGGATGAGAAACCATCACTGTTCAAGAAAATCGGGATCTGGATTCCTTTCAAAATTAAGAAAAGATTTCTTATACTCTCTCTTCTATCGCTTGATACTTGTTCAGGTTGTACATGTACTATATATTTCTATATCTCCATCAAGTGCAGACATTTTTTTTTCTCCCCTACTGTGGTGTTTCAACATTTTTGATTATTTTCTAGCATGTATTTGCTTCCAATTCAAGGTGGATATGAGAATATGGTTTGATCTTCTGCATTTTGCCCCTAACATCGAATTTAATTGAATATTATTCCCCATCACACTCGCTGATTTAAACAAACAATGAATGAGTCCACGTCCATCCTGCAGATGAAAAATTTCTTCAGATCTGGCTATTGCAGGGAATGTTATAAAGAACAGTGCCACGCAAAATGCACTGGCTTATCCTAAATTATTACAAGGTTTATAAATAAAACATGTGGAGAGGCAGAGTGTAAAAGGTGAATTCAACAAAGGTGTCGAAAATGCTATTTGTGGTTCCCTCATAAAATGTGTTAATTACATCACTTATAAATTCACCAAAATAGGGAAAGCAAGAAATTGGAATTGTCAAATCATCCTCTGAATAACATCTGGAGAACAGGAAGGAAATCACGGGTTGTTTGTGATATTCAGAAATGACGATTGTGAGAATATGGAGGTGGGGATCAGTGGAATAATGATCCACGTTGTGGATGACACAAAGATGAGCTGGGTGGATCACAGTCCACCACAGAAAGTGTTAGGCTACAGGAGGATATAACCAAATTATCCAAATAGCCAGAACAATGGCCTGATGAAATTTAACACCGATAAATTTGAAAGATGCAAGTCAGAAGTAACGAGACAAGTGAGTACTCAAAAGTGAGTATGAAAGAGGACGGCTAAATTTGTTTATTTTTCTTTGCAGCAGAAAACGTTGAGGAGGGAATATGGTACAGGTGGACAAGAGCATAAGGGGTATGGAATGGATGGACATACAGCAGCTTTTTTCCTTAGCCAAAGGGTCAAAAATAAATGGACTCACTTTTAAAGAGAAAGCGAGGGGTTTGAGAGAGGATTTGTGGAATGTGTTTCGAACTGAGAGGGTAGTATGAATCTGGAATGCATTGTCTAGGAGGGTGGTTAATGCAGGTAACCTCTCAAACGTTTAAAAAGCCTTTGGATATGCACTTGCTGGTACAGATGTGATAGGCCTGTTTTTCATTGCATGATTCTTTGCAGTGGCAGCCATGAACACTCTGGTATATTCTGAAACAATAAGCAATGGCAGTTGCTGCTTTGTTCCTTTGACTGTACTCAGTCAGTCGCTATATTACAAAGCAGCAGCATCTCATGCAGCTTCAGCACTTACTCAACCAAAGTCAGCCCAGCCATCTCTGGAAATATCCAGGGTAATTCGCATGCTCTGTGCAAGCATTGTCCATGATAATATTCTAACTGATAATATTCTAACTGTTTGCCACCATTATTATAGTTACAGTCATAATTTGAACACACCTTTTCCTCCATTATAATACAGACCTCTAGCAATAAGGATGTTATTTCTCTGAAACATAATAAATTATTTCCCAAGTATTCCCTTTGACAAACAGCAAGTTTTCCTGTGTTTTTTTCTGCCAGTTTTTTTCTCACAGAATTCCCCACCCCAACCTCTTTCCACTTTATCATTTTCTTGTGCACTGTCTCCCTGATCTCACACACCTCACTCCCTCACATCTCCCACACTCTCCATCCTTATTTATTAATCCCTGATAAACATGCGCCTAATCTCGATAATTTATTACAACTCCCAACTCACATTTTGGACTGATTTGATTCCTTCTCTCGGCATGGTCATTAGACTGGTCGTGTCTGATGTCCTATTCACCTCGATCTTCTACTCAGTTCCTGATCTGCTGCTTTGGTTCTCATTCTCCTGGTTTATTCAAATCCATCTGACTTGCACTAACAAACCTCCCCACAAGGATGTTGGTGCTCGTCCAGTTAAGATACAACCTGTCTTTTTTGTGCAGATGCTCGCTTGCCTTGCAAGAGGTCCCATTGATCCAAAAATCTGAAACCCCCATCCTTGAACTAGCTTGTTAACAATATGTTAAGCTATACTGTCTTCCTCATCCTTCCCTCTTTTCCACATGGCACGGGGAGTAATCCAGAGATTACAGAGGATTGTTTTCTTTCCCTCTCTCTCCTTCCTCTTTCTCTCTCATCCTCTCTCTCTCTCGCACCAATCCATCCCCCCCCCCCCCCCCCCCACCAACACACACACATTCAGAAGACAGAAAGACAGACACCAAATTACTTTGCAGGAGAATACAAATAACCTTAAAATAATCGGAATGATAACTCGAATGAAGGATTTAGTTAAAGGCAGGATGAGAGAAATTGCGCTTCTTCTGGATGTCAGTTTGCTCGCTGAGCTGGAGAGTTCATTTTCAGATGGTTCATCACTAAACTAGGGAACATTATCAGCGAGCCTCTGGTGAAGTGCTGGTGTTATGTCATGGTTGCTATTTATGTGTTTAGGTTTCCTTGAGTCAGTGATGTAATTTCCAATATTGGTGATTTTATGTCCGGTTCTTTTTCTCAGAGAGTGTTAGTTGGAATCAAAATCGATGTGTTTGTTGATAGAGTTCAGGTTGGAATACTCTGCTTCTAGGAATTCTCGTGCGTGTTTCTGTTTGGCTTGTCCTAGATAGACCCAGTCGAAATGGTTTACTTCCTCATCTGTATGTAAGGATACTAGTGATAGTGGGTAATATCTTTTTTTCTAGATAACTGTTGTTCATGTATCCAGGTGGCAAGTTTTCTGCCTGTTTTTCCGATGTAGTGCTTGTTACAGTTCTTGCAAGGTTTATTCTTCCTGGAGAAGAACAGACAAATATGTGAACTTATTGCGGTGCTCAAAAGTATGAAAAAACGTTATAGAGTAAAACAGGAATACTCTGTTTCCGTTAGTTGGCATGACAGCATCATTGATTTCTAATTTCAATATTTTTAGCAAACAATCCTGGTTTGAGATAAGGAAAAACTTCTTTATTGAGAGAGTTGTTAGGATTTGGAATGGACTGCCTGGGAGAGTTGTGGATGAGGATTAAAAAGAGATCTGGATGTGTATTTGGAAATATGAATTTAACAGGCTGCAAAGATAAGGCTAGCAAATGGGAAGGGCTTTGGAGACATTCCTGGAGCCGATGCACGCACAGTGGCCAATGGCCTCCTCCTGTACTTTAAAGTTTTGCACTCTATCATGTGTCTGATGTGAATAAAAGTCAGTATCCGATTATTTACCATTGTAAATGCTCGCGCATATCTGATTATTCAGTGCAGCATAAGCATTTAAAATGCAAGTATATGCAAGACCATCTTCATTATATAGTCTAATTATTGCTCAGAACATGAATATTTTAAACGTTGTATTCCAAATACGAAAACGAATCTGTCATTGCTTTGGCACAAGTCTCTTTGACAAGGTGTGACTTTTCACTCACACAATAAAATGTTTATTGTTTTTGTTCACTGTCTGCATTTCAAATTAAATAACTTTTTTTTCTAAAATTAAACATTTTCAAATTATTGTTCACTGACATTTGATAACACAAATCATTTATTTAGTTTAATATTCACAGTGCATGTTGAATTATAGCCATTTCTAATTCGCTGGCAAATAGCTGAAGCTTGTACATTTCAGTGAGAAATTAAACTGATTGATTGTGTATAAATGTATAAGAAAGCTAACTCTATTTGATTGTTCAATCGTTTGCTCACCCTGAACATTTAATCATTCAGAAGCCAACCGCTTTCAAAATGTTGTAGTGACAATGCATTGTTTTGAATCCTGACATTGTGTATGTAATTCTGATCGCCAAAAAAGTTAGATCCATGTTCGTTGTTCGATAGAAAATAAAATGTACATTCTTTATTTCTGTGTCAGAAAATCTTGACAGGAGTTTATATTTTAGATCCATAAATATAGAATCAACCTAATGCTTTTCAGAGATTATAGTACAGTCGAATAATCATAGTTGACGTCTTATTTTTGCCCAATTCACGCAACTTAGCAAACATCTGATTAATAGATGGGTCACCCAACAGATTGCATCTGAAGAAAACAGCAGCAAATGACAAGTCAAGAATCACGTTAATAACTGAACTTGGCGGAGCCTACCTGGTGTAGGACACCACACATAGTGTAATGGCATTCAGGTGAATGGAACAATGAACAACATAACTGGAAGTTTTGGGCTAACGCCTCTCCCCAGCTTCCTGATCTCACACACATCACCCCCTCACACATTCAACAATTGATAAGAATACACAGGCTGGGTGAAATATAAAACACAGCACAGTACAGCACATTGCAGACTCTTCGATCCTTGACGTCCTGCCGATCATTTATCCTACTCGAAGATCAGACTAACTGACATACCCAGACATGCTGGTCCGGTGACACGAACAGTGCACAGTCAGCCATTCTTACTTCCTGTTCTTTTCTGATGTGCAGCTGCCTTGAAATGTCTGTTCAAACCAAACAGATTGAATGAAATTCAAGCAGTCGAGAGGACATTCATGACTGTGTATTTCAATCAGAAATTAATTAAGGATGAGATTCCAGAATAACATAAGCAATGAATGAAAAACAGGGTAAAACAAGAAATAGCAGGTGAGTACGACATGTGGTTCCAAGAAGGTCTCATGTTATTACCGATAGATTATCAATCCAGACAATCAGCTCCTGTTATTTGGACCCAGGTTCGAATCCCGCCACTGCAGATGGTGGAAATTCAATTCAATAATTTTAAAATATCCCTGGAATTAAGAATCTACCTATGAGAATAAAACCATTGCCGATTTTCAGAAAAATCCATCTGGATCACTAATATCATTCAATGAATGAATCTTCTATCCTCACCTGGTCTGGCTGACATGCAACTCCAGAGCCAAGGTAATGTCATTGACTCGCAATCGCCCCCTGAAATGGTCTCATAAGTCATTCAGTTGTACCAATCGTTACAAAGTTTCAATGAAATGAAACCGGCTGGACCACCTGGCATCAAACCGTGCACTGGAAAAGTTAACATTAGAAACATCACTGTAGAACCTCCAAAGTCTTCCTTACTATCATCTAAGGGGTAGTGCCAAAATTGGGACAACTGCCTTACAGACTAGTCAAGCAACAGCCCGACATAGTCATACTCACGGAATCATACCTTACAAAATCAACCCAGCCACCACCATCACCATCCCTGGATATGTCCTCCCCAAAAGGCAGGACCTATCCATCAGAGGGGGCAGCTCAGTGAGATAGAGTCGGGAGATAGTTGCTCTGGTAGTCTCCAGAATTGACTCCAGATCTAATGAAATCCCATGGCTTCATATTAAACATGAACAAAGAATTCTCTTACTGATTACCACGTAACGTCGTTCCTCAGCTGAAACAGTGCTCCTCTATGTTAAACAACACTTGGAGAAAGCAGTGACTGAGGCAAGGGCACAAAGCATATTCTGGGAGATATCAAAGTCGATCACCAAGAATAGTTTGGCAGCAGTACTACTGATCAGGCTGGTCGGGTCCTAAAGGACATAGATTCTAGATTGGGTCTGCAGCAGGTGGTGAGGGAAAGAACAAGAGGGGGGGAAATCATACATGACTCATCCTTACCAATCTATCAACTGCAAATGTATCTGTCCATGACAGTATCGGTAAAAGTCTCACGGTCACATTCAGAATAAACTCTATTGTGTTGTGTGGCACTATCACCATGCTAAATGGCACAGATTTCGAAGAGAGCTAGCAACTCAAGACTGAGCGTCCATAAGACACTCTGGATCATTAATAGCAGCAGAACTGTACTCAAGCACAAACTGTAATGTCACGGCCCATCATATCCCCCCCACTCAACCATTACCATCAAGGCAGAGGATCAACTCTGGTTCAATGGAGTATGCAGGAGGGCATGCCAGGAGCAGAACCAGGAATATACAAACATAAAATGTTAATCTGCTGAAGCTTCCGAACAGAAATACTTGCGTTCCAAATAACATAAACAGCAAGGGACAGACAGAACTGAGCTATTCCACAACGAATGCATCAGATTTAAGCTCTGCGGTCTTCCTAGCCTGATCATGGATGGTGGTGGACGATCAAACAACTCACTGGAGTAGGAGTCTCCACAAATATCCCCAACCTCAACGATGGAAAAGCCCAGAACATCAGTGCAAAAGATAAGGCTGAAGCTTTCGCAGAAATCTTCAGTCAGAAGTTTTGAGTGGATGATCCATTTTGGCCTCCTCTCCTGGTCCCCATCATTACAGATAGCAGTCATCAGTCAATTCGATTGACTGATATCAAGAAACGGTTGAAGGCACTGGATACTGCAAAGGCTATAACCATGATAACATGCCGGCGATAGTCCTAAAGACTTGTACTCCAGAACTTCCCGCTTCCCTCGACAAGCTGCTCCAGTACAGTTAAAAATCCAGACAATGACCATCACGAATAAGAAACAATATAACCACTTGTTATTCAGCAGTATTATCGTAACTAAATTTCCCCACTATCAAAATCTTGGGGGGTATCATTGACCATAAACTCAACTGGACTCACCACAGATAAGTGCAGATCAGAGGCTAGGAATACTGCGCGATTAACTGACCTCCTGACTTCCCAAAGCCTGTCCAACATTTACACGGCACAGGTCAGGAATGAGATGGAATAATCCTCACTTGCCTGAATGAGTACAGCCCCAACAACACTAAAGAAGCTTGACACCATCCAGGATAAAGCAGCCCATTTGATTTGCACCACATCCATAAGCATTCACTCCCTTTCACCACGGTCGCTCAGGAACAGCAGTGCGTACTATCTACTAGACACAATGCAGATATTCCACTAAGATCCTCAGAGAGCTCCTTCCAATTTCACGAACACTTCCATGTAGAATGACAAAGGCAGTAGACTTTTGAGAACACCACCAAATTAACATTCCCCTGCAAACCAGTCAACATTCTTATTTGGAAATATACCAACGTTCCTTCCCTGTTGCTGGTTCAAAACACGAGAATTCCCTCCTTAATCACAACGCACAGCACGTAGATTGCACCAGTTCGAGAAAGTAGCTCACCACCACCTTCTCAAGGGCAACTCGGGACGGGCAAGAAATGCTGGGCCCATCCAATGATGCCGACATCCAAAAACGATTTTTTAAAAAAAAAGTTCCAAGTTGAGCATCTCGATGGGACAGATTATCTGATTTGAACACGAACAGGAAAGCAGTGTTTCTAATATTGAACATTTTAGACTTTTTCTATTATTAGAAGGGTGTTCCGTATTCGATGATATATTGTTGATGAATGCTGTGATAAATTTAACTTTTTAGTTAAAATCAACAATTGAGCGTAACAGGCTCAATCCTTCGAAATGACAAGATTGCAAATGACAATCATCGTAGAAACAATGTACACCTGCCCGGTGAGACTCACAGATAGTAGCTTACATTCAACAGATTAATGGACGACTGGCTACACTGAATCCTCCCACTGTCTATTTCACAGGGGTTACCATTTACCAGGACGTGAAGTCAAATCAACTTACAAATACAAGAGCAGATCAGAGACTTACAATTATGCACTGTTCTGTTTTAGAACTGTCTCTCTGTCTTGTGGAAATATGTTCTACACACTGACTGTATCAACCTTTGCAGTAATCGATCAGTTTCAATCAGATGCCCCCCCACCCGCCATTCTTCTAAGTTCCATCGAGTACACACACTGCCGCTCACATGACAAGCCGTCATCCCTCAGCAGTTCACAATATGCCAAATGCTGTCTGACCAAAGCCCATTGCATTCTCAGCAGTATGTCTCCTCTCTCGTATTCTTGTTCTCTTGAAATGAATGCGAACATTGCATTTGCTTTCATAACTGCCAACTGAACCTGCACATTAACCATAAGTGAGGACGAGTGCTTCAAAATCCTTTTGTGCTTCAGATTGAATGGATCCTATTAGAACATACTGTCTGCCTCTATTCAGCCTATTAAAGTGCATAATCTCACATGATTCTATATTGTGTTCCATCAGCCACATGTTTTCCCACAGTCCGAAACTGTCCAAGTCTTTCAGCAGCCTCCCCATTTCCTAAATATCATCTGCGCACCAAACCATCACTGCATCATCTTCAAACTTAGCAAAACTGCCTTCAGGTCCTTTGTCCAGTTTGTCCATGTATAATACATTTACTGGCTCCCTAAAGACTGGCCACCATCTACAAGGCACAACACTCAAGGTGCTTGACTCCATTCATGTTGAAGCAATGACTTGAGTGGAATTACACCTGCAAAGTCTTCACTCCCTGCACCACTGACTCTCAGTAGAAGCACACCCTGCCCCGTTTTGTTGTGAGTTCACTTCATTATGGCGCACAATCCCAGTCTATTGATGGCATTCTGTCTGGCCACTAACTGTGTGGTGTTTACACCAAGCAATGTCACTGTGTGTTGATATCGATGGAGGGAGGTGAGGGAAGGAATGTCTATAATGTATAACTGTGTGACTGCCAGGCTGACACCTGCCCCGACAGCCTCGGATGTATCTGTGCCCGCTGTCACCGCTGCAGACATGATCGGTTCTCCTGAGAGTCAAGGCAAGGGAAGTGACGGTTCTGGACGATGTTCCCGGTTGTGTACTCAGATCCTGTGAGGACCAACTGATAGAGGTATTCACATACAACTTCAGCTTCTCCGTCTTACAAGCCGAAGTGCCAACCTGCATCGAGAAGATCACCATCATCCTCGTAAGTGAGAAAGCACATGTAACATGCCTTAATGACTACCGCCCAGTGGCTCGAACCTCAATAAACATGGAGTGATTTGAAAGGCTGGTTATGGCCCACATCATCTCCAGTCTCCCAGCCTGACCTGATCTCTTATAATTTGCCGACTGATGTAACAGGCCCAGAACGGATGAAATACCCCGATCTCTGCACACATCCCTGGGACATCTGGACAACAAGGACAACTACACCAGGCTCCTGCTCATTGGCGACAGCTCCACCTTAAACATCATTATCCCCTCCAGACTGATCTCAAAATTCTGTGACCTTAGTCGTGGCTCTACCCTCTGCAACTGGATCCCCCGGTTTCTGACCAACAGACCGCAATTAGTGAAGATAGGTATCTGCACCTGGACCACAATCACACTCAACACGGGTTACCCCAAGAATGCGTCCTCAGCCCCCTACTGTACTCCCTGTACACACACGGCTGTGTTGCCAAATTCCAAGCAACGCCAGCTGCAAGTTCGCTGATGACATGCCCAGGTAAATACAGGTATCCCCTGCTTTTCAAAAGTTCACTTTTCACCGCTTCCCTTTCCAAATGACTACATTAGGACCTGTTTTCGATAATCAAAATAAATCCAAAGAGGATTTTCACTTTTACGAAGAAAGCCGATTTTTGCCTCTTCACTTTACAAAAGGAACACTGTACGTTTAGTTAGTGCGGGAAATCGGTATATGTCTAAGACAAAGTTTAAAGCGATTTTATCTCCCTGTCTCTCTTCCCTGAGTGTGGTCATCTTCTTATATTCCTTAATGGGATATGGGTATCATTGGCTGGGCCAGCATTACTTCACTTTTCTAGCTGTTCCTGAGAAGACCATGAGCCATTGTAGTCCACGTGTTTTATTTGATTTGATTTGATTTATTTTTAGTCAAATGTACAATGGAAAGCTTTGTTTTGTGAGTAGTGCAGGAACATGATAGTAGACAAAAAACACAGCTCATGGGGTACTTCAACAGAGTGAGGCATATTAGGTTACAGCTGCACAGGAGATGTGCAAAGCAAGATCGCTATTAGCAAGACTAGTATTATTTGATGTTAAAGATGTCAATTCGTCAGTCTACTTACGGTAGGGAAGAAAATGTTCCTGAGTATGCTGGTCGATGTTTTCAAACCTCTCTATCTTCTTCCTGTTTGAAGAGGTTGTAGGAGATCATTAGCGGTTTGTGAGTGATTTTCTTTTTGCTACCAGCCTTTCGGCGACAATGAGACGGATAAATGGATGGAAGGTTGACTTCCGTGATGCTCTGTGCTGTGCACACAGCCGTCTGTAGTTTCTTATGGTTCTGGGCAGAGCAGTTACCATGTAACGTGAATAGAATGCTTTCAGTTGCCACTATACAGAATAACAGTAAGAGATACACGTCATTCTAAGCTGGAAGAGACAATGGGTTGAGTTTCCTCAACCTTTGCTGTATTAATTCTGTGATATGCATTGAAAGTTTATGGAGGGGGGATACAAGCTTGTTCAATGAAGGACACAGAGTATTCCATCATCAAAAATCGATTCTTATTATGTCATGAAGTTCAGTTGCCTCTAAAAGGTGTTTTAAAACAAAGTGGTTTTCTGAGATTTGCAGGATATTCAGAAACATTTTTTTTTCTCTTTGAATCTTATATAAGAAACAGATTTCGGCCTTAATACACGTGTCACAGACACACCAACTGTAATAGGACCACAGTGTCCAAATACAACCAAGGTCAACATATGGACCTGTCAAGAAACATGAGATATAATGATATGCAAACATGAGATAAAAACTGAAAATGGTGGAGAAGCGAAATAAAAAGACGAGGAAGTATCTGCAGAGAGCAACAGAGTTAACATATTGATTATGATGTGACACTTCTGAAAAGTCAAAGGTTAATTCTGTGTATCTCTACTCAGATTCTGCCAGATTTGTTGAGTTTTGCTCCAGCTCTTTCGATTTCTTTTTCTTTCTGAACTGTGACAAATTTTCTGATCTGAACGATAACAGCAAAGCCCCTGTCTCACTTGGATCTCGAATAATTTGTTATGGACATTAAATGAAAAATTACAAAGTTCCTATGTTTGACAAGGCTCTAAATATTGATGACGTATTGGATTGTGAGAACTTGCCATGAAAATGTTGAAACAAAAACGGAAGTTGCTTCTAAAGCTCAGTAGGTCTGGGAGCATATGTGCTGAGAAATCACAGTTAACGTTTCTCAGAACTGATGGTAGCTCGGAAAATGTTGGTTGATATGCAGAAGAGGCTGGACAGCTGTTAATGGAGATTGTTAGTAGCTAACATTAGAGAGTGTGTAATGGAAGGCGATGTGAGAACTAGGCCTGGTGTATCATTGGTCGGGGAAGAGGACATTGGGGAGTTCAGGGCCGAAAGCTATTGAACTTGATTTTGAGTCTGAAGGGCTGTAGGGTCCGCACACGGTAAATGAGGCGTTGTTCTTCCAGTTTGCATTGACTTTTCCTGGAACACTACAGCAAGCCTGACTCAGAGATATTGGCCAGGGAACAGGATGCGGTATTAAACTGACAGGCAACTGGAAGCTCAGGGTCATTTGTATAGGTACACTTTGGACGTTCAGTGAAGCTGAAAATGTGTTGCTGGTAAAGCACAGCAGGTCAGGCAGCATCCAAAGAACAGGAGAATCGACGTTTCGGGCATAAGCCCTTCATCAGGAATGAGGAAAGAACCATTCCTGATGAAGGGCTTATGCCCGAAACGTCGATTCTCCTGTTCCTTGGATGCTGCCTGACCTGCTGTGCTTTACCAGCAACACATTTTCAGCTCTGATCTCCAGCATCTGCAGACCTCACTTTCTCCACGTTCAGTGAAGCGGTCACCCAGTCCACCATTAGTTTCCCCAGTCTAGAGGAGACCACATTGTGAGCAGCGAATTTTTTAGACTACATTGTGGGAAACGTCGGTAAGGTGCTGCTTCATTGGTGCGGTGTGGTTGAGCCCTTAGATATTGAGAAAGGAGGACAGAAGTGCGAAAGTGTTACACCATCGGCAGGGGCAAGAGAAGTGCATCTGTGGTGTTGGGTGAGGGCGTAATATTGGGAGTGAATAAAGAGTGAACCAGGGTGTCCTGGCCCCTCCAGAAGGCGGACAAGAGAGATGAGGGAAATACATATCTGGTGATGATATCTTGCTGGAGGTGGGGGAAGTGGCGGCTGATGATCCTCTTCATGTGAACGCTGGTGGGATGGTAAGCCAGGACAAGAGGAATTCTCTCGATGTTGCAGGAGGGTAGAGAGAGGGTGAGGATAGAAGTGGAGGAGGTGGGTCAGACCTGGTTGAGGGCCCTGTCAAGAGCATTGCAAGGGAAATCCTCAGTTGAGGAAGAAGGTGGACATTTTGGAGCCCACATTTTTGAAAGTGACATCATCAGATGCAATGCGATGGAGACAGAATAACTGGTGGAATGGAATGGAGTCTTTGCAGCAAACAGGGTATGAGGGTGTATACTCCAGTTAGCTGTGGCCGTCTGTGGGTTCATACTGGATGTTAGTGGCCTGTCGATCCCCAGAAATGGAAACAGAGATACCGAGGAAAGGAAGGGATGAGTCAGAGAAAGACTAGGTGAAAGTGAGGGAGGGATGCAAATTGGAAGTGAAATCGATGTTTTTTTTTCCAAGTCAGGACAAGAGAGGGACGCAGAATCGATTATATTATTTATGTATTGGAGAAAGAGTTGTGGATAGAGCTGGAAAGGAACTGGAACAGGGAATGGTCTATGTACCCCATGAAGAAACAGGTTTGACTGGGGCCCACGTGTGTATCCATGCACCCCCCTCTGTATGGCAGGAGCAGGCTGAAGCAATGGGTCAGCTCGGGCAGTTCTGTTTGTGGATTTTCAGGAGGAGATTCAAATGAGCTCTGCTATCAGAGGACTATCAGCTTGGGGACTGTTATGTGGGGGCAAGTGGGGTGTAAATGACCAAATGAAATGTGGTCAGTTTATCATAGTTGATACAATGGCCTGATGTGCCATGGTAGGATCACGGTCCAGCAGGTGACATGAGGAGGTATCTGAGAGCTGGCGCTCAGTCTGTGCAATGTAGAGGTTAGTCCACCAGACTACAGCCGCACCACCCTTACCAGCACAGGCTGAATAACAAAGTCAGGGTTGGATCAAAGCACACGGCGTACAGCCTGTTCAGAGTCTAATTTGTGGATTGGGTGAGGGGATGCAGAGAAATTAAAACAACCAATGTCACATCGCGCATTCTCAATGAACAGATTGAGTTCAAGCAAACGCCAGAGCGAGAGGTCCAGGTGGAGGAAGAGTATCGGAGTTTGGCGAAGAGTATGTGGGATAGAGAGTGGAATATTTGCCCAAAGAAATGGGTACCAAGGAGAAGACGGTGGAAGAAGAGTTCAGCATCATGCCGTGCCCGAAATTCATTAAAGTGGGGACAGAGTGGGATAAAGTTGAGACCTTTTCGAAGGACAGAACATTCAACATCAGAGTGTGGAAGGTTTGGAGGGATGGTGCAGATACGACAGCAGACAGCAGGTGAATTTGGGGCAGGGGATGCAGTCAGTGTGCAGGGCACTGGTCGGGAGGCAGGTTTCGAGGCGTCATAGGCACCTCTGTATTATTGCATCTTGTGGGCCCCATATATCTGATGAGCATGGCGAATGAGCTGGAGAAAGAAAGAGAATTGGGGAGTGGTGCAGCCTTGAGCCAATGGGGTGTGATGCTTTTGGAAAGATAAAATGTTGATATCACTGGCACTGACATCACACGATCAGTCCTCAAAAAGTAACTGCTTGAAAATAATCTGAATCGTAATCTTATTGTAACGCCCTGATTTCATTGGGGTGACACTCAATCAGCAAGGTCTTATTTTTCTGAGATTTTAGACCAAACTGTAAAAACATAATATATGTTGATATTATTAACAGGACAAAGTCATCCATGGTTTTGGAAGGTACTGGAAGGGCATAGTGTACTTGTCATTCCCAAAAGCTCTGGGGAGGTGGCATTGCTCAGTGAGGAAATTACCAGCACAGAATTTCCTCCGATTCCCATTGACCACAGTTTCCTCAGGGTCCCTGATCTCACATGAGTCAAATACTACTTTGATTCAAGGGAAGTGACTCTGAGCTCACCTCAAATGGCATTGGAAAATCCTTAAAATAATAAAAAGCAAAAGGATAGAACATGGCTTATTTGAACAGTGTGTTCACTGTCCCCGCAAAATTTAAAGGAAAGCTGATACATGGACTTCTGATTCTGAGGAGAGATTCATCCTATTTGTGATGAGGATGTTTGGTTAAGCGCTGTGATACAGAGACAGAAAAACACTCCACTCTGTACCATGGGGAACAAAACCATCCTGTTCACGGTGCATCAGGCAGTGACAGAAACACACTCTTGTCTGTTCAGATTGGATATTGATCATCCCAATCTCATAATTTACTAATGATCAATAGCAGCACAGACGCCAGTAGCTCCCATCATCCCAGTTGGAAAGGAAATATTTAACGCGATGGTCAGATGAAGTGGGAGTAATTGGGGAATTTGTGTAACTTACAGTGGGAGTGGCAGAAGAAGGGTATAAGGGAGATCATCAGTGGAAGAGTATGTAGCAGCAGAAGGGGTAGTGCAAGGAAAGTAGGAGTGTAAGGAAGGAGTAGGACGGAGGACGAAGAATGGCAGATGAAGTTTTAGTGACAGGGAAAAATTTGTTTTTGAGGAAGCGGGATTGTGTGCAAAAATATTACTATTCAGGAAAATCAAGATCTGGTTTCCGTTCAAAATTAAGAAGAGAATTCATGTACTTTCGTTTCTATCACTTGATTCTTGTTCAGATTGTGCATGTACACTATATTTCTGTATCTGCATCAAGTGCAGACGACATGTTCTTTTTTCACATCTAGTGTGATGTTTTTGAATTTTTTACAGGATGTATTTGCTTCCAATTCAATGTAGACATGACAATATGATTTGATCTTGCGCAGTTTGTCCATAACATAGAATCTAATTGCATATTTATCCTTCACACTAGCTGATTTAAAGAAACGATGCATTAGTCTGTGTCCATCCTGCAGATGAAAAGTGTCTTCTTTTCTGGCTATTGCAGTGCATGTAACAAAGAACAGTGCCTCCAAAATACTAATGTTCCAGTGCAAGGTGCCAAAAACTAGTTCATCCGAAATTATTTACATGTTTTATGACTAAAACATGCAGAGGGGCAAAGTGTAAAAGGTGAATTCAACTGTGTGTTGAAAATGTTATTTGTGGCTTCCTCATAAAGGATTTTAGCCACATCACTCTGCAAATTGACCAAAATAAGAAAAGCCAGAGACTGGAATTCTCAAATCTTCCTCTGAATGAGATCTGGAGAACAGGAAGGAAATCACGGTTGATTTGTGATATTCATAAATGATGATGGTGAGAATGTGGAAGATGTGGGTGGCCGGTGGCAGTGGAATGATAAAAAAATGTTGTGGATGACACAAAGCTGAGCTGGGTGGCTCACAGTCAGGAGTTAAGCTACAGGAGGATCGAAACAGATTATTCAGATAACCAGATAAATGGCCGATGAAATTTAACACTGATAAATGTGGGATGGTGCATGTCAGAAGTAATAAGACAAGTGAGTACTCAATCTATGAATGGGGAGGGCTAAATTTACTCGGTTTTCCTTTGCAGCAGGGAAGGTTGAGGAGGGAAAATGGTTCAGGTGTACAAGTGCATAAGGAATATCGAGAGGCTGAACAGACAGAAGCTGTTTCCCTTAGTCAAAGGGGCAATAACAAAGGGACGCATTTTTGAAGTGAAAGGCAGGGAATTGAGAGAGGATTTGTGGAATGTGTTTCGCACTGAGACGGTGGTATGAATCTGGAATGCATTGTCTAGGTGGGTCGTTGAGGGAGGTAACCTCACAAACGTTTAAAAAGCCTTTGGATGTGCACTTTCTGGTGCAGATGTGATAGGCCTTTTCTTTGTTGCATGATTCTATGCGGTGGCAGCCATGAAAACTCTGATATATTCTGAGGTAATAAGGAATGGCAGTTGCTGGTTTGTTCCTTTGACTGGACTCAGTAAGTGGTGAGATTACAAACCAACATCATCTCATGCAAGTTCTCACAATGCACCTACTTAACCCAGGGCATCTCTGGGAACATCCAGGATAATTCACATGCTCTCAAGCATTGTCCAACAACAGAACGAGCACTTTGCCCACCATTATTATAGCTACAGTAATATCATGGACATAGCTTCTCCTTTAATATAATGCTTTTAGCTATAAGGGTTCTAAATCTCTGAAGCATAGTAAATTACTTCCCAGGGATTCACTTTGACAAAAAGCAAGCTTTCCTGTTTTTTTGGAGCCAGTTGTTTATCACAGAATTCCCCACCCCACTACACCCCGACCTCTTTCCCCTTTAATATTTTCTTATGCACAGTCTTCCTGATTTCACACGTCTCAATCCCTCACAGCCCCCACACTCTCAATCCTTATTTGTGAATCCCTGATAAACCTGCCCCTCTTCTCTATCATTTATCCCAACTTACATCTCACAATGTGAACTGATATGATTCCTTCCCTCAGCATGGTCATTAGACTGGCCGTGCCTGATGCCCTGTTCACTTCGACCTTCTACTCAGTTTCTGACCTGCTGCATTGGTTCCCACACTCCTGCTTAATTAGTTTAAATCCATTCGACTTGCACTAGCAAGCCTCCTCACAAGGACGTTGCTGCTTCTCCAGTTAAGATGCAACCTGTCTTTTTTGCACAGGTCCTTCCTGTCCTGAAAGAAATCCCAATGATCCAAAAATCTGAAACCATCAACCCTGAACTAGCTTTTTAACAACATGTTAAGCTATTCTGCCGTCCAAATCTTTGCCTCTTTTCCATATGCCACGGGGAGTAATTCAGAGATTGAAGAGGATTGTTCGGTCTCTCTCTCACACACACATTCACACAGACAGATGCCACATTGCTTTGCAGAAGAATACCAATAATCTTATAAATAATCAGAATGATAACTGGAATAGAGGATTTAGTTAAAGAAAGGATGAGAGAAATTGTGTTTCTTCTGTATGTCAGTTTGCTCGCTGAGTTGGAGAGTTCATTTTCAGACGGTTCATCACTATACTAGGGAACATTATCAGTGAGCCTCCGGTGAAGTGCTAGTGTTTTTTTCCGAATTTATATTTAAGTGTTTAGGTTTCCTTGAGTAAGTGATGTAACTTCCAGTATTGGTGATTTCATGTCCGGTTCTTGTTCTCAGAGAATGTTAGTTGGAATGCAAATCGATGTGTTACTTGATGGAGTTCCGATTGGAATGCCATACTTCTAGGAATTATCGTTCGTGTCTCTGTTTGACTTGTCCTCGATGGGTGTGCAGACCCAGTCAAAATGGTATACTTCCTCATCCATATGTAGGGATACTTGTAATAGTGGGTCATGTCTTTTTTCTGGCTAGTTGTTGTTCATGTATCCAGGTGGCTAGTTTTCTGCCTGTTTGTCCAATGTAGTGTTTGTTACAGATCTTGCAAGGCTTATTCTTCCTGGAGCAGGACAGACAACGATGTGAACTTATTGCGATGCTTAAAATTATGAAAAAAATATTGCAGAGTAAAACAGGAATACTCTGTTTCCGTTAGTTGGCATTACAGCATAATTAATTTCTGATTTCAAGATGTTTAGCAAAAGATCCAGGAGTGAGATAAGAAATAAACGTCTTTATTGAGAGAGTTGTTAGGATTCGGAATAGACTGCCTGGGAGAGTTATGGATGAAGATTAAAAAGAGAACTGGTTATGTATTTGGAAATATGAATTTAACAGGCTGCAGATAGGGCTGGCAAACGGGAGGCGCTTGGGAGACATTACTTATGCTGGTGCACACACAATGGCCAATGGCCTGCTCCCATACTTTAAAGTTTTGTATTCTGTCATGTGTCTGATGCGAATAAAAGTCAGTATCCCATTATTTCCCATTGTAAATGCTCGCAAATACCTGATTATTTGGTGCAGCATAAGCATTTAAAATGCAATTATTGCAAGGCCAGCTTCATTGTGAAGTCTAATTATTACTCAGAACATGAATATTTCAAAATTTGCATTCCAATTACTAAAACAAAATCTGTCATTTTTTTGGGAAAAAATAGCTGGGCGACCACCGGGAATGGCGAAGGGAGTAGGCATGGAGCGCAGAAATCTCCTGTGGCCATTACTCTCGAAAACAAGTATACCATTTTGGATTCTGATTTTGTGTGTGCATTGGCAGATGGGGGATGGGTGTCAGGAAATCAGCAGTAGCCAGGTTGGTTGCATTACGACTGGCTCTGGGGAGTAGCAGGAAAAGATAACGGTAAACAGGGTCTTAGGGATTGAAGAGTCGATTCTTAGGGGGACAGATCAGAGATTCTGTGGCCTCAAACGGGAATCCAGGATGGTGCGTTGCCTCTCAGGTGTCAGGGTCCAAAATGTTTTGAGTGGCTGCTGAATGTTCTCAAGGGGAAGGGGGAGCAACCAGAAGTCATTGTGCAGGTTGGCACAAATAACCCAGGTAGACAAAGAAATGTGGTTCTACAGAATGATTACCAGCATCTAGGAGAAAAGTTAAAAACCAGGACCTCGACAGTGGTAATCACCTGCTTACTTCCAGTGTCATGAGCTAGTGAAAGTAGGAATAGGATGATATGGCAGATAAAGATGTAACTAAAGAATTGGTGCAAGAGGAGGGACTCATAATTTTAGATAATTTGGAGCTTTTCTGTGACAGAGTTGACCTTTTCAAGAGGGACTGGTGGCACATGCACTGGAGGGGGGAACCAATATCTTCGAAGCCAGTTTAGCTAGTCTTACAAGGGAGTGTTTAAGCGAGATTGGCAGGAGGTGGTATCCTCAAGAGCAGGGAGGCAAATGTGAGGCTGGAAGGTGATACAGTATTCAGAATAGTACGTTGAAGAGATAGATCAGGTTGGAATACGATAGGGAGCAAGGAATGCCTATGGATTAAATTGCATTTATTTCAATGCAAAAGGACTAACAAGTAAGACCAATGTACTCAGGGTGTGGATACGTAATCGGCGCTGGATAGAGTAGCTATTACAGAAACATGGCTGAGGGATGGATAGGACTGACAGCTTAATGTACCAGGAAAAGTGTATGAGGAGGTACAGAGATAGTGGAAAGAGTGGACGGGAGTTTCATTTCTGATAAAGGGGAGTATCACAGCAGTGATCAGAGATAAAACAACTGATGAATCATCCAGTGAGGCTTTGTAGGCAGAACTAAGACAAAAGAAGGGGATGGTGACATTAATGAGGTTGTACTATAGGCCCCTAAATAGTTAACAGGAATAACAGGTTCAACAATATAGCAGAGATTGGGGAGACTTGCAGGAACATCCGGGTTGTCATAACAGCGGTTTTATTTTTGATAACACAGACTAGAACTGCCAGAGCATTAATAGATTTGATGGGATGGAATCAAGTAAGTGCGTCAGGAAACTTCCGTCAAGCAGTATGTCGAGGGTCCTAATCGGGAAGGGGCAAAATTTGACTTACTTTTAAGAACTAGGTCAGGACAGGTGAGTGAGGTGACAGTAGATGTGCACTTTGGGACCAGTGACCATAATTCTATTAATTTTAAAATAGTTATGGAGTGGGGAAAAATTGGTCCACAGATTCAAGTTCTAAATTGGGGAAAGGTTAATTTTGATGGACTTAGACAGGATTTTGCAGGGGTTGATTAGAGTAGTCTGCTTGCAAGCAAAAGGACCTCCAACAAATGGGAGTTTAAGATCGATATTTCCTGTGAGTGTGAAAGGAAAGTTGACAGGAATGAGGAATCCTGATTGACAAGAAATGTTTAGGCTTTGAACAAACAAAATGAGGAGGCGTGGCTCAGGTAGATGCAGTTGGAATGAAGGAAATCCCTGGAGGTACACAGGGGATATAGGAGTTTACTGAAGGAGGAAATCAGGAGGGCCAATAGGGGGTATGAGATAACCTTGACTGAGAAGATCTGGGTGAATCCAAAGTGGCGCTTTAAATATATTAAAGGAAAAGCATAAACTAGAGAGAGAATAGGACCTCTCAAAGACCAAAGTGGACATGTATGTGTTGTACCGTAAGAGATAGGCGATGCCCTCAACAAATATTTCTCCTCTATGTTTACAGTGGGGAAAGACATGAATACATGGGAATTTGAGGAAATTAGTGGTGATATCTTGGGGACAGTCCATATCACAGTAGAGGGTGTATTGGGTATACTAGAATGTTTGAAGTTGGAGAAATCTCATGCCTTACCAGATATATCCAAGAACACTGTAAGGGGCTAGAGAAGAATTTGCGGGGGGCCTGCCTGATAATTTTGATCATCAGTTACCACAGGTCACTGTGGGTGTCTTTTTGTATGTGTCTGTGTATGTGTATGTTTCTGTGTATACAAACTGCATCTCAGTATAGATTGAAATATAAATATTAATGTACATATTTGTCCACACTGCTTGCCACGTATCTTTCCATCATAGCTTGAGTAAGTTTGCTTTGGTAAATTACTTTGCCAAATTAAAGATATCTACCTGACTTGTGCCTAGCAAAGAACCTGACCAAGACCGAGAACTATATCATTGGCCATATCACCAACGGAGTTACATTTAAAATGTGTCATGACCAATGGAGGAGCTGGAGTAGAAAATGAAACAGAAACCTCTCCAAACCCAGTCTGAACAGGGATGACGAGAAATTCACAGCTGTTTGAGTGGGAATGCTCTTGCCCAGAAGTTTATGGTGCCTGTGTGTTTGCATTTATTCAAAGCCGTGCTACTTAGACATTGGATGATAAAGGACAATGAACTACAGACAGGAAAGTGAGGCTGAGACCATAACATGATCAGCCACAATCTTATTGCCTGGTGGAGAATTCACAAAGTGTCTAATGACCAACCCTTCTCCTCAGTCTCATGTTCCTATGTTCCACTGAACCTCTCAAACCTGATGGACAGGAACAGTCGGAGACCATTTATCCCAGTAACCTGGTGCACAGAAACAGCGGAGACCATTCAGCGGATGAAGACTGTCACACATAGTTTGACATGGCGTTGGAAAATATTCTTGGGAAAAGAAAGGGTAGGTGACGGTGTGAAACATCTCACTCCTCTGTCTTTACAGAACTGTCTTCATTTGTTGGTCATGTTGCCGATCCAGATTCATCGTAAATACAGCACCCATGCCTCACCCAGAGATAGCCCACAAAATCATCTGGTCTCCCTGACTGCAGCATCCAATAACAGAATTTCCAGGAAAATAACTTCCCAATAACAGAATGAGAGAACATCAGATACGCAAATACGTCATTCAGCCCTCCTGGCCTGTCTTTCGCTTCAATATGATCATAGCTGATCTACAAAAGCCACAACGCCTCTCTTATGCTCAATCCCTGCAGTCCTCAACATTCTGATACCTCATATATCCATTGTGCCCCCTTCCAAATATCTTAGTAATCTACCTCCCCTACCTCTCTGGAATACAGAACTCCCGACAGTCACTATCCTCTGTGAGAAGGGAACACTTCACAAACACACCGTGACCTATTCACATGAATAAAGATATGAACACGTGGTAAGAGTGACTGGCCCTGATATCAAGGCAGGATTTAACTGTGGATGGTATTAAGGAACCAGAATACAATGGAATGTAATGGGAATGAATTGTAAACTCCCCATTGGTTAGAGACATTCAGAGGAGAAGGGAAGATATTTGTGATTGGTCACAGGATATCTCTGCCTACATCCTCAAGTTAGCTCTCTTCAGCTGTTTCAACTTCTTTCCCACATCTTATGGACCGAAGTGGAGATGTTCTCTGCAGATCACACAATATTAAGAATAATTTGTCACGTGTCCACTGCTGAGGCAGTTCGTGTCCATGTGCAGCAGGGCCTGAAAAGCATCCAAACTGTGTTGTTAAAGTGAAGGTAACATTCATGTGACAGTCTTACTAGAAATTTCTCTTTCTAGTGTTCCACAGTTAAATAAGAGGAGCTCATTCAGCACCACAAGCTGGTTTCAACTGAATATATTCAACCCACTGAAATTATTGAATATGAACAGGGATAGCCCATTCAGTCCCTACTGCCTATTACACGAGGAGGGAAGGAATGTAGTCAGCACATCGAGAT